>NC_062213.1:208612284-208912284 GCF_902686445.1 Sciurus carolinensis
TCACACACACGTCCCACTGCGGGACACCCAGGGGGAGGTCACCCACACGTCCCACTGCGGGACACCCAGGGGGAGGTCACACAAAGTCACACTGCGGGACACACAGGAGGAGGTCACACACACGTCCCACTGCGGGACACACAGGGGGAGGTCACACAAAGTCCCACTGCGGGACACACAAGAGGAGGTCACACACACGTCCCACTGTGGGACACACAGGAGGAGGTCACACACGTCCCACTGCGGGACACCCAGGGGGAGGTCACACATGTCCCACTGCGGGACACACAGGAGGAGGTCACACACGTCCCACTGCGGGACACACAGGAGGAGGTCACACAAAGTCCCACTGCGGGACACACAGGAGGAGGTCACACACGTCCCACTGCGGGACACACAGGAGGAGGTCACACAAAGTCCCACTGCGGGACACACAGGAGGAGGTCACACACACGTCCCACTGCGGGACACACAGGGGGAGGTCACCCACACGTCCCACTGCGGGACACCCAGGGGGAGGTCACACAAAGTCACACTGCGGGACACCCAGGGGGAGGTCACACATGTCCCACTGCGGGACACACAGGAGGAGGTCACACAAAGTCACACTGCGGGACACACAGGAGGAGGTCACACACACGTCCCACTGCGGGACACACAGGGGGAGGTCACACAAAGTCCCACTGCGGGACACACAGGAGGAGGTCACACACACGTCCCACTGCGGGACACACGGGGAGGTCACACACACGTCCCACTGCGGGACACACAGGAGGAGGTCACACATGTCCCACTGCGGGACACACAGGAGGAGGTCACACACGTCCCACTGTGGGACACACAGGGGGAGGTCACACAAAGTCCCACTGCGGGACACACAGGAGGAGGTCACACATGTCCCACTGCGGGACACACAGGAGGAGGTCACACACACGTCCCACTGCGGGACACACGGGGAGGTCACACACACGTCCCACTGCGGGACACCCAGGGGGAGGTC
Source organism: Sciurus carolinensis (assembly GCF_902686445.1). Classification (NCBI taxonomy): domain Eukaryota; kingdom Metazoa; phylum Chordata; class Mammalia; order Rodentia; family Sciuridae; genus Sciurus; species Sciurus carolinensis. The sequence continues at coordinate 208,613,285 of NC_062213.1, forward strand.
ACACAAAGTCACACTGCGGGACACACAGGAGGAGGTCACACATGTCCCACTGCGGGACACACAGGAGGAGGTCACACACGTCCCACTGCGGGACACACAGGAGGAGGTCACACACACGTCCCACTGCGGGACACACAGGAGGAGGTCACACAAAGTCCCACTGCGGGACACACAGGAGGAGGTCACACACGTCCAACTGCGGGACACACAGGAGGAGGTCACACAAAGTCCCACTGCGGGACACACAGGAGGAGGTCACACGTGTCCCACTGCGGGACACACAGGAGGAGGTCACACAAAGTCCCACTGCGGGACACACAGGAGGAGGTCACACAAAGTCCCACTGCGGGACACACAGGAGGAGGTCACACACGTCCAACTGCGGGACACACAGGAGGAGGTCACACACACGTCCCACTGCGGGACACACAGGAGGAGGTCACACGTGTCCCACTGCGGGACACACAGGAGGAGGTCACACACACGTCCCACTGCGGGACACACAGGGGGAGGTCACCCACACGTCCCACTGCGGGACACCCAGGGGGAGGTCACACAAAGTCACACTGCGGGACACACAGGAGGAGGTCACACATGTCCCACTGCGGGACACACAGGAGGAGGTCACACACACGTCCCACTGCGGGACACACAGGGGGAGGTCACCCACACGTCCCACTGCGGGACACACAGGAGGAGGTCACACGTGTCCCACTGCGGGACACACAGGGGGAGGTCACACACACGTCCCACTGCGGGACACCCAGGGGGAGGTCACACAAAGTCACACTGCGGGACACACAGGAGGAGGTCACACACACGTCCCACTGCGGGACACACAGGGGGAGGTCACACAAAGTCCCACTGCGGGACACACAAGAGGAGGTCACACACACGTCCCACTGTGGGACACACAGGAGGAGGTCACACACGTCCCACTGCGGGACACCCAGGGGGAGGTCACACATGTCCCACTGCGGGACACACAGGAGGAGGTCACACACGTCCCACTGCGGGACACACAGGAGGAGGTCACACACACGTCCCACTGCGGGACACCCAGGGGGAGGTCACACATGTCCCACTGCGGGACACCCAGGGGGAGGTCACCCACACGTCCCACTGCGGGACACCCAGGGGGAGGTCACACAAAGTCACACTGCGGGACATCCAGGGGGAGGTCACACATGTCCCACTGCGGGACACCCAGGGGGAGGTCACACATGTCCCACTGCGGGACACACAGGAGGAGGTCACACACGTCCCACTGCGGGACACACAGGAGGAGGTCACACACACGTCCCACTGCGGGACACACAGGGGGAGGTCACACAAAGTCCCACTGCGGGACACACAAGAGGAGGTCACACACACGTCCCACTGCGGGACACACAGGAGGAGGTCACACACACGTCCCACTGCGGGACACACAGGGGGAGGTCACACACACGTCCCACTGCGGGACACCCAGGAGGAGGTCACACACACGTCCCACTGCGGGACATCCAGGGGGAGGTCACACACGTCCCACTGCGGGACACCCAGGGGGAGGTCACACAAAGTCACACTGCGGGACACACAAGAGGAGGTCACACACACGTCCCACTGCGGGACACACAGGAGGAGGTCACACACATGTCCCACTGCGGGACACACAGGAGGAGGTCACACACGTCCCACTGTGGGACACACAGGGGGAGGTCACCCACATGTCCCACTGCGGGACACCCAGGGGGAGGTCACACATGTCCCACTGCGGGACACCCAGGAGGAGGTCACACACACGTCCCACTGCGGGACACACAGGAGGAGGTCACACAAAGTCCCACTGCGGGACACCCAGGGGGAGGTCACACAAAGTCACACTGCGGGACATCCAGGGGGAGGTCACACATGTCCCACTGCGGGACACACAGGAGGAGGTCACACACGTCCCACTGCGGGACACACAGGAGGAGGTCACACACACGTCCCACTGCGGGACACACAGGGGGAGGTCACACAAAGTCCCACTGCGGGACACACAAGAGGAGGTCACACACACGTCCCACTGCGGGACACACAGGAGGAGGTCACACACACGTCCCACTGCGGGACACACAGGGGGAGGTCACACATGTCCCACTGCGGGACACACAGGAGGAGGTCACACACACGTCCCACTGCGGGACATCCAGGGGGAGGTCACACACGTCCCACTGCGGGACACACAGGGGGAGGTCACACAAAGTCCCACTGCGGGACACACAAGAGGAGGTCACACACACGTCCCACTGCGGGACACACAGGAGGAGGTCACACACATGTCCCAGTGCGGGACACACAGGAGGAGGTCACACAAAGTCACACTGCGGGACACACAGGAGGAGGTCACACACACGTCCCACTGCGGGACACACAGGAGGAGGTCACACAAAGTCCCACTGCGGGACACACAGGAGGAGGTCACACATGTCCCACTGCGGGACACACAGGAGGAGGTCACACACACGTCCCACTGCGGGACACCCAGGGGGAGGTCACACACACGTCCCACTGCGGGACACCCAGGGGGAGGTCACACAAAGTCACACTGCGGGACACACAGGAGGAGGTCACACACACGTCCCACTGCGGGACACACAGGGGGAGGTCACACAAAGTCCCACTGCGGGACACACAGGAGGAGGTCACACACGTCCCACTGCGGGACACACAGGAGGAGGTCACACAAAGTCCCACTGCGGGACACACAGGAGGAGGTCACACACGTCCCACTGCGGGACACACAGGAGGAGGTCACACACACGTCCCACTGCGGGACACACAGGAGGAGGTCACACACGTCCCACTGCGGGACACACAGGAGGAGGTCACACACACGTCCCACTGCGGGACATCCAGGGGGAGGTCACACACGTCCCACTGCTGGACACCCAGGAGGAGGTCACACACACGTCCCACTGAAGGACATCCATGAGGAGGTCACACACACGTCCCACTGCTGGACACCCAGGAGGAGGTCACCCACACGTCCCACTGAAGGACATCCATGAGGAGGTCACACACACGTCCCACTGCGGGACACACAGGAGGAGGTCACACACATGTCCCACTGCGGGACACCCAGGAGGAGGTCACACACACGTCCCACTGCGGGACACCCAGGAGGAGGTCACACACACGTCCCACTGCGGGACACCCAGGGGGAGGTCACACACATGTCCCACTGCGGGACACCCAGGAGGAGGTCACACACATGTCCCACTGCGGGACACCCAGGAGGAGGTCACACACTCGTCCCACTGCAGGACACTCTGCAGGGATAGTGGGATAAGACGGTCCTGGTATGGTGGAATCCACTGTTTATCTTTAAATGGTGGATTTTGAGTCATATGCATTTTGGGGGCAGGAGAGAATGACTGGAGGCAACTCACAGTGGTGGCCTCCACATCCCATGGTGCCCTGTGTAGGAGTGGTGTATGGGCAGCAGTTGATCGGTTTTGGTCAGTTCAGGCTGAACAAGGCGAGGTCCCTCTGTGGAGCCTATTCTAACCGCACCTCCTGCCCAACTCCTCAGTGGCCCTTACTGCCAGGATCGTTCGCAGTGCCCAGTAGGTAATAACCCGGAGAAATGACACCTGCCCCAGATGACCCTTAATTAGGAGAGCCCTCTCTGGCCTGTGACCCCTCTGGTTGCTGGTGTCAGCTTTCTCACTGTGGGTGTGTGGTTGAGCTGTACTGCCGTCACCCAGCCCAGCAGGGACCCTCAGTGGACCATGTTGGGGCTCCTCTGCCTGGGCTGCTGGTGGCCACCGGGCAGTGGCTACAGCTGTCGGCAGCTTTGAGAAGCATCACTCAGAGCGCACACGCAGACACAGCTTCAGTCTCGTCCATGGATCCCAGCCCGAGCACCCCGCCCTGCCCCTAGCAGGAGTGGGTACCACTGCGGACGGACCGTGAAGGTGGTGAAGACCCAGTCTCGGGGGAGGCCCTTGGTCTTCCTGAACTTGTCATTGATGTAGCTGTTGAGGTGGTCCATGCTCCACACCGTATCCTCCTTGAGCAGCACATACAAGGGGCTTTTCTTCTGCATGAACTGGGGACAAGAGCCGGGTTGGAGGCTGCCTCCATGGCGGAGGCCTGACCCTGCTACCCCAGGTCCTGCAGGGACCTGCCTATGGAGATCCTCCTGCAAACACATGGATCCACCAAGCCTCCCACAGCCAGCAAGACCCCGGGTTCTCGCAGGGGTCTCCTGCCCTGGAGTCCTCCCTCGAGGCCCTTCCGTAGCACGCCAGGTGGGAGCCAAGCTGGGTGCCGGGCGGCAGGCCCTGCCATGGTGTGAGGCAGGGGGGCCTGGGGTGCCTGCCGCTACCCTCTGCACCCTTCCCGAGCAGCCCACCCCAAGCCTCAGGGAAGGCCCTCTCGCCTGCGAGGGCTCCTTACCTGGTTGGTCAAGTGGCCACTGAGGTCGCTGGAATGGGGGTCGTAGAGGCTGAGGGTGAGGCGGGCATAGCCGTGGCCAAAGAAAACCATGTAGGGCATAGCACAGGCGATGAGCAGGTAGGACCGGACGTCGAACTTCTTCCCGTCCAGCAGCAGTGGGTTCTGGATGTACCTGGGGCCCGTACGGCTGCTGGGACTGAGCTGCCCTGCCCGCCTGGCCTGTGTCCCCTCACTCCCCTACCTCCCCTCAGCACTCCCTGTCCCGGCTGTGGCCTCTGGCTGGGCAGTGTCCATGGCAGGGGATGTTCCTGAGCCTGGACGGGTCAGGGGAGTTGGGAAGAAGGGAGGGCCTGGCGTGCTGACCTCAGCCGCTGCCTCAGTGTGGGGCTCTCTCAAGGGGCCTGGAGTGGGGGCGGGTGGGCCCCGGCAGGCGAGGGTGGCCCGCAGGAGGAAGGGCTCCGGAGGCGGTGAAGGAGGAGTGGCCTAGGGGCAGACGGGGTGCGGGGCTCAGGTCTTCAAGACCAGAGGCAGAGAACAGTGCCTGGCAGGGCCGACTGGACAGTGGGGAGGACAGGCAGCAGCTATGGCCAGAGCTGAGTCCAGGCTGGCAGAGCTGAGGTCCATGGGACCTTCTTGAGGCCAGTCCCTACTCCTGCCCCTGTGGCGCAGAGGGCTGGAGCTGCCTGGAGGCAGCAGTCAGCTCTGGTGGACTGGAGGCTGCCCTGGCTGGGGAGTGGAGGAGCTGGCTGTAGGGGGGGCAGTCCTCCCCAAGCTGCCCGGGCCTCGCACCTGTGTTTGGGGACCGCTCTGGCCCTGCTGGCGACCACAGCCCTCACAGGGACCGTCTAGTCTGGATCAGCCCCCACCCAGGCCCTCCTGGAGCCCATGCCCACACCTCTGCACCACCCGTGCCTGAGGTGCCCGGAAGGGCATCTTGCGGTAGAGGGGGTCGTCCTCCATGCTCTGGGCCTTGGCCTGCAGGGCGGCGGCCTCCTCCTGGCTCCTGATCAGAAAGATGCCCTTGCCCTGGTTGGAGGCCGTGGGCTTGCAGATCCATACCTGGGTTTCTGCAGGGAGCACCCGCTGAGCCTCCGGCCCCGTCCCACCCCCAGCCCGGGCCGCGGGGGCCCTGACCACACCACAGCTCCGGTCACCTTCCCCGGACCTGGCCAGGACGCTCCCCACTCCCCACCCTCAGCCCGACACTGGACCTGGGGCCCCGCCCTGCCCTGGCGCCCTGCCCATGCCTCAGCTGGCCCTGCCCGCCGGTCCTCGGGCCTCCTCCAGCGCCCGGGCCCTCCCCTCTCCAGCCTTGCCCCCACCAGCCTCCTCCACGCCCCCCTGGACGTGCTCTGCTCCCTGCAGGCTGCTGCCCGCTCCCACCCTGAACCTGGTGGTCTGCAGCCTCTCACCGTCAAACAGGGTGAAGAAAGCCTGTCTCTCGTCCCTGACGTCCAGACGATAGGTCTCTGGGAAAAAGTCTTCCATTTTCAGAGCCCTGGGGGAGCAGGGAGGCGGAGAGAACGTGGCAGGCTGCTCCCTGCCTCAGGCTTGGCAGTGCTCTGGGGGCCTGGCCTGGTCCCCAGGTGACCTAGTGTGTCCCTGCAGGACCTTTGCACTCTGCCTAGCCAGGGCATGCCTCGGACCCCCACACCGCTGGCCTCTGCTGTAGAGGCTGGTGGCCCTGCCCCACCCTGCCCTCACTCTTCTGGAGGCACCCCACTTCCAGCCCCAGGACCAGAACCGGGCGCACTTACCTCTGTGGCCCGAGGCATCCTGGATGGGTCCATGTGAGCTCCTCGAGGGTCACTGCCGTGTCCTTTCCACATCTGCAGAGAGGGACACAGGCCCTGGCCTGAGTGACCACCTCCACAGTGGAGAATGAATGGGGGGCCTGGAGAGATGGAGGACAGCTGGTCACAGAGGTGGACGGGGGCAGGCAGGTGGTCTGCTGGACAGATGGATGTCATGAGAACAGAGCAATAGAAGAGAGTGGCAAGTGGACACCCCGTGGATGACCAGATGGTGGGTGGACACGGCTAGCTGTCTGCTTGACAGGCAGGTGATGGGGTGGCAGATGGTGGGCAGATGGGATGAGTGTTGAACTGGGCAGTGAGCAGAGGAGCCTGGTGCCTGGATGGAGGGGCTGGACTGTGTGGCAGGGTTGAAGGGAGGACCTGGTACATGGCCAGAGGATGCTTGGGAATGGCAGGAAGGATGGACGGCAGGGGTGGTGGACAAGGACTGCAGCAGGTAGCAGGACTGGGGTGGAGGCAAACTGGCGGGTGGAGGGCTGGCAGGTCTCGGGAGGCTACTCAGGACCAGAGGGCCGCTGACGGCTCAGATGGGGGCTAGCCCCGAGAGCCCGGGCGTGGGGACAGCAGTGGGCTCAGGGACTGGGGGAGGGCGGGCGATGGAGGCAGGTGTGCCCTGCGGCCAGGGCGATGCCCCCCGGGCAGGCGGGCTCACTTGGGCTGGCTGCACGGCGGCACCTTGTTGACCTTGCTCAGTGCGCGAGCGTGCTCCCGCAGGGCGCTGAGCAGCCCGATCTTGGTGGTGAGCAGCTTGTTGTTGGGGAGCTGGAAGAGCAGCTGCTGGCCTGGCAGGACAAGGAGGGGTGGCGTGTGGGCGGTGCCGCGGGACCCGGAGCCCACCCCCAGCTGGGGTGCCCCCCACCTTCCCGGAAGCTGCAGTAGCTGTCCCGGCACTTGGTCTCACACCACTTCAGCTTGTAGTCCTCCCGCCGGCTGTCCTGGGTGCGCTGCCAGCCTTTGCTCCTGCAGTAGGCGCTGATTCTGTGGGTGGACGGCAGCGTGACCCCAGGCCAGAGGTCCCCAGAGGACAGCAAGGGGACTGCAGGCAGCAGTGTGGGGACAGACCTGGTGGCAAGGGTGTGAGGGCAGACAGGGCCACCCAGGCCCACTCAGGTCCACTCACATGGACGCCCCATTGGTGCCTCCGATGTAGAAGAAGGGGCCCTGCCCGGTGCTGGGCGTCTGCTTGTCCCCCTCCAGTGGGAGCCCCTCCGGGGAGGCTGCTGGGGCCTTGGCAGCATCTGTGTTGTCCGGGAGGTCTGCAGGCAAGCAGCTGGTCAGGGGCCCTGGGTTCCTGGACCACAGGGCTCTCCCCACCCCCTCAGGGCTGCCTGTAGCCCACCTGCATCTTGGTCCTGCTGGCTCAGCTGAGGCAGGAGACCCTCCTTTCCACTGCTCCCCATCTGTCTCTCATGGGCCCAGCCTGGGGAGTGTGGGGCCAGTGCTGCTGAGGAGGCCCCACTCTGCCATCCCCATGCCGGCCATGGCAGGGCTCCTGGTGCTCACCCAGCCTCTCTGGGCCCCACCGCAGCCCAGCAGAGACCTGACTAGGGACCCTGGGGCCAACACACAGCAGAGGGATGCGTCACCACTCTCTAGGCCCAGCTCAGGTGGGGCAGGGGCCAGGGCTGGGGCAGGGCCCCTGCAGGGAGCCTCACCCCCACCCTCCTTACCAACCGGGCGGGAGCTCTGTGCAGGAAAGGGGCTGAGGTTTGAGGCTGTGGCCGTGAGCAGACATGGTGCAGGGAGGTCCCCAGAGGCAGGGGTCACAATGTCCATGATGATGTCATGGGTGACCCAAGGAGCCATTGTCAGTTGGGGGAGATGGGAGCTGCCAGGGGCGGAGTGAGGGGCAGTGCCCACTATGGCTGCCCGTGGGGGCAGCACATGGGCAGTTGGAGCCCTCAGGCTGGGGACAGCAGGGTGCCCTCTCTGCCTGTCAGCCTGACTCCCACACTTGGTCCCATCCTGAGATCACCCCCCTTGGGATGGGGCGCTGCCCCAGGAAGGCGCTGCCAGGGCGGAGCCAGCCGGCAGGCCCGCACTCACTCTGCGCCCCGGGGCGGCACCGACGGATCCTGGGGCGCTTGGGTCTCTTGGAGCAGATGTGGGTCCGGGTGGGCTGAGCCCGGCGGTGGATGAAGCGGGTGCGGCTGTGGGGCGCGGGCATGGGGACAGGGGGGTGAGTGCCCCGTGGGGAAGATGCAGCCCCCACCCCCCTCTGGGGCCGTCGGGCAGCCCGAGGCCTCAGCCCTTGGATGGGGCAGGTGGCCAGGCCCGCCCTGCCTGGGGAAGGACTCCTCCCTGAGTCCCACACTGTGGCTTCTGCTTGCGGCTGGCTCCCATCTCCATGGCGGCTGAGGGGCCTGGTGGCCAGTGGGGGTGAGGCCATCTCTTTGCCCTGTCTCTGCCGGCTGAATCCTCTGCTGCGGGGACTGTCCTGGCCCCTCTGCACACGGCCCCGTTGCTGGCTGTAAGGACGTTGGCCGTCAGGCCCACTGGGGTGGGTGTGCCCATCTTGAGGAATGGGGGGCCAGAGGGGGCCTCCCAGCCCATGCTGCTACCCTTCATGGCCCTCTGCAGCTGCAGGTCACTGCCCCACCTGCCCCAGATCCCTGGATGCTGCCCGATTTGTGTGCGTGGTCAATTTGGGGCCAAGTCAGGGAGCTTTTAGTCATTTCCTCGGCGGGTTCTTCTGCCTCAACATGGAGAAAACCAACCCAGTTGGGAGGTGAGGGCTTTCTGAAGCTTAACCGAGCTTGAGCCGTGGGCTGCAGCCCAGGTGGGCAGGTCAGGGGGACAGCACGGGCACCACGGCTGGGGCGGGAATTGAGGCTCCCAGGTGGGGCAGGTCATCTCCAGGAGAAAAACCAGCTCTGCACAGACCACTGGGCAGAGGAGGAAGCCAGTGAGGACAGTGACCACGTGACTCTTGACTGGGCAGGCTTTGTGTCTGCCCCACAAAGTGATGGTGAAGAGGAAAAGGAAACCACAATTCAGAGGGAAGCCCAGGGACCCAGGTTTCCCAGCCCCGGAGAGGAAGTCCAGAGACCCGAGTCCCATAGTCACAGAGCTGGGGAGGGGCAGCGGCCTGGGCTGCTGGGCACCTGGTGTGAAACTGGGCTTCTGGAGCAGGCGCCGAGAGCGCCCTGAGACCCCGTGCTGAACAGGAAGACTCCTTGGTTAAGGCTGGGTGCCTGCAGAAAATGGGGCAGAGTGTACATGTGTTTTGGGACAGTGTCAGGAGAGCTGGGTGTGGGACAACTCAGGAGGTGGAGGGGAGAAGACACCGCTGTCAGAGGCCTGCTGGGGAGGCCACCTGGCCCTGCGGACAGCAGTTTGCACAGGGCACAGCGACAGTGGGGTGACTTGCTCTGCCCACCACCCCTGGACTCCTCTCTGCAGCCTGGGGAACACCCTGAAGGACTGGGCAGGCCTGTGTGTGGCCTGCTTTCCATAAGCCTTGCACTTCCACCTGACCTTTCCAATATTACACACTTACTGTTTTCACTTATAGCTAAATACACCGTGAGTATCCTCCTCGTCATTCACGTGGACGAGACCTTTTAAAGGAGCTGGGCAGGTCGGTGCATCAGGAGCGGGAAGGGCTGAGGCAGCACTCACCCTCCGGGAACTGCAGCTCAAGGTCTCTGAGGATGCACCCCAGTCCAGAAACGTGGCTGCACCCCAGAGGGGTGTGTTCACTGGCTCTAGGGGAAGATGGGGAGCAAGTGGTCCACAGAGCAGGTCATGGTCCTGAGCCTTCTGCACAGGATGGTTGGCAAGGACTAAGCGAAAACCCAGGGTGAGGAGCCAGGCAGAAGGCTCACAACTCTGAAATAAATTTAAGGTAAACTTTTTACCTGGTCAGATAAAAAGACAAGCAGGAAACCACGCCCTGGTGTGATGGATAGGAGAGGCTTTTAAACCTGAGGAGAAGGACTGCGTGTCAGTGTCCGGGAGGAAGCACCCAGCAGCTCGCAGCTGGTCCCCCAGGGCTGGAGAAGGTGCTGAAGTAGCTCAGAGACTCTGGGGAAGCAGTCTGTCCTGTGGATCTCAGGAGGCTGCACTTCCAGGCAGACTTGGTCCTGGGCCAAACACTTGTCCACCCGTCTCTGTCTGGTCCCCTCCTTCCTCTGCTCCTGGGCAGGCACTGGAGAGGAGCACAGGAGGGCAGGGCCAAGCCTTAGCCCCAGCCAGGACCCGGGCTGGTGGCCCTCCTGTCCCTCTTACCTGCCCAACAGGTCTCGGGAGCCCTCTGCTGGGATACAACAGTGGTGACCTGGCAACTGTGTCCCAGCAACTGTTACCTGGCAACAGTGATCCAGCTGGGCCCAGAGGTAAACAAGGGCTTTAGTGGATGAGCGACCCACCAGCAGAGAAGCTGGCAGGAGTGAGGTGGGATTGGAGGGGTCAAGCTGGTGGCAGAGGCTGGGGAGCTGAGGTTGGGGGGGTATTGTGTGCACACTCCCCTGGGGATAGCCTGGAGTACTGTCTCCCATTCCCCCCTCCTCCCAATCCTCCCAGGATCTTCTCTGAGCCTTCTCAGGGGCCCCTTAGCCCAGGCCCAGTGTCCTAGGATCTGACCCCATGCCTGGCTCAGAGATGCCCTTGGTGCCAGTTTGTTTGTGACGTGCTTCCAGTTGAGGCACCTGGGACAGGTGTGACCCCTGCTTCCAAACTGAGCCTCCAGCTATGTGGGCCCCACACCCCTGATGACCACCTTCAGAACCTTGTGAGAAGTCCCTTGCAGGGGCTGTCCCCAGAGACTGGACCATGTCCTAAACCCCAGAGCCTCCAAGTGTGACCTCACTCAGGAAGAAAGATCTGTGCAGATGTGATTCAGTTAGATCTCGGATGACATCGTCCTGGATCAAACAGATGGGCCCTAAATCCAATGACCCACATCTTCCTCACGAGGAGGTAGAGACAGTGATGATGCAGCCACAAGCCCAGAGACACCTGAGCCCCCAGGAGCCCAGGAGGTAGGCGGGTCCCCGGGAGCCCTGGCAGCAGGGCAGCTAGCCCAGAGGCCTTGGAGAGAGGATAAACTGCTGTTTCCGGGCACCCAGTCCAGGTTGGTTGTTGTAGCTGCCCAGGACATTCACACAGCACCCCAGGCCCTTCCAGGTGCCCGGCAGGTGCTGCTGCCCACACTTGAGTCTCCTCCCCAACACAGATGCCTGGCACTGGGGCCTGATTGGACTTGAAGAGCTTCCACCCCTTACTCAGAGTGAGTGAGGTGGAGCTGGGGTTTTCCACCCTTTCTTATTTCTGTGGGCGGGGGACTACTTTCTGAGGTGGACCAGCGCACCCTGCCTGACCATGTGGCTGCTGTGGCCTTTGGAGTCAGCCCTGCTGCACCCTGGTCCCTTGGTGGCCCTGGAGATCCTTGTCCTAGGTAGCATAGGTCAGCCTTGTGGGGGCTGCAGTGAGGCTGGCCAGGGAGCGCTCCACCAAGCCTGGACCAAGTGGGCAAATGCCCCCCAAGCCTGGGCCTGCACCTTGGCCCCGCCAACCTCGGGTCTGGGCAGGTGGCCAGCAGCCGCTGACCTTGAGTGGGAAGGACTCACCCACTCTCACTAGCCTTGACACTCCTCAACCAGAGGAGGGGCCCCTGGGCTGGGAGGGGAGCCTGACCTTTGGAGGATACTTTCTGGGGTGCACACCACAAAGGACTGCTTGCATCCCTGGACCAACTTTGTGGTGGCCTTGTGGGGGGCCCTGGGGGTGGCGGGCCCTGCATCCTCCTCCTGAAGACCTCTCCTTTCTGGTGGGAGCACAGATCCTCGGGACTCCCCTAGTGGCTCCTTCCCCTCCCTTCAAGGCGCCTGGAGGTCCCAACTCCTTGCCAGGCCACTGCCATTGTCCCTGGGTGGTTCTTGGAGACCAAGCCAGGTTTGGGGGAAGTGGCCCTGCCCACAGGGTGGCACCAAGGGCTCAGGAAATCTCTGCCCTGTCACCAGGCATCCCTGTGGTTCCTGCTGGGGGCTTTCCTCCATCTAATGAGATGCCCAGAAGGGGCAGGACAGGCCGTGAGCAGGGGCGGGGCTGGGGAGGGAGAGGGGCACCCTGCGCATGGCCGGGGCTGCAGGCCCTCTGAGCAGCCTCTCCCAGGGCTCTGTGTTCAGCGGGTCCTTTGCAAAGCTGTGGGTCTGTTCTGTATGGTTTAAATAAGGAGGTGATCAGGATAAAGTTTCATGAATCACATGATTTATTGTCATACAGTGTTGTTCCCAACGTCTCCAGAGTAAGGGGGAGGGGTCTCGCGGGAACACTCAGCAGGCCAGGCTCTCAGTCACGACAGTACTGCCTGGGGTGGAAGTAACCTGTGGGGCAGGTGGCACTGTCCCCTCCACCAGCAGGAGGTCCGTGGGGACACTGAGGTCCCCTGACACCAGGACAGGCTAGGAGGTTGGCCAGGCTGGGCGTGTGGCCCTCGGGGTGCAGCCTGTGTTCTGGAGTGCCTGGTTGGGGTCAGCGGCTCACATGGGGTCTGATAGGTGGGTCGTCACACTCCAGAAGGGCCTCACTCCGAGTTCTTATCACAGCAAAGAACTTGTCCCTCCACAGCACACCACACGCCTGCAGGCTTCTCAGAGTCCTGACGGCCATGCCAAGGTCCTGCTTCACGCTCTCAGGGGACAGAGGGCTCTGGTACAGCTGCAAGGAGGGCGTGGGTCTGCTTCCAGAGCTTGAGTGAGGGGCAGCTCCCCATCCTCCCTGATCTGCATCTGGGGCTGCAGCGTGGAGCCTAGGGGCAGGCCGAGAATGCAGGGCTCCGCAGCCTTTCCAGAACCTGCCTTCGCATCACCAGGCTGGCACCTGGGCAGCACCCCCTGACCACCTAAGCCCTAGGTGTGGGCCCATGGGGCCACTCAGCCCATGGAGGCAGATGTGGCCTGCACCCCACTCCAGGGCCTGCTCTGCCCTTCCAGGGGTCCTGGTGCTGCCTGGGAGGGTGGTGCGGAGAGGCCGTGATGCTCCCGCCCATGGGTCCTCTCCCTGCTCTGGGTTTGGGCACACTGGGGTGGGCAGGGCTCCTCCTGCCTGTCCTCCACTGCCTGTCACAGATGGGAAGGGATGGAGGGCCAGTTGGGCTCAGGGTCCCCTGGCCCCTGCGGTGCTGGCCGGAAGTGTTTCGGGGCCTGCGCCGTGGGCATGGCACAGGGGCCGTGAGGGCCTGGCACCCGTCGTCACGCCAACACCCACTGTGGCTGCGACAGAGCCATCTGGGCTCAGAGGAGGCAGCCAGGGTCTTGCAGTGGGTACGCCACCCAGGGCTCCAGCCCCAGCCCGGGGCAGCTGCACCAGCTGGGCAGTGCTCCTCCTGCGGCGATGGGCCCTGGATGGACGGCATCACCAGACAGTATTAGACAGCGGCATCCAGATCTAACCGTGTCTGGTAAGGCGCCCATCTGAGGCAGGGCGCAGGCTGCTCCTGGTGCCAGGAGGTGGGGCTGCTCCTGCCCCATCCCCTGACCCTCCTCCGTCTGCAGAGCCCTGAGGGCTGGCCCTGGGGTTGGCTGGAGCCTCCCAGGACCCAGGGCTGCTCTGAGGACTTTGGGTGCCCCCTTCTGTACCCAGTGCCAGGCGGGGTGTTTGTGGGCACAGCTGGGGAGCGACCCAGCCACCTGCCCTCCGTCTGGGGCTTGCGCTCCTGCAGCACCTGGCCAGTTTCCCGAATGACTCCTGGTCAGGTTAATGGGTAACGGAGAGAGCAGGGGCAGACCCTCGGCCCCTCCCTAGGGAGAGGCCACTGAGGCTCATGCTGGGTGGGTTCCTGAGCCCCGAATCCTGGCTTCAGATCAAAAAGATAAAACAATGGGTAATCCTGGCTCTTGATTTTGGACAAAGTTCCTGTTCTTGCCAGGGGGAGGAAATGGAGACTCCTTGTCCTTAATCAGGAAACAGCCGGAACATCGTCTGCAGGGCCCTCTGTGTGGGGTTGGGCCGCTGGAGCCCACTCTGCTTTCCCGGTCCCCAGGGGGCCCAGGTGGGTAAAAGCCCATTGCCCACAGCTCTCCCCACCCAGCTCAGTATCTGGACTCTGGTGGTCTCTTCAGGACCCAGTTTACTCCAAAATCCAACCTGGGGGGACACGGGAAGGTGTGGCAGAGCCTGCCCTGGAAGGGCAGTGGCTGCCCTGTCCTGTGTCCCATGGAGGCATGGAGGAGCCCAGTGTAACAGGGGTGCCCATCCTGGGCAGAGGCCGCTCTCTGATGATTGCCAGCTGCAGAGTTTATAGGCTTCCCTCCCAGCCTTTGGCTCAGCCCTGGCCCAGCCCTGCTCTGGAGTTCAGGAGCTCAGGGTGGTACATCCTCGGACTGTCTCGGCGCGAGGTGGGTCACCTTTGAACATCGTTACCAGACAGTGTTAGAGTCGAGCCAAGAAATCCAGCACTGTCCGGTAAGATGCCCACAGAGGCCCAGGTGCACCTTGGCCCAAAGCTGTGCGGTTCCCATGGGCCAGGCAGGGCGGTGGTGGAGGCCCAGTGAGGACCCAGTACAGTGAGCAACCAGGGCTGCATCTGGGCTGGACCAGGCCGGCAGAGAGGTTCCGAGACACTGAGACCACACTGTCTGTCTAGGCGAGGGGACCTGGGGCTGCTGGCCCGGGACCAAGGCTGGAGGTTGCACGCTGACCTGTCCGCCCTGGAGGCGGGCAGGGAGAAGGGTCTGCACCTGGTGGCCCTTCCCGGGTCAGCACGCAGTCCCCCTCTGGGGGCGCCTCCTGGTGTGAGGCCTTCTGGCCCAGGCTGGGCCTTTGCTCTCCCTTTGTTCCACCCAGTGCGCACCTGCCAGGTGTGGCAGCAGTACCTGCCCAGGCTCCAGGGGCTGGGCCTGGATACCTGAGCGTCCTAATCCTGGAACACTGCGGGGTCCCAGCGCGGCCGCGGGCAGCCTTCATCCTGGAGGGCTCTCAAAGACACCTCCTCAAGGTCACATTTCTGCCCACCCAGAAGCCCCCAAGGAGGATGGGGTGGGCCCACTGTGGGGCAAGGCCTGGGGGCTGGAGGGAGGCGGCCCCCTCGCTGCGCGCAGGGCTCCGCCGTCATCATTACCAGGCAGTATTAGAGATCAGACAGCATCCAATGCTGCCCAGTAAGATGGCCACGGCCGCCCGATGGGTCTGGGGGCCGCCTGGTGGGGGTCAAGCAGGAACTTGATGGGGGTACTCATCAGCCTGCTCAGCAGTTTGAGGCAGAGCCATGTCCTCTCTGGCACTGTGGTGGGGAGCAGCTCCGCGGGGCAAGGCAGAAGCCGCGACTCTCTCAGGGGCTCTGCTGGAGGGCTGCCTGGAGGTGGCTCCCCTGCCCAGCCAGCCCTGCCAGCCCACTGTGCTTGGGACATGGTGGGCGCCCGGGGGGCAAGGTGTTCCACCCTGAGGCTGACAGCCTCAAGGAACAGGAGGCAGAGCAGGGGCTGATGGAGCAGGCGAGCAAGGCCATGTCAGGGTCAGGTCACAGCTGGATCCTCCCTCCGGGTACCCCACAGAAAGGCCTGGACGTCAGATCCAGCCCCTGGGGTCCCAGGTATGTGTGCATGTCATATGTGTGTCTGAGGCTGGGGGTTTGCAGCCATGGACAAAGGGCCTCTGTCTTCAGGACACAGACTCAACAGCAGATTCTCTGCCCAGCCCCCGCCTGCCCTTCTCAAGGGCCCAGAAAGAGGACAGAACAAGGGACAGACCACAGTGGCTCCAGAGAGGCCCTATGTTCATCCTCTGTGCCTACGTGTGCGTGTGTGCGTGCATGTCTGTGTGCATGTGCATGTGTGTCTCTCTGTGTATGCATGTACATGTATGTCTATGTGCAAGTGTGTGTGCATGTGCATATGTGTCTATGTGACTGTGCATGTGCGTGCGTATGTGTACATGCATGCATTGTGTGTCTGTGTGCATGTATGTATATGTGTGTGTGTGTGTGTGTGCATGTGTGTGTGTCTGTGTGTGCGTGTCGGTCTGTTTATCGGTCTCTCCCTTTCTGCTCTGAGGGTGGGACAGTGCTGGGCACCAGGGAGCAGAGGGCAGTGCCTGGCTGTACCTGGCGGGCTTCAGGGTTTATTGCCTCTAAGCTGGGGTCCAACCGCAGAGTCGATGGGGACACAGCCCGGAGGGAATGAGAACCCCACAGCCAGGCACCTGCAGGCCGGGCCATCTCCGGACCGGGTGTGGCATGGGGCTCTTCAGCCCCTCACCTCTCAGGGCCTCACCTACTGCCCTGCTTGGAGCTAAGTCATACTGGGGACAGTGGGCCTGAGGGAGGCCGGCCGCAGCACCCTCCTGTCACTTCCCTGCCCCCTGGGCCTGCAGAGCCGGCTGGGGCGGCGTCTCCAGTGTTCAGCACCTTCCACGCACAGTGGGGACTCTGCTTCCAGGGACCACAGCAAAGGCCCCGCCACCCCCAGCCACTGTCCGGTTCGCCTGGTTCTCCAGCTCTGTCCTCCCAACAGCCAGCGTTTTTCGGGGGACCTGACCCACCACAGGCCCGCTGGGTCGGGGGTGCCGCTTGCTCCTCCTTCCTTTCCAAGTCTGCCCCACGGACCCCCAGAAAGTTGGTGCTTTAAGAACACAATTTCAATTTTTCCTGGGCTGCGGGAACACTTTCTGAGGGAGCGAAATCTCAGCCCGACTCCAGCCGGCAGGCTCAGCGGGGCAGCGGGGCTGAGTGAGGCCAGGGAAGATGTCGGCTCCGTCCTTCCTGGTTGGGCCAACATAATCCCCAGCACCTGGACAGGCTGGGGCTCCCCTCGCATGGGCTTGGGCCACCGCCTGGTGTTCCCAGCGCCCTTGGCTGTCAGGACCAGTCCTTCCTGGGGAGCTCTGAGCTGGGGACACGGCAGGGCCCAGAACGGGCTTTGGGCCACTTGCTCTGCACTCCATCAGGAGTGTCTGGCACCCATCCTCACCCAGGTGACCACAGGTGTGTGGACAGGAGGTCCTACTGAGTGCAGAACCTGTGCGTCCCTGGAGCAAAACCCTCTCACAAAGTCGCCAATGGTGCCAGAGCCATGGGAGCAGGGTGGGGGTGGCGCTCTGGTCTCTGAGAAGACTGGCGTGGGGACTCGGGCTTGCCCGGTGTGGGGCTGCGGGGAGGGACAGGACCAGGCCGAGCCTCACCAAAGCTGCCAGTCAAGAAATGAAAAGTGAAAACAGACGTTTCCCAGCCGCCTGGCGCCTTCTGGTCACAGAAGCCAGGAAGTGCCACCGGCGTCATGCCCCTGACTGGTTAATCATCACCTCCACCAGGCTCAGCCTGGGAAAGTGGAGGCAGCCTCAAGAGGCCAGGAGGGCCCCCAGCCCTGCCTGGCTCCTCTGGGGCCCCACCTGCACAGGCAGGAGGTGGAATGCAGGTGAGGAGCAGGCTGGTTCACCTGCTTAATCAATGGCGAGGCTGCCGAAGAACAAAGCCTGAAACCCAACCTCTCCTCCCTGCCCTGGGATCAGCCAGACACAGACGCCAGAGGCTGTGGGGGTGGGGGGTGCGGAAGGCCTGGCGAGTCTGCACTCCGGCTATTCCTCAGCGTACGTGTCTTAGAGGCAAGGCCGCCATTTCACCCACACGCTGGCACGATCCCTCGGCCCTTCTCCAGGTCTTGTGGCACCTACCCCTGTACACCTGCACCTGGGGAGGGGGCAGGCTCCTGGTGGGTGGCTTCCTTACTGGGTCACCTGATCCTAACTACACCAAAAACATCTGGACAAATCGATTTTGCAAATAAGGTATTTGCAAATTACCAAAATGTCCGAGAATTAACAGGACTGCATCCGTATTTTAGGGTTGCTTTGTGTTTCCATAAATGCAAAACTTACTTTGCCTAATTCAGTGATCTGCCAATCGCTCTAATACTGTATCTGGGTTACTAGAAAAACAAAACCAAACCATTTTTCCAGATGCTCAGCAAAAAAGGCCTAAAACCCTCAGCAGGTTAATCAAAACATGGATTTCCTATGCCCTGAAAGCTTTGCTGGAGAACAGTGATGGCCGTGACGTTGTGCCTCAGAGAACAGCCTCACCTGCCACCCGCACTATGGCCCTTGAGCTTGGCATTCCCAGGGGCTGACCTGGCAGGACCAGCACGAGGCACCACTGCCAGGCGGACGTCCTCGGGGACCTACACGGCTTCTCTAGCCACTGTGCCCTCTGGCATTTCAGTAAAACATCTTTAGAACAGACTTGGCCCTGACCCTGAGTGACAGCGGGGGCCAGGGAAGACACCCTGACTCCCACTCGGTGGGCCTGGCTCCGCAGCACCTCAGCAACCAGCACAAGAAACAGTCCAGTCTAGGCCTGACCAGCCCAGCCACCCGCACTTGCCAGCCCACAGGCCTCAGCTGGCCGCCTAGCCACAGGGTCACTCTGCACTCCTGCCACACGTGAACCCCAGAGACCCCAAGCGGGACCGAACCTCCCCACTCCCACCTCTGGGGCCACAACCTTCCCGTTGATCATCAGTGACCACTTTGAGAAGGAATTCTCTGGAAGGCCCCGTTGCCAGGTCACAGTGGGATGTGACCCCTCTGGGAGACACTTGGCGCTGCAACCCACCTGGACAACAGTGTGGCCTTCGGACCTGGTGGGTGACCCAGCTCAAGATGGCTCCGCACCTGAAACCCAGCCGCACCGCAGTCCACGGGGCCACCTCTCCTTGGAAAGGAAGGACCTGCCCCACTCCACGCCCACTGACACCCAGAGCTCCCCTGGTCGTGACCGTGCCCTCTGAGTGGCCCATCTGTCATGGTCACCCTGCTCTGTCCAAGTCAGCGCAGGGCTGCTGAGCTCCTTGCAGAGGGCCTCACGGGCCTGTGGGGCCTGCCCGCCCTTACCTGCCCCAACAGGTTCCTGACAGGTTCCTCAGCTGAGGAGCGGTTGGAACTGCTCCCACCCCCAGCTCAGCAGCCAGCTCCATCCACCCCCCGCCCCCGCCCAGGACCAAGGGGTGTGAACCAGACCTCGGAAAGGACACGGAGAAGCCTGGCGCCCGTCACCCATATACCTGCCAGCCCATGGTCCGCAGGGCCTGTGCCCACACCTGGCTTCGGCCCAGCCTCTCCCAACCAAGATCCGGCCTCAGGCGTTGTAGCTCAGGAGGCACAGGAAGGACGGTCTCCCTTCTGGTGAGGCTCAGACACAAAGGGAACAGATCAGGAGTGCACAGGTAGGCAGCCAGGAACAATGGTGGGCGCCAGAGGCAGCCGGGAAAGGAAGAGGCGGCCGGGCCCAGCTCGCCTTACATGCTCTCCTCACCCCGCCCCACGCAGGTGCCTGCTCCCGGCCGGCCAATCTCTGCTCCTGGACACCGACAGGTGTGTCCCCAGGGCTCCCATAGGCCGGGAGGAGGCAGCTGCGGTGACGTGTGAGGGCAGGGCCGGCTACGGGCCGACACGTTCCTGCCCCTGCCTTGCCCGCCAAGCAGGGCTGAACAAAAACCAGGGTGGGGAGGCTTCTGCAGGGCCTGGCTGTGGAGGAGCGTGGGTAGCAGATCACCCTGGCCCTGGCCTCAGGGGCAGCGTGGGCAACAGCTCCCCACCTGGCCCTTGGGCCGCAGGTGGCTCCTGGGCTGCCACCTCCAGAGCCCCACTCCTACTGTGGTGGCAAGGGGGTGCTGCAGAACCCACCTCCTCGCAACTCGAGCACAGCCCAGCCCCGCTTCCCCACCCCCCGAGCAGGTGGCTCGGAGCCACCCGGACCCACACGCCGGGCTGCAGCCCTCCCTCCCCTCAAAGAGGAGCACAATGCCACAGCAGCTCCCAAACCCCTCACCAGGCTCCGGGGGTTCACCGCAGACCCTTGGGCTGGGGTGCACAGTTTCCTGGGGACTTAGAAGGGTCTGGGGGAGACCCTCCACTCCTTTCTGGGATTTCCCCATGACTCCATTAGGCATGTTTGTTTCTGGGCTCCCAGTGGATAGGACATAATGAAACTGCAAACAGTTCTCGCAATTAGCCCAACCAGAGCGGAGATCTCGAGGGGCCGCTGTTTTCCATAACTAACAGGCAGCTCCGTTGGAAACGCCTCATTACAGAGAGCCTGTCCCCAGGGCCTGGCTCACGATCTCATCCTGCACCCAGGGCAGAGCAGAGCTTCGAAAGGCCTGTTGGTTCCATCCCGGCCTGGCCTTCAGGTCCAAAGACAGTCCTCCAGGGAGGGACATGGCCAGAGGGCGAGTTGCCACCACCCAGGGTTCACAGCAAGGTGCCATCCCTCAGCTGGCCAGCAGGCACCTGGGAACTGGGGAGACAGAGGGGCTGCCGACCAACTCCAAACCCAGGCCTTCTGTCATTGGCGTGGGTAACGGGGGCTGCTTGACCCAGCCCTCTGCACAGCAGGACCTCTCGTCCATTCCAGAAACTGGTCCTGTGGGGTGGGACATGGTGTGGACAGGCAGCCAGGACACCGTGGGGACCAGTCAAGGGCCTGTCTCCCTCAGGACTGTCCACACAGTGCCCACCACTGCCTGGGAAGTGAAGAGCCAGGCTGGGGAGGGCAGGACCCGGAACCCCGAGGAGGGGGCTGGCCCAGCAGAGCCCGTCCGGACAAAGCTCCCAGGGGGGACAGGGTGGGAGGTCGAGCTGCTCGAGGTTGCAGAGGGATGGCAGGAAGGGTGGACAGTGGATGTGCAGCATGGGGGCCCAGGGCACGGTGTGGCCAGGGGCAGGTTCTGTGCCTTGGCCAGGAGGGCAGGGACTTCCTGCTACAGGGCCTTGGTCTCAGGGCCCACAGAGCTGGAGGCTGGTATGCTGGCTGCCCAGGTGGGGAAGGCTGTTGCCCAGGGGCTCCTGGAAGGAACACAGTGGCCCAGCGAGGACTCTTCTTGTCCTTTTTTTGCCTGTGATGCCCATCGCACCTGCCCGTCCATCTGCCTGCACAGGATCCCCCACAAGCACCACACTGTGCACAAAGCCGCCCTAGATCCCAGAGACCCCAGGTGTCTTCGGGCTATGACCCTGAGCCTGCCTCACCACGTGCCCAGCTGTGAAGGCCAGAGCACCGGTCAGCTGCTCCGGCCAGTGTCTGTGCAGCCCAGTGCTGAGTTGGCCTGAGGGAGCCCAGGGGGGCTGCTCTTCGTCCCAGGCGGGCACGGGGTGGGGTGTGAGCACCTGAGTGTCCTGTGGACGCACCACATGCCCTCAGGTGAGACTGGGCCTGGGCCTGGGTGCCGGAGCAGCTGGTCTGAGAGGCCCCTCTGGTGCTAACGAGCTAGTGTCCCTCTCTTCCTGCCCCTCAGTGCTGGAACCAGAGGCAGAGCAACCCCTGAAGCTGTGGGAAAGTGACTGACCGCACCAGACCTGGTGCCTGGAGAGGCAAATCTCCCTCCTCTGTGGACGGGGCCAGCCCTGCACTCTCCCTGTTCCCAGCTCGCATCCCACCCAGTCACGGAGGTTTGATGAAACAGCTCCACCAGGAAGCCACCCCAGCAGCAGGACAGGCTCTGACCAGCCTTGAGAGCAGCACCCTTCCATGTGTCCCTCCTGCTCTGAGCACGGATTTCTCTGCCCCAGAGGGGAAGAGACAGGAAGAGGGCCGAAGCTGGGTTTTGGTCGGCATGGGGCCTGAGCCCTCCACGGGTGCCTGGTGACCTGGCGTGTATGTCCCCAGGGAACAAATTCGACTTTGCCATCTCCCTGGCCTGCCTGGTCTCTTCTGGCTGGCCATGGCTTCCTGCCTGCAGTGACCACCGTTTCTCCACCACCATTCTCGATTCCCCAGTGGGGTGAAAATGACCAGAGCAGACTGCCCCCTGGTCCAGGGAAGGCAGGAGTCACATGCATTTGAATGTCACTCGGCTTTGAGCACAGTGACCAGGTGGACACCAATTACTGCTCTACTTCCCTGCAGGATGAGTCTGGGTGTGATCATCAAAGGCCACATCCAGTATCCTAGCCCACCCACCCAACCAGCAACTGCCCACTGCCTTGCCAGCCCCCACCTGGGCCCTGCAGACCCTGGAACTCCTCCGCAGATGGCCAGCTCTGAGCCCCGGGGGTGAGGAGCATCACCCTGGGCAGCAGTAGGGTCTACACAGCACCTGCTGTATGCAAAGGTGCCTGGCGGGGGGAGTGCGGGGGAGGGAGGCCTGGGACTGTCGCCTGGACTGTCTGAGGCTTCAGGCCTCCCAACGGCCCTGCCTGTCCTGCCCACCATCAAGGACCTGAGTGGACGTGGGGTGCCCTGGAAGGCCTGGAGGCTGAAGGGAAGAGCCGTGGTGCCTTTGCTGGGCCACTCCACACAACCCTCCAAGCCGGTGGCAGCAGCTACCCGGGGTATCAGGATCTGTGGGAAACCAGTGCCAGTCAGACACTGTCCAACCTGGCCTGCCTGCTGGGCACAGGGTGGTCATGGTAGCAGGAAGGGGATGTGTGGTCTCGGCTGGCCTCCTCTTGGGAAGGTCTGGCCTGGGGAGGCGTGGTAGAAGCCCCTCACACTGGTGACTGATGGCAGAGTTAGCCTGGGGACCCAGTTCCCAGGCCCCCGCCTGACCAGGCCTGAGGCCTCCCTGGGTGTGGCAGCAGGACAAAGGGCCATTGTACTGGTGTCCAGGCCACTTCCTGCATGGCTGCCAGCCACAGCCAGCACCCAGAACAGGCCGGCGGAGGGGTCCCACGTTGTGCCAGGGGCTCACCTTCTTGCTGGAAGCCTGGGGGAGGGAGGAGGGCCTGGAGCTCCATTCAGGGCTGAGACTTTCCTCAGCTGGGCCGACTCTGGTCTCCCAGGGGCACAGGCTGAGAGTCACCCATTGGTTCCTGCATTCTGACTTCTCCACAAGGGCCAGGAACCTCCCTGCAGGCTTCTCTGGCTCACAAGCTTGGCCCTGGCAGGTGTGGGTGAATGCTGGGGTCACCTCTCCAGCCCTATGTGGGCTGGACTCGGCTGCCACCCTAGGGCCAGCCCCCAGCCCCAGGGGCCTGACTCAGGCAGGTCACCAGTTCCTGGCTCTCTGCTCTGTTGCGGGAGGGCCCTGTGAGCCCCCCACATGGGGCTGGGTCTGCAGGCTAACTTCATCTCTTCTTGTTCTAGGTGGACCTAGGTGGGACACAAACAGGCCTCCTTTCTAGAAACCTGGGGGGAAAGGTCTTGCAGGGCCCAGCAGAGTTGGGGTTTCAAGCAGGATTGGAGGCTCTGCCCAGGAACAGCGGGCATGGCTCTGCTTCCTTGGGGACTCCAGCCCCCACTCCTGCTCTGAGCTGCCCAGTAGCACAGACCTGCCCAGCCCTCACAGGAAGGCCCTGGGGTGGGGTTCAGCACCTGGCCCGCCCTGGGCCTGCTTCCTGCCCTTGATCCTCAGGCAGGTGCTTCCCATACCAGCCCCTCCCTGCCGAGAGCTGCCAGGTGAGCCCTGGCGGGAGGGTGGCCCCCTGTAGCTGGACACCCACAGAGCCAAGGACCCTCCTGCACCCACCTTGTGGTCTCCTCTCTACTCTCTAGCCCTGCTTCTCCCCAAGGGCCAAGGAACCCAGTGGGTGGCAGCAAACCCAGTGCAGGAGGGCTCCAGCGAGGAAGGTGAACCTGTGGACCTGAGGCCCTCTGCAGCCCTGCAGCTTCCTGGGGCCACATGCTGAGTGGGGCTGCCACCCCTGAGCGTGCCACAGGGCAGACCGGCCCCTGCCAGGGGACCCACCAGAAACCCCCGCAGCCTCCTGCGCAAGTTCTGGCCCACCCTTCCTGCCTGAAACCAAGCACTGGGGCCAGCCCCAGAGTCCAGTCAGGGCCCAGCAGGATACCCACAGGTTCTGCTGATGCTGTGCCTGTCCAGTCTTGGCCTGGACCCCCTCAGCCTGAGGCACCTTACTCCTGTTTCTGCCCAGGCTCCTCACACCCAGTCTGGTGTCTTCCGAATCTGTGAGAAAAACGAGCGGAAGACACAGAGCCGAAGTCTGAAAACCTTTGTCCATCTCCGCAGACCTGGCCTGCCCACGTCTCAGGGCACTCCGAGGAGTGGAGGTGCCCAGCCATCTGACTTCCTACTGGGGGCCCTGGGGAGGTCTTCGGACGCCTCACCAAAATCAACCCAAGGGGAGCTGGCGGGGATCTCGTCACCGGGAGCCGCTCAGACCCAGGAGAAGCTCAGAAGGGCTGAGGAGCCAAGGGGAGCCGCTCAGAGGAGCAAATGGCCCCGTCACCACTCCCTAGGGTCATCCTAGGGTCATCAGGTGTGAGCAGCTATTCCAATGGCCTCTGAGCTGGGGACACAGTCAACCTCAGGGTCCCACTGAGTGTGTGTGGCTGTGTGACAGAAGCCCACGGTCCCACGCCAGAGGGGACCAAGCCAGAGAGCCCCCACCTGAGGCCTTGCTGCCCAGCTCCAGCCCCCTGGCCTGCACGGACCCCCAGGAGAGCTGGCCCAGGACCTCAGCAGGACAGGCCAAAGCAGGACAGGGCTTCACTGGGCAGCAGAGTATCCCTGCAGAGAGCTGCCCAGTGCAAGGACCACCACACAGATGACCCTCAGGAGGCAAACAAGGCCTCGTGGGCACCATCCCTCCGGAAGACAGACTCCGGCTGGCCAGCGCCTCCCAGACCAAAAACCAGTGAGAGCAACCGTTCTGGAAACTGCAGGACAAGCTTGGTCTTCGCAGGCGCGAGAGTTTCTCAACGTGTAGGGCAGATTGAAGAGCTGCACAAACCACCAGCGCAACAACCCCACTCAGAGCTCCAGAGAGACCTCCCGGGAGACGGAAATCGCTGAAAACCAGGGGACTGGAAGCTGGGTAGAAATCGCTCACCCAGGACAACCAAGATAAATAAAGAAAGAAAAGATAGTGTGGACAATAATGGGAGCATGAAGTATGAATTTTAAGACATAGGGAGTTGGCAGGAGAGAGAATGGAGAATTTGTTTTTTTCTTCTTTTCTTCTGATATTGGAGATTGAACCTGGGGTATTCTACCACTGAACTACATTCCCAACCCCCCCCCCTTTTTTTTTTAATTCTGGGAAGGCCTTCACTAAATTGCCCAGACTGGCCTCAAAGTTGTGATCCTCCTGCCTCAGCCTCCTGAGTAGCCGGGGTTATAGGCATGCACCACTGCATCTCCCTGCTTTTATTCTTTAAGATGGGGTCTTGCTGTGTCACCAGGTTAGCTTGGCATGCCTGGGCTCAAGTGATCCTCTTGCCTTGACCTCTCAGCGGGGGTGGCAGGCATGTCTACTGTGGCCCACTGAGAGATTCATTTAGAAGAGATGCCATCTGAGAGTTTCCCAGGAAGGTTGAAAGACATCCAAACACAGCTTTAGGAGCCTAGTGAATCTCAAGCAGGATAAATCAGCAGAAAGGCGGATGGTGGCTGCCTCAGACAGCTGAGGGGCAGGCAAGCTGACTCGGGTCAACCTCTGGGTGCCGAAGCTGGGCCCCAGGCGCCGGGCTGCTCGGGTCTCCCATGTGCAGGGGCACCCTTCTTGGTGTCAGATGACAGTCCCCACCATGGTGAGACCCGATTCTTGACTAAAGCCACCTCTGATCAAAACCCTTCTGACCAAACAGGGACCCTTCAAAGGATGCACCAGGGGCCTCGGCATGGTGGGCGCTAAAGAACACTGGCCTCGGGATGGTTCTGGGCACCTGAGGGCCGCCAGCCAGAAGCAGATCTTCAGGGTTGCTGCTCCGCCAGGCCCAGCATGGAAAGGGAGCCGGGCAGGGAGGCCTGAGCCAGCTGCAGGGGCCTCTCAGCAAATCAGCTGAGAGGAGCCTGAGTTTGGCGCTGCCCCAGCTGCCCAGGCTCAGCCCCACTGCCCAGGCTCACCGCTCCTGGCTTCCTCTCACCACTCACCTGCCTCTTGGAGGTCCAGAGGGAACTCTGGGGACTTGGGAGCAGATAGGGACATGGGTGTGGTCCCTGTGGGGGATCCCTGAGGAATACGAGGCTGCTCTGAGACCCCGAGAAGACGCCCAGGGTCTGAGGGGCCCTCAGGCAGCCATTTCTTTTTCCTGGAGGAGCAGCCTTGAGAGCCAAGAGGACTTGGGTGGACACAGCAGGGTCCCGGGTGGGCCCCTGGAGGAGGTCCCAACTCCCTCACAGCCCCTGAGCCAGTGAAGTCGCTAGGGAGTCGGGGATGGGGAGTGGGGCTACCTCCTGTCTGAGTCTGGCTGGCTGTGCCCTGCCTACACCTGGCCTCTGTGCCATCCTGCCGTGCTCTGACACTCAGCCCTGACCTCAGGGTCTCCCGCCTCCCTCTCTGTGCGGCCTTCCTTTCCAGTTGTCCATCCAGGCCGCAAGACCCGTGGACAGTGGCTTCCCAGGTCTTGGAGGACACTGGCCCTACCCATGCATGGACAAGCAGGGGATGGCATCTCCTGGCCACACCTGCAGGGGAGTCAGGCAGGTCGCTGGCCTCGCGGTCCACTTCCTCATCCACATCGAGTCAACAGGCCACTCCCAGTTGTGGGGAGCGGGTGAGGCCAGGGCAGCCCTGCCCATTCTGTCCCCTGATGTCACCACATGACTAGGACAGAGCAGGATGCAAACCACTACTGGGTGACTAGACGGATGAACCCAGGGCTCAGTCCCCCTGGGCCCACATGGTCCCAAGTCCATAGAAGAGGGAGGGCCAATGGCAGCTACCTGGCCATGTCCCCCTTGGCTGCAAAGTGCTGCTGCCCCACTGGGAGTTCTTCTCTGCCTGGGGTCCATGGTGGTTGGCCGTGCACCAGGACCCAGGTGTGTCCAGCAGGTGCTGGGCTCAGGGGGACGCAAGCAGAGCTGCCAATGTCCTGAGGGGCACAGAAACTTCTTATGCCCCATCTTCACACTGACCTCATAGCCTGTGGGCAGGAAGGAGTGGACTGGGCGGCTGAGACCAGCCCTGAGAACAGGTGGGACCCTGGGGACCACGTGAGGATGGTGTGAATTGACCTCTCAGCCAGACCATGCCAGGATGCTCTCCTGAGCCTGCAGGACCAAGGGCTCCTGGCCTGAATCTGCTGGGGAAAGGGAGCTGCCTGGGTTCCAGGGACACAGGTGTGGCCCTCTCAGGTGGGGACAGGACCAGATGACTCGGCCCTCCAGGATGAAGCACAAAGAGCCTCGGGGGGGGCCTTCCAGGCTGGGAACAGGACCTGGGCAGCCCTCTGTAGCATCTGCGTTTACCCTGCAAACAGTGTGACCCAGGAGTCCATGGTCACACAGTTACACAGGGAGACAGGAAGCTGGGTGCTCCCCCCGCTGGCCCTGAGCTCAGGCCCCTGTGGGCCCAGGTTGGCCTCCCCTGCCCTCTGCACTGTGGGTGCCCGTCCAGATCGGCTCCCAGTGTCGACACAGCCCCGTGTCCCTCCCACCTCTCAGGGGCTCCAACGCCTGGTGAGCTCATGGCCTCATGGCCAGCCACTGCCTCATCCAAAATGCAAGTGCGACTTACGGATGGGCTTGGTGGGCGGCCTGAGGTGAGTCCCACCAAACTGGGTTCAGTGCCGCCTGGGGGCAACCGGGAGCCCAGGTGCCCACCACAGAGGGCACAGGGCATCAGCTGAAGGAGCCAATCGGACGACAGCAGGAGCCTGTGTGCGTCCAGGAGCAAGCTCCCTGCTGCGGGGGGCGGGGACGCAGCCTCTTCTGGTTGGACCCTGCCTCAGCCTCATGCCCTGCCCGGGCCCACCACCGGAGCCTGGAGGACTTGCTCCTCTTCGCCCAGGTGGAGGTGGAACTGCGGTACATTTGACCAGCATAGGTTTTGTGTGACAGTGGCTCTTTCTGGGCACTGCGGAGTGTGTCTGTGGTCCTCGCGGCGGGCATGCTTGAGCACAGGAGTTGAAGACGCGCCCGGGTGGAACAGCAAGAGCACGTCTAACCAGTGTTCGGGTGTGGGCTGGGGAGTGAGCCCAGGGCCTCACACATGCTCAGCAAGTCACCTACCGCTGAGTTGCATCCCAGCCCCTTTCAGTTTTGTATTTTGAGGCAGGGCCTTGCTAAGTTGTTGAGGCTGGTCTTCAACTTGCCATACTCCTGCCTCAGCCTCCTGAGTTACTAAGATTACAGACGTGCGCCAACTCCCTGGCTAAATAAGTAAATAAATAGCTTCAACTGAGCCCTCGCTGAGCGGGCAGGGGCTGCCCCAGCTTTGAGTGGAGCTGGAGGAGGCCCAGTCCCCCCATCTGAGTCCACAGCCCAGGACCCCGGTGGGCATATCTGACCAGACACTGTAGCCTCCTCTGCAGTTGGCTGGTTGGGCTGGAGCCTGTGCCCCAGGGCACCATCATGCTGGAGGGGTGCAGGGACCCTGGTCTGGGGTGGGCTTCCTGGCATGGCAGCTGAGCCCCACGGCTTGCCAGCCCAACCCTGGCTCTGGCTGCCTCAAACCCAGGTGCTGGCAGGACATGGCGTTCCTGCAGGTGACAGATTTGCGTTCCAAAGCAGCAGCTGGAGCCAGTATTAGCATCTAATTTGAGTGAAAATTCTAGGATTCAGGGGAGGGCTGGGGGCTCCAGAGCCAGTAGGACTCATAATAGCAGCAGGGACAGGACTGTCCTGCCCACCAGCGCCCCCCGAGAGCACCAGGAGGGCTTGGGCTGCGAGGACACTGCCTGCCTGTGGAAAGCAGGCCACTGTCCTGGCCAGGGCCGGGCAGGATGCGCTCCAGGCGGATGAGGTCCCCTCTGGCGCCCTAGACCTCCCTGCCCCTGGACTCTGGTTTATGTCTGGCTCCCTAATGGCCCTGACCCTGCTGGGTCAGATGTCTGCAGCCCTGACCTGCTGGCCTCCTAAGCCTGTGGTGGAGAGGATGGTGACAGCCACCTCAGTGTCCTGGGTGTGCTGAGAACAGCACAGGCTCCAGGGCACGGGACGCACACTGGCCCTGATGGCTCCTGGGCCTGACCCCAGCCCCTCCTCCCTGAGCTCTGCTCCTCCAGCTGCGGCCTCAGGAGCTCAGCCCGGGACCCCTCACCTGTCCTGCAGACTCCCCTCCACACTCCACAGCCGGTCCCCACCACTCAGGTCCTGGGTCCCCCGCCCCTTGTTGGCACACTCGGCTGAAACGGCTTCAGCCTGGTACCCCTAGGGTTGCAAGGGCACAGGGGGTGGGGGTACATCCATCTCAGGACCCTGGGGACCAGCACAGCAAGAGGCCTGGGCCTGAGTGGGCCATGAGGTCGTGCGGGTCAGCCCAGGAGGTCACTGGTGGAGGCCTCCTTACCTTCCTCCCCTGGGCAGGGCTGCCTTCCCAGGCCTGGGTGGCTCTTGTCCGCTTCCTGTTCTCCCCACAGGGCCCAAGTTAGACTCAGGGGTGACGTGGCTGGGGGCTCAGGGACAGGGGCTGTGAGGAGCCAGGGGCGCCAGCCCGGAGCGGGTACACAGTTGGGGTAGTGGGGACCCTGAGGAGGGAGGCAGAGCCTGGAGGCCCTGTGGCAAGGCCCCTGCTAACCTCCTGGAGCCCTCGGGGGAACGGCTGCCCTGAGCCCAAGAGGCCAGGGCAAGGGTGTCCTGAGGTTGGGGGGTTCGGAGCCTCATCAGAGCCAGAGCACAGATGTAACCAGATGGGGGCTCAGCTCCTCCTGCGCGGAGGGCAAGGGGCAGGGTCAGAAAGGCTGTGGACTCCAGCTCTGGTCTCGGAACTTCAAGAGGCCCCAAGGCACAATGTTCTGGAACAGGCCCTGGGACCAGTGCTCAGCTTGCAGTGCAGAGGAGGGAGGCAGGACCCTCCAGAAACCATGCAGGAAGCAGGGCCCCAGCCCAGAGGCCCCACCCGGGGCTGCTTCACGGTGGAAACCAGGCAGCACCAGCCTAGCGCTGGGAGCCTCGTGCCTGGCAAGCCCGCGGGGGAGAGTGTCCCTGTTTTCTTGGGCTCCCGGGCCCCAGGTGCTGCTGCTTGGCCCCCAGGGTGGTGTCTGATGCAACCCAGGCTCAGAAAGATGGTCACTGTGGGCTGTGTCCCTGGCAGGAGGGGAGCCCACCACCTGTAGCCCTAGTGCCAGCCCCAGGCCCTCAGCTCCTGGGCAGAGGCCGAAACCCAGTGGGGCTGGGGTGCAGCCCTTCAAGGCCGGGAGCTGCCCAGAGCCTGGACCAGCCACACTGGGGGCCACTCCTGGCTCCCTCACAGCAGCATGACTTAATGAGGCCGCTGGGCCTCCACCCGGGTAATTGGTCTCTGAAGGCAGGAAAGAGTCGCTGAGAAGCTGGGGCCTGAGTGGCTGCCTCACTCCCTTCTCTGCGCTGGTGCCTAATTGAGCTCGGGGAGCCCCTAGCTCCAGCAGGCTTGTTTTTCAGAGGCACCGAGGGTGGGGAGGCAGAGGAGGGAGGCTCACTCCAGCTGTTCCCAGGGGCAAAGGCCCCTTCCGGGTGGCACTGAGGCGACTCCCAAGACTAGGCCTGGGCCGGGCTGTGGTCAGAGGCCCCTGCACTCCTTCCTGGCTGGGTGGGTGTCTGGTAGAGACTGTTCTGCAGGGAGGTTTGTTTTTTAATTGGGACGACATTCATGCAAAACCATCTCAGGGGGGCAAGTCAGTGGCACCGACTGCTCCACCATGCTGAGCAGCTTCACTCTGTTCCAGAACGTTCCATTGCCTAGAGGGAAACCTGCTGAGCAGCTGTGCTAGCCCCATGACCCATGACTGGGAGCTGTCCCTCTGACCTGTCCACTTCCTAGAAATGATGTGGTAGTGGCCTTTTGTCTCTGGGCTGGGACCCCCAAGAATGTCCCTCTTCCCATAGCTGAGAGTATCCTGGGTTCCAGGTGTGGGCCCGCAGGCCTGGGCGGGCTGTCGACAGGCCCTTGGCCCCCGATCCTGATGTTGTCCGAGCTGATTAGTGAGGAGTTTCAACACCTCTGCCCAGCAGGTCAGCCTGGCCCAGGGCACCTGTGGGTCCTGCAGAGCTGGGTCTCCAGCAGGGGGGCACCTGGTGAGAATCTGAGAGCTGACATTTCCATACATCATTGAGAGGTCCTCCGGAAAGGACCCTGCTAAGACCATTCCCCGCCTGCCACGGGGACAGTTTTCTCAGATGTGTGTCCCGGGACAAGAGGCTGGGTGCCTGGATACCTGGGGTGGCACCAGGCCCAACTCTGGTCTGACCAGGGCACTTCTCCTCTACCATGACACTCAGGAATTCTAGTCCTGCTGGGTGGCTGCACGTCTGACCTGCAGAGCTGGACACAGTCCAGGGTAACTGTGTAGATGGACAAGGAGTCGTCTTGGGGACAGAGCCTCAGCCAGCACCACTCACAGTGGGACAGGAGATGAAGAGGTGGGGGAGCTGTGTGAGGGCCCAGGAGGGAGGCCAGGCCAGTGGGAGGAGGTCACTGGACCTTGCCTGAGGACGGGGTGTAGCAGGAGGAGGAGCCAGTCTGCAGGTTGGACAGAGGTGGGGTGTGGGGGGCAGAGAATGCCATGCCTGCAGGGGCACGGGCTGGCAGGGTCTCAGAGGTGGGGGCACGTGCCTGTGCGCCGAGGGGCAGAGAAGGACGCCGTGAGAGAGGGGGCCCCTGAACGGGGGAGCCAGGGAGTCCAGACCCAGTGTGGGCAGTGTCTGTCCAGGGACAGGAAAGCTGCCAGCAAGAAGAGTCACCGGGGGACACGGTGTTCCACAGCTCCCTTCAGAGGAGGCCACCAGCCAGTGCTTCCTGCTGCTGTGGTCAGTGGGAGCAGGGTGGCGCAGGCAGAGAGCAGCCAGGGGCAAGGGAGCTGCGGCTTGGCAGGGGTCTACGCACAGCGCAGGGCTCAGCTGGTTCAGACCCCGGGGCCGCGGGTCCAGGTCCTGAGGCCCAGGCCATGAGGGAGCACGACATGCTGGGCATGGCAGCAGCCCCTCCCCCCAGTAGCTGTGAACCGCTCGTGTGACTGAAGCCTCTTAAGGACCTTCCATCATGAGTTTGCCCAGATTGTTGGGTGTCCTGTGTGTCCCCTGCTGTGTGACACCAGGGCGAGACAAATCTGTCCTGCCTCCAGGGCTCCTGGATGTGCAGCAGATGCCTGTGGTCTGCGACATCATGTTGAGCGCTGAGTGGGAGTGAGGCACATGCCTGGGCTCTGCTGGGGACCCTCACCATGAGCCACGAGGCTGCTGGAAGGATCTGCGACTGTCGGGCCTGCCCACAGCACAAAGGTGCAGAGCTGGCCGCTGTGGCAGTGACGTGGGGAAGCCGGCTCTGTGTCTCTGAGCCGCCAATGGCAGAGGCTGCAGGCAGTGTGGAGCCTGGGGAGCAGGGGTACTGCCTCGGGTGCTCCCCCTTCTGGGGCGACTCAGGGCTGCGGACATCTAGTAACAACCCAGTGCACCCTGACCTTCTGCATGTGCCCAGCTGGGCATGGACGTGGCCGTGGGGGACAGCACTCAGTATTTGGCTACTGACTCTCATCTGGAGAGGAAAATGTCTGCCTGGGGAGGGCCAGTGTTCGGGAATCCTCGTCCATCCAGAGGGGACTGAGGAGAAGTGCTTTCTGTGCTCCTTCCCTCAGGGGGCCCAGAGGAGAAGCCAACCTCAGGCCCAGAGTCTGGAGCAGCAGTCTGCCTCCAGAGGACGACAGTGACCACCCCTGCTGTAGAAAGGCCCCAGGCCCCAGGAAGTGTGGTGATGGGGCATCATGGTTGCCCTCCCAGGGGCCCACGGAGTGACCACCGAGCTTAGAGAATCAGCAGAGGCAGCCCTGAGGCACAGTGGTCATGAGAAGCTCCCCACAGGAGGGGCTTCCCCGCCAGAGGGGCTGGGCCCACGTGGAGCAGGCCAAGAGACAGCAGTGTCTGGGTGCCAACCCGAAAGGTCTCCTGGGACCTGAGAGTGGTCAGTTCCCCCTGAGTGGGGCCCAGAAGCTGTACTGTGAAGATGCCCATTCCTCCCAGTCGATTCCCTTTCCCATGCCAGTCCCACCCAGCTCCTCGAGGCCCTAGGGACTATCCAGCCTGCTCCTGCTTGTGGGCAGTCCTGTGGGGGAGCCCGCAGGTCCCACAGGAAGGGACACCTGCCCGATGGGAACCACACAGTTGAAATCAGGCACTGGGATCTGGGACCCAGTGCAGGCTGGGCAGAATGGTCACAGCAGAAGGGCTCACAGCCATGGGGAATCAGGGGGAGGCAGAGCCCCTCGCCAAGGCGGGCCACACGCCATTCAGAAAATCCACAAGGAGAGCAAAGCAGCTCTGCACCCCAAGGCCCCGGAGCTTCAAAAAGGGAGCTAAGGCACAGGGCTTAGAGGAACCCCAGGCTGTTCATAACTTGGGGGAGAATCCTTCTTGAAACAGAAGCAAAGACTAACAGAGGATACCACCAGCATCCCTGGAAAGCCCTGCATCAGGAAAGATGCCGGAAGCAAGATTAAAACTCAAACCCAGGGCTGGGGCTCCGTGGCGAGCACTTGCTGGGCATGCATGAGGCCCTGGTCTGATCCTCAGCTCCACATAAAATACAACAAAGGTATCATGTCCACCTACAACTAAAACATACATTAAAACAAAACAAAAACCTCAAGCAGCACATAAGAGCCACATCTCACAAGTTCAGGGCAGATGCCCTGAATGTGGCACTGCTCCCTAGGACCTTCCTGTGCCCATCACCTCCTTCCAGGCCTGACCAAGAGCATATCCACCATGCAGAGAGGTGAAGCCAGAGGGCAAATGGCTATGCACGGCATCTGTGCAGGACCCAGAAGCGCTGGGCCAAGAGGAGACACCCCGCCGGCTTCCTGCCCAGACCCTCCTAGCCAAGCTGTTCCTCATCTGTACCAAGAGATCATTCCTGGCCTTACAAGAGCTCACAGTGAGGGACACCCCCACCTGCTCCTTTCCTTTTGTCTCTTCTAAGACAGATTCCCAGGTAAGGCAGGAAGCAGGAAGCAGCCCAGAGTAACTGCAGCAACAGACGGCCAAGATCGTTCAAATGTCCCTCCCACGTGAGCTTCTCAGCACAGCTGCAGTAAATCCTGTTTCATTTCTGGACATCGACTTAGGTCAAAGGTGTTCTCTGGTTGCACCGCTTGGGAAAAGAAACGGAGTGCACCTCAACACAAAGCACCTGGATTCTAAGTCGGGACACCTGCCGTCTGAGTCTACTCTCCCTTCCGAGCATCATCCTTGACCTCACGCCACCGCACCTGGCACCAGGACCTGGAGCTGTGGAAACCCTTGTTCCTCGATGGCCAGCCTCACTCAGGAGGGTGCTAAAGAAGCTGCGGGAGGCTGACGGGCACAAATGGGCTTCCTGAGCCACAGGGCCACATTGTACCTGGGAGCAGACTCAGTCACCGCTGCCCCTTCCCTAGGTCTGGGTGGGGTGCAGCTCAGGGAAGGAGCACTTACCTAGCATATGTGAGGCCCTGAGTTCCAGCCTCAGCACTACAAGAAAAAGCAAAAACAGGAAAACACAGACCTGTACGGGACCCACCATTTCAGACGTGAGAACTAGCATGTGCCTATTTGTCAAAAAGTACATTTAAAATGTCACTGTCTACAAACAGTCATTTTACAAAGTAAAAATGGCTTGATGTTGTTGTTGTTCTGGGGCCAGAACCCAGGGCCAGAACCCAGGTGCTAGGTAGTGCTCCACCCTGAGCTGCACAGTGTCCCCACAAATGAACAGCACTAAGAAATGAATAAACTCTCAGGATAAAGGAGGCTTCCTTTCAACTGCCTCAGATTATACCTGACTTTCTGGAAAATTCACCACATTCCGGGTCCTGAAAACCTCGCCCAGACCAGTGAGGCACAGTCTGGCTGCAGGTGAGCTGAGCCTGTCTAGGCTCCAGGAAGGGTCCTCCTGCTCACGCCTGCAGCGCCTCTGTCAGCCTTGTGTAGCTACTCCAAGTTCTGCCCTGGCCCCCTTTCCTCTCCAACCTCCAGAGGAGCAGTTGCTGACATGCTGAGCTCAGGGAGCAAAGAAGCAGCAGGGAGGGCTTCCTGGAGGAGTGGATGCCGGTGGTTGGGGGTTCCCAGGCACAGTCCTGCCCTGGAAGAGGCGGAGCCTGTTTGGTGATCCAGCCTCCAACCTGGAGAGATCAGTGGCAGGTCAAGAGGACGCTCCCTGAGAGCAAAGCCAAGTTGCCCTTCTGCTTGTGGGTCTGCCCTGCTCTCTCCCAAGCCCCAAGGACTTTGTCCCAGGCCAGCAGTAGGCAGGAAGCCTAGGCATCCCACAGAGGTGGGACACTGGGCGAGAACTGAATGAGAGGAGCCCCCAGGCTG
Source organism: Sciurus carolinensis (assembly GCF_902686445.1). NCBI lineage: Eukaryota > Metazoa > Chordata > Mammalia > Rodentia > Sciuridae > Sciurus > Sciurus carolinensis. The sequence goes on from NC_062213.1 coordinate 208,648,626, forward strand.
GGGCAGAGAGCACTCTGTGGGCACTCGCCTGGCAAAGGCTGGTGCATGCATCTGTGTGTGCATGGCTATGCTTGTTTGTGTGTTTGTCTGAATGTGTACGACTGTGTGAGCTCATGTGTGAATGCTAGTGAGCATGTCTCCACGTGCACATATGCATGTGACCAAGCATGCAACCACACGTATACACATGTGCATACACAGGAGCATGTGTCTGTGCACATGCATCTGTGTATGCACACGTGAACATTTGTGTGAGCATGTATTACCAAGTTGTGCACACATGTATGATCATATGTGTGCCCACAGCTGTGACCATGTTTGAGTACATGTGAATGTGTATCTGTGCATGTGGACACACACAGAGGACCCCAGGAGAGGAGAGTGTGTAGAGTCCAGGAGAGAAGAAACTGGAGGTGGAGCCCCCATTAAGAGGGAATGGGGGTCCTTCTGGGGATGCTGGGCTGGTGCCTGAGAAGGCAGGGAGGCCATCCCAGAACCCTCCTTCCCACAGTTCAGGGCTCCCGCTGTAGGCAGGACCTTGCTACATGGTGACAATGGCAGGGAATGGCTGTGCCATACCCTGGGGCTGCAGAGTCCTCTCTTTAAGAAGGCCCTCCCGGAGAGGGAGGAGAATCCACCCGAGCAGCAGCCAGACCCAGACCCATGGACACCAGTGGGGTTAGGGAGGTCTCTGGACCTCACCCCTGAGAGCGTGGGGCGCCCAGGACCCAAAGCAGGGCGGGGGACGAGGATCCAGGACACTCCCACGGGCGAAGCGCCTTGAAAGCTGCTACCCTGTTCCCGGAAACCCGCACTGAGGACGGAGGAGACTCAAGAACCGACAGGTGGGCGCCTGCGTTTTCGGAAGAGACCGGGGGTGGACGCCCGCGCCCCCGTGCTCCCGCCTGAGGTCAGACGCCCTGTCCCCGCGCAGCCGGGTCACCCGGCCTCCTCGGGCCCTTGGCGAGGCGAGGCCGCGGCGCGCGCCCGGGAGAACCGCAGGCCCCTCGGCGCACCCGCTCGGGGAGCGCGGAGACCCGCCCCGGACTGGCCCCGGCGGCGCCGCTTTTGTCTCGCGCACCTGGCGGGGCTCGGGTTTCCTCTGGCGAGCTCCGCTCCCCGCCCGCTCGGCTCCTGCTGCTCTGGAACCCAGAAGAGCAGAGGGGGCCGCGCCGCGGGCACCCCCACGCCATTGTCCTCGGGAAAGCCGAGGAGAGGGCGGGGCGGGGAGGCGGGAACAGCTGCGCCCGCGGGACTCGGGGGCCAGGGAGGGCAGCCTCGCTGCCCCTTCCCGGCCGCGTTCACGGTGACGGGGTCCCCCCATCTCAAGTCGGAGAACCGACGGCCTCCAGGCGACCCCTTTTACACCCGGCCCCCAGGCTCGGGCAGTGCCGGGAAGGGCTCGGCGGCGGGGGACCGCGCCTTTGTTTGCCTGAGGTCGCACCTGCGCCCAATTAACCCCTCTCAAATGGAGGTGAGGCGGAGTTCGCAGGTGAAGGAACCCGCCCAGGAGCCCAGCCTGCCCGCCGGCGGGTGGGGCGGTTTCCCCAGTCGCAGGCCCAGCCCAGCAGCTGCTCTGCACTCCTGCCTCACCCTGGAGGAGCTTCCCGAGGACTTCAGGGCGTCGGACCTCACTCTCCCCGCGGTTTTTAAGTGGGCCATCCCAGCAGGCCTCCGCAGCCTCCCTCGGTGTAGGACCTCTCATCAGTTCCTGACTGGGGAGGTCCAGCCGTGCCCACAAGACGGCCCACTCCCTGCAGCCTGTCCTGCTCAGCACCCACCTGACCTCTGCCCCTTTGCTGAGAATGACAGGATGGGCTGACCCAGTGGACACTTGGCTGAAGGGCTAGAGGGACGATGCCATGCCTGGCACACAAAACCTCTCTTCCCTCTGGGGAGGATACCTCCAACCCCCAGCACTCGCTCCTGGGTGGACCCAGGCCTTCCCCAGGCAAGGACAGGCCTGATACTCTCTGCTCACCACCCCTACAATGTGTCCGCACCCCAAGGGTCCCCCCACATCCTCAGCCCCCACCTGGTTTCTCAGAGCTCTGCCTACTCCTTGCCCACCCCACCCCACAGCCCTGGGCTGCAGCAGCTCCCAGTTTGGCCCCCAGGGTGCTCAGACTGGTGGACTGTGCACTCTTTTTTTTGGCCGGGGTGCTGGGCACTGAACCACAGTGGCCTTTTCATTCTTTATTTTGAGGACGATCTTGCTGAGTTGCTGAGGCTGGCCTTAAACTTGAAACCCTACTGCCTCAGCCTACAGAGTCACTGGAACTACAGGCCTTGGTGCCCCTGTGTGCCCCCCAGGTCCCTCTGTGGAGGAGGAGGGGGAGGGGCAGGCAGAACTCCCACAGGCCACAGAACTGTCCCCAAAGGCCCTGCTTTCTGACTCAGGTTTTGGCCGCTGTAGGCAGAGAGACCCAAAGCCCAGTTTCCACAACAGCAGGACCCGTGAGCAGCAGGACCGGTGAGCAGCAGGACCTGTGCAGGGTGCACGCAGAGGGAGCTGCCAACAGACTGCAGTGATTCTGGATGGGACACCGCGCGTCCTACAGTTCCCCATCAGAAAGCGCAGGGAGCCCTGGAGGTGTCCTTGCTGGCTGGCTGCCCTTCCCTCTCGCTGCGCCCCAAGGTCTGCAGCTTGAGAAGAGCCTGGCAGTGTGGAGGTGTGTGGCAGATGCCACCAGGCCCTGCTGAGCCATCCCTCCCAGACTTTCCCAGGCCCCCTGCCTGCAGAGTGAGGTAGCCAGACTCTCCAGGCCTGACCAGGAAGGGGAGGGAGCTGGTCTCACCCAGGCCCAAGGACTCCACTGCCCAGAATGCCCCTGCAGCCTCCAGCTTGGTCAGCAGTGGTCATAGGGGCAGGGAAAGCTGAGGGGACCATAGCCCTGGGGTGGTCAGAGGCTGCAGCAGGATGCCCACCTTGGAAGGTGGGATTATCAAGAAGGGGCCTGACTGGCACCCCAAATCTTGTGTTTGAAAGCCCAGAGGGGTCCAGGAGGCTGCTCACCCCTCCTGGACCTCCAGGAACCTGTCGACGAAGCCATGCCCAGCATAGCTGTTCCCCTCCTGAACGGCTGTGGCCTCATGCAGACATGATGTACCCACCTGGAAGGAGCGGGGGCAGGGCGGGGGCTGCTGTGGTCCACCCCAGGCCACCCACAGGTGATGGATGACACAGAACAAGGACACAAGCCCTCCCAGGCCGAGACACATTGCTGGGCAGAGACTTGTCTGAGAGGGCTCCCCAGAAACAGGAGGAGGGAGGGCCAGGGCTGCAGATGGGCCGGGTATGCGAGTGAATGGGAGGAGTCCAGGACAGTGGTGGCCACAAGAGCAACCAGGGTGTGGACACGAGGCTTCAGGACCAGCAGGGAGAGCAGCTCCTCCAGCAGTAGTGGGCTGCAGGGAGCTCAAGGTCCAAGCTGTGGTCAGCGCCTGCCACAGACCTGTTCCCAGCCTCCACCAGAGCTGGTCAGGCCTCACTGGTCAGCAGACCCTCTCCCCACCTGTGGTCACCCAGGGCCAGTTCTCCTGGGGCTCCACCTTGCCACCAGCCCCACCTACCACTTCCTGGAGCCTGTTCTTCCAATGTAGACCTGGACACCTGAAGTGGACGCCTGGCAGGCCCCAGCCCACTGTCTTTGTGGTCTGGAGTTAGGGACTTGAGGTAGACCCTGGAGTTCTGCAGCTCCACAGGCTGTGACCACAGGGGTTGGTCTCCACCAGGGCCCAGCCAGAGCTCTGTGTCCCAGGTGCATGGTGCCCAGGGTCTGCAGGGACCCTCTAGGCCACTGTGCCTGCTGAGGGCCACAGTGCAATGTCCTACACAGCAGCCCCTCCTTGGGGGGACCGACTGTTGGTGTCACACAGCAAGGATGGTTTGACAGAGTGACGCAGGAGGCCCACTGTGCTGACCACTGCAGATGGGGGCTGGGGGCAAGGGTTTGGGGCAGGAACAAGCAGGGAGTGCAGAGTGGTGGGACCGCACAGTGATGTTTTGATGATGCTGTTCACCCGGGGCCGTTTCTTGGGAGAAGACTCAGCCTCCCAACACCAGCTGTGTGCACCCCATAAGCACAAGTTCATCAAAACAACTTTTTTTTTTTTTCCCTGTTCCTGGAACAAAACAGATTCTGCCTCCTACGATGCCCTCCTCCCCACCACAGGCAACCCCCAAACTGCCTCCTCCAGGCTGCCTGGGAACTCCTGTGCCACCCATTCCATGGACCACTTGGGGGGTCACTCCGAGTTCCTGGCATCAGCTAGCAAGTGTGGGCTCCCTCCCTGGAGGTGGCGAGGCCAGTTGTGCAGCCAGGGCTCAAGGCTGCCCAGTGGATCAGCAGGGAGGAAGTGAACTCTGAAGCGCAAGGAGAGTGGATCTGGCTGTCTTCCCCCTCCCCTGGGAGGGCTGCAGCTGGGCAGAGCTGGCACCTCCATGGAGCCCAGGGCGGTACTGTGCATGGGTCACCTGGTAGCCTCACAGGCCAGGACTCCTGTCCACATGGTGTCCAGCCCCACCCAGAGCCCCAGACCTCAGAATGGGTGTTTGGAGAAGGCCTGTGAAGAGAGGATCAGAGTAAATGAGGCCCTGCGGCCCTGTCCCTCTGTGTCATTGTGAAGAGGAGACCCACAGAGATGCCAGGGATGGGCATGGAGGAAAGGTCACTGGGGACATGGCAGGAGCATCTCCACCAGGAGAGCCCTGGAGAAGCAGCCCTGCCCTCACCCGACCTTGCTCTGCCCCCAGGACCGGGAGGAAGTGGACTGCTCCTGAGTCCCCAGGTGTGTCCGGCTGTGGTTTGCGCTGAGGCACACCCCAGACTTGCCCAGCCAGGCCTGGGGAGCTCACCCACCTCCCACCAGGCACTGCAGGCCTCTGCAGGATGCTCAGACCCAAGAACCAGGCCAGACCCCAGCAGCAGGTCCAAATCCCAATATTTACCACTGACAGGGGAACAGAGAAAGTAGAAAGGAGGAAATCCTTTGAAAGTATAATTCAAGAAAATTCCCAGGAATGGATGGACAGAGGTTCCAGATGGAGAGAGCCACTGGGACTAGCAGAGGGAATAAAAACAAACAACCCACATGAATTGTCAGATGCGCAGATAAAAGAGGCCCCGAGACCAGGAGAAACAACCAGGTTTCACACCAAGAACCAGGAACGAGAGGGCAAGACCCACTGCAGTGCAGAGCCGGGAAGAAGGACCCTGCTGGACCCTAGCCCAGCCCCACCGAGCCTGAGCCCTGAGCCCCACACTCCAAAGCCACACGTGGCCCTGAGCCCTTTCTTGGGGAGCTACCAACAGATGGCCTCCAGCTACCCAGGAAGGAGAAGCCAGGGAGCAGGAACATGGAGTCCCCTGAGGGAGGCATGGGGAGTCCCCAGGATGCAGACCAGGGCCCTCCCGGACAACAGCCCTGCCTCGAACTGGCCCTGGGCAGAGCTGGCCAGAGCAGCCTCCCAGGAACACCCAGTGCCTTGGAACCAAGGCCCTGGGGAGCCCCATATGATTTAGGAATGAGTTCAGAGAAAACCAAGCCAGCAAGGAGGAAGGCAGGCAGTTAACTCACAGTCAGCTCACCCGCACACACACAGCTCTTGCCCAGAGACCCCGCTGGGCTGGAGTGACAGTGTGGGTGGAACGAGGTGAGCTTGGTCTGGAAAGCTGTACTGGGTCCTGGCACTGGGCCGGCGGGCACAACCCACTGAGCCGCCTGCTCTCAAAAGCAGAGGCCTCGCCTGGCTTGCGGGTGTCTGGAAGGCCGTTGCTCAGTCCTTATGGAGATGAGCTCAGTGCAGTGCGCTCTCTCCGAGGCCTGGGAGTGGGCTGTGGTCAAGGGCATGGTGGGCCTTGCTGAGAGCCCTGCTCTATCCTGACGGTGTGTCTCCACCTGCCTTCCCTGGCTTCCTGCCACAGCCGACTTCCGCCAGCTGCCGTTGTTGGTATCTGGGCGGAGGGCAGGCGGGGTCCCGTGGCACCAGGGCTGTAGTGGACCCCTCAGGCCTGAGTGTGGCCTTGATAACGCAAACTGGGAGCCAGACCTCACCCTGCAGGGTAGCTCCCAGAACCACGAAGGGAATAGGGTGGCTTCCGCCTGGGCTCTGGGGGGCTGCATGCAGACATCACGAATGGACCCACGGACGGCGTAGGCCCTTCAATCACGAATGGACCCACGGACGGTGTAGGGCCTTCACGGTCATCTGTTCCCACCAGGAAGGTTAAAACACCCACAAATCATCACAGAAGTCCGAGAACCCCAGCGTCCTGGGGACATGTGTGCTGCCCCCGGCTCTGTGACTTTCCCTCAGGTCACAGCCCTCAGTTACCGAGACATAGCCCTGGCCCAGCCTCCTGGAAAGTTTCAAATGTCTCCAAATCAGCGCAACCCTCACCCTGCCCCCAACACCCAGCAGAAACTTCGGCTTCTTGAAAGACCCCCGGGAGGCACTCCCTCCTGCGGGCTCCGGCCTCCCACATGGCTGGCCCATGCTCACTGGCTGGATGCCCCAGGCCCCTGTCGCCCTGGGAAACAGACCTTCCCCAGGACATCACGGGGCCAGGAGGAAAAACTTCCGCAGACTGTTTGGAAGCAGAGACCCTGCTCCTGGGCACTCCCCTCCGGCTCCAGACGAGCCGTAGTCCTACCTGGTCCCTGAGGGCAGTGGCCGGCCTGGCAGTGTGGATCCAACGGGGCTGTCTTATCACGGCCTGGCGGGCGGAATGTGGTGGAAACCTTTGCCTGGTACAACCGGCTGCTGCTCCACAGCCCAGGAATTTTGCGTTGAATAATTTTTAACTTCTGCTCTGAGAAAAAACCAGGTTTGTGTATAGTGTCCATCCACACAGGAATGCCAAGCAGCTTTCATTTAAAAGTAAAGACCTTGCATGAAGAGGAAGCCTGCCTTGGAAAAGAGAAGAGAACAACAAAAAAGGACAGAAAAAAGAAAGCAGCCCAGGGCCTGCAGAAGTGGTGGTGTCCAGCCCTGGCCGGCTCACGACCTGTCCCCTCAAGGACAACGTCGGTCCCTGTGGAGAAGCCACAGACAAGGGGGATAACCCCTGGCCCAGAGCAAGTTTGTGCTTCTGGTAGGTTGGCCTGTTCTCCCCTGCACAGTGTCTCTTGGCCTCCCTGGTCCCCAATTCGGTGCCCAGTCCTGCGATGTCCAGAGCTTTGTAATTTATGAATTGCTGAGCCAGAAGCCACCTGCAACCTGCAACCAGCTTTCAGGGTCAGCAACTGGAGTGGGGAGCCCACCCTAGGGGGTCAGCTCCACTCACCCAAGGCTGTGGCCTAAATAAACTGCAGGCTATTTCCTACCCTCCAGCCTTAGCCCCAATAGGAGGCTGCAGCAATGCTGACCTCAGGACCCTGAGGCTGAACAAAGCAGAGGCTGCACGGGGCTCCCAGGGGCCTGTGGCCTCCTGGACAGGGGCAACAGCCTGGCCAGTTTGGCCCTGAGCAATTGTCACCCAGGGAACTAGGAAACTGGACTTTTCCCTCACAGGGAACATGTGTCTCACCAGCTGGAGGACAGGCAAGCTGGCGGCCACTCCTGTCCCCTTGTGGGGGGTGCCTGGTCCACCAGGATCACCAGAGCCCCCAGGGCCACAAAAGAGCAGTGGGGCAGTTCAGTGGCATTGGCCCCACAATGCAGGGACTTGGGCCCAGGTGGCCAGGACTCAGGAGGCCACCGCTCAGCCACTCTGTCCAGCCACACAGGCCACGGGCTCAGCCTCCTTGGAGCTGCTGGAGGCAGCTACACTCCTCATACTGGGGGCAGGGTGGAGGCAGGCAGGGCTGGGGGCTGCAGCGTGGACGCTTCCTCAGCATTAGGGTCTCCCAGGCCCCACACCCCTCTGGGCTCTGCTTGCTGGGTAAGGACTGTGCCAGGTCCACGCAGGAGCAGTCCCTGTGCACCTCAAGAGAGCTGGCAGCCAGTGGGCTGCTCTGCTGGGGCAGGTGTGGACCCAGCAGGCTGAAGATGAGGTCCTTGTCCTTCTCGCCTCAGGAGGGGCTCCTGCCCCTGGGCCCCTGGCTCCCACTCTGCCTGGATGTGGGAGCTGTGGGCCCCACACACCCTGGATCCCTTCCCTCTCCCCACGCACAGCTCTGCAAGGGTCCGTCCCTGGGTTGGCCAGGACTCCCGCCACACTGACCGTCCACACCCTGCACAGGCCCCACACAAGCATGAGCTTGGCCAGTGAGGGAAGCCCTCCCTGCCTCTGACTTGTTGAGCTGCCCGGCTCCATGTGGGACCTCCAGGGTCAGGGCTTGCCTTCTGAAGAGGCTGGTCAGTGGGTCCTGTGGGGTTGCATAGCCCGGCCAGCGCACACTTGAGCATCGCCACCAGCCTGTCACATTGTCCCTCACTGGAGAAAAGCCTTGGTTCCAACGTGACCTGTGGCCTGTGCACGTGGGGCTCTGGGTATGATGCCCTTCCTGCCCTGTCTCGGGCCGCACGGTCACCACCCCAGCGCCTCCCTGTGGGCAGCTTGCCTCAAGCCTGCTGACACGGGGAGATGCAGCTCCATCTTGTGCTCCTGGTGAGCCTGGCATCGTCTGGCAAACCCGCGTCCTGCTGTCCCGTGGGGCTGTCACTGTGTCGTGGGCTTCAGGGTCTCTGCCCAGGTTCGATTCTGCCCCTTGGGCTGAATGCCTGCTTGTGCAATTGCTTTGCGGGAACCCCGGCATCTAGAAGAGTCAGTTCCCTCTTTTCTCTCTCTTTTGAGATTCACTTAGCTATCCATGACTTTTTCTTCCATAAATTTCAGGGTGAATTTGTTTAGTTCCTGAAAAGTCTCCAAGTATGGTTTTGCATGGGATTGTGTGGAGGCTGCAGGTGAGATAGGCGGAACTGGTATCTGGCTGGTGTTTGACCCCCCAAAAGCTGGTCCTCTGCACTGGCTCGGGCACCTTGGGTTTCAAAGCTCTTGGTAGATAATAGTCTATTAAAGGTGTTTTTTATCATTTAAAAAAATCGAGATGAAATTTACCGGACATAAAGTGAACCAATCTGAAGTACACTTCAGGCATTTACCTCAAGCGCAACCCTGCGCAGCCCTGCCTTATCTGCCTCCGTAACAGCTTGTCACTCCAAGGAGACCCCTAGGCCCAGCCCTGGCAGCCCCTGCCAGTGTCTCTACAGGCTCAAGTCTGCGGGACATCATAAACCAGGTCAGACATTAAGTGACCTTTTGTGCCTGAATCTTCACTACTGTTCATATTTTTATTGTGGAAAAATAAATGTAACGACAGTTACCATGTTGACTTTTTTGAGGGTACTGGAATTGAACCCTGAGGTGCTTTACCATTGAGCTCCACCCTTGGTCCTTTTTAAAAGGTTTAATTTTGAGAGAGGATTTCTGAGTAGGCCAGGCTGGCCTCCAGCGTGCCATCCTGTTGCCTCAGCCCCGAGTCACTGGGATGGCGGGTGTGCCCTGTCCCTCTTCTCCACCCCTTCTAGGGAGACAGCTGCCGTTTGCAGACTTTCTCCTCTGCCCAAGCCCAGACTGTCCCCATCAAACACTGGCTCCCCTCCCCACCCCGCACCACCCAGCCTCTCTGAGCCTGCTGGCGGGGCCCCAACCTTGTGGTGGGTGTGGCTGGCAGGTCCTCAGGGTTACCACTGGCTTTGGTGGGCTGGTCTTTTGCTCAGCACCCCTGCCGACCTCTCATCTTGATGCCTCTCCCGCCGAGTCTTCAGCTTTTCTACAGAGAGCACTGGTGTTCTGCACATAGTGTGATTTTTCTCTTTGCTCTGCAGAACCTGGCCCCTCCTGCATTCCTCTCCTGGTGGTGGGCTGCCACCTCCAGGGCTGTGCTGAGCAACAGCCACGATTGGGCACCTTGGAGCGGGTACCTCAAGGGCAACATATGGTGTCTCCATTCAGTGATATGGAGTTTCAGGTTATAAACCTAATAGTGGGAGTAAACTTCCTTTCCACCCTGGTTTTCTGGAAGTTTTTTTTAAAAATCATAAATAGGTTTTGGAAATTATTAACAGCTTTTTCTGTATCGATTATGGTAATCAGATGATTTGTCTTTATCCATCAAACCTTCCTTGCCTTCCTAGGACAAAGGTATTCTGCCACAGTGAGTGGTGCATTTGACGGGTTGCAGAGAGGAGCTGGAGCCAGACCCTGTGTCCCCTTCCTGCAGGTGGGTTCAACAAGAGGGCACAGCGGTCGGGTGGTCTCTCCCGGACATCTGGGATACTGTGAAGCCCTGGGAACCTGGTGGGCTGCTGGGGGCAATCCTCAAAGCCACTGCTTTAGTCGCTTTTGTTGCGTGTGAGTTCTAGTGGCACCTAGAAACGTCTGTGTCCTTCTCAGGAAAGAGACCAGAGAATGAAGAGAGGCACATTTCAGGAAGCCATGACAGGCAGTGGGGAACGCATCTCGTCCTTACAGTGGGAAACACGACGAAAACACTGACCTTTTGACCCACAGATATTTAAAGACCCAAAGCATTAGGGCCCCTGGCGCTCACCAACCTTCCTGAGGAACCCCTCTGGGGACCCACCCCGGGAAACATCCAGCACCAAGAGAAGCAAGCGTCAAGCCAATATAGTGAAGTTTATTCCAATACTGAAGCTACTGTGAGGTGCCAGCAAGCCCCTATTACAGACCTGAAGGGGCAGAGAAGGACCTGCACCAAGCCAGGTGGTGCCCGAGCTTCAGCCCAGAGTTGGTTAGAAGCAGGCATCTGGCTGGCACAGCGACAGGTGAGTGCCAGGCCTGGAGAAGGGGTGTCAGTGGTGTGCCCTGTGCACCGAACAAGACAAGGAGGGTGGTGGTTCCCAGCAGGGCAGCAGTGGGGACCCTGGCCCCAGGAAGGAGGAGAGCAGGGTGGGCCAGTGAGGAAGTGGCTGGGCAGGCATGCAGGGGGAGCCACAGCATGCTCACGAGCTGGGGCAGGTGAGATGCCCCACCCTGGGAGAAATGAGCAGTGGGGCCAAGGGCCAGGGCCAGGAGAAGCCTTGCTGCCCAGGAAGAGTCTGAGGGTGAAATGGCCAGCAGGGCCAGGTCAGAGAGGCTGGAGGGGATCACGTGTGGAGTTGTAGACCTGTCCCCAAGCAGGGGACCCCGCTGCTGGGGGTGGAGGTGGAGCTGCTCCCTGGACAGACTGATTTGGGGCTGAGGCCTGGTAGCCCTCAGCTGTGTCCAGCTCTCCATCCCACCAGCTGGGTCGGCTTCTCTTCTTGCAGTGACTTCAGAAGCCCAGGAGGTGGAAGGACTGCATCAGCTGGAGGCCTTCAGCTGCAGAGAAGGTCCAGACTCCAGGGATGGACTTGCCCATGTCCACAGGGTGCGTGGCAGCAGGGGACACGGGTGTGTGTGTACATTCACATGGGTGTGTGTGCACAGTGTGTCTCACACACCTCTCCAATCTGCCACCAGGGTCAGGCCAGGATCGGCAGAGTCCAAAGGTCCAAGACAGCCAGGTGGGGTGACCTGCCTGTAAGTGCAGGGGCCGCATAGTGAGGGGGACCCAGATGCAGGGGAGCAGCTGTCAGGATGGAGAAGCGCCGTGTCCGGCACCCGCATCCCTGGACCTCAGCAGACGGCATCGCCGCGGGCAGGCTGTGAGCCTCCTTCCCTGGCATGGAGGACACACCGCTGTCTCCCTGCAGACCTCGTTCTGTGCATTGGCAGAGTGAGTGCAGGGTGTGCTTTGCACGTAGGCCTTGTGCTGGGAGCGTTCTCCTGCCCGGTCACGCCTGCTCACTGATGGCTTCGCGGCCAGCAGGTGTGATGTGATGTGGTGTGGCCACCACAGGGTGCTCACGTTGGCTTCTGGGGGAGCAGGGCCAGCGGTCACCTCTGCCTCGCAGGCAGTCCTGAAGCTAGGCCCATGTTGGGCCAGAAGCAGCCCTTGGAACCTGGGGGGTTGCACTTGCAGGACATGGACAGTGATGGGCTGACCAATACTCCCGGACAGCCAGCAGACTCTGCTGCCAGCTGGAGCTGTAAGGGACCCCAGTCCCTGTCTCCCTGGGGTCCCCCGGCTCCTGGCCTGCTTCAGTCTTCCCATGAGCCCCAGACTGACAGCAGGTGATTGAAGAGTGGTTCTAGGCTGCCTATGGCCTCTGGGTATGGAAGCCAGTGCTTCATGCTGCCCTGGGACCTCCAGGACCTCACAGGGCGGCCTCCCTAGAAACAGGCCTCTGCTGGAGCTGTTCCTGCTTGGCCTTGGAAAGGACAGGACCCCATCCTTCCTGGTGCTGCCGGCCCTTCACCCCCACGTCACTGGACTCCAGGCCCCACCTTGGGGCCTGTGTTCTTGCCATGGATTCCCAAGGCTGGAGGACAGAGGCTGGACCAAAGGTACACCCCCACAGGCCTGGCCTGACCCCTTGCCCTAGGACACACAAAGGCCTGGGGAGGGGACAGGGAGAGCTTGCATGCGATCTGGGCAGTCCCTTTCCAGCCTCAGACTCTGTGGCTTGGGCCTCTGCGGGATGCACCTTGACCACTGAGGCCTCCAGGTAGGCGAGGCCCGAGAGGAGGGCTGCCAGGGGAGCCCGGGCAACAGACACACGACCCCACAGCCCTGAGGGGCAGACATGTCTGCTGGGCCCACGGCACCCAGGCTTCCGAGGCTTGTCTGGGGCAGAGATGTCCATGCTGCACCATGGGGACGACCAAAGGGTTGGGGAGCTGCTGGCAGCCGAAACGTCTGCCCAGCTGGCCAGGAGGCTGCCCCATCTCGGCCTCATGGAGTCCTGCCCTTGGCATCTTGAGCGTCTTTCCAGAACAGGGCTGCTTGTGCTCAGGTGCTCCCCAGTCACCCCTCTAAACAGAGACCGGGCTGGCGGGCTGTAAGGACATCAGGCCTTGCCCCGCCCAGCCCCAGCACCAGCGTTCCGGTGTCCTCTCAAGGGCCTGCAGCCCCCCTTCCCTTCCTGCAGCCCTCTGACCCACCGCCCTGCTTCCTGGCTTGGTCCTCCCTCTTTCCCACACTCACACACCCTGGGGGCCCATTGACGGCTGCAGGCTGCCTCTGAGCTGTGAGCAGCCTCCTGGCCTTCGCCCGGCAAGCCCTTGTTTGCCAATAGATATTTGACCAGGGTGGGGCTTAGCGCTCAGGTTGGTCCTAACCGGGCCTAAAGTCAGAGGATCCTATGACAGTGCACAGAGACCTGGAGGCCGAGCCAGGGGCAGGGGCACGGGGGAGCGCCCTCAGCAGCACTCTCCGACTGCACTGGGGCTGGGCTCCAGCATGTAAGCCCAAAGACTCCAGAGGCGGAGCTGCCCCTCTCTGAGAACGGCCACACAAGCAGAGCTGAATCCCCCATGGGAAGGATGGGCCGAGGGAAGTCGCGCCAGCAGGTGAAGGACGCAGGGAAAGGCCCTGAGCAGCAGCCAGATCCGTCACCCCACCCCAGTTCACGTGGCGCCCTGTGCCCCTGCCTTAGCTGCGTAGGGAGTGGGCCAGGTGTGGGAGGCCACAGCCCTGCAGGCCTGACTGACACTGGGGGTGGGAGGCTGCCTCCCACTCTCCCACGGGCCTTTGCTGGCTGCCCTGGAGCTGGCCCCAGGCGGACCTCAGAGACAGAGAGGCCCCCATCTTGAATGACTTACTGCCCACCACTTTCCTGCTTGTCCTTTGGGCCCCTGTGGGCGTGGGGAGGGGACCATCAGCGCCTGGGGCAGGTCCTCGCCCCTTACTCTGTTTGCTCTGGTCAGTCCTGGAAGCCATTGTTCCACATGGGATCTGTCGGTTTTTGCTGATGGCTGGTGGTTTTTGCTGATGGCTGGTGATCGGTTGGGTAATAGTACAAAGCCAGATATGCGTTTTGTTTTCCCTTAATTCATAGAAATGCACAGTACAAGTCAAGCACAGTGGGGCACACCTATATTCCTAGCGGCTTGGGAGGCTGAGGCAGGAGAATCCAGAGTTCAAAGCCAGCCTCAGTAATGGCGAGGCACTAAGCAACTCAGTGAGGCCCTATCTCTAAATAAAATACAAAATAGGGCTGGGATATGGCTCAGTGGCCGAGTGCCCCTGAGTTCAATCCCCAACAAACCCCCCCCCCAAAAAAAAAAAGAAAAGAAGTGCACAGTACACAGCGGAGAGAAGTCTCCAGGGAAGATACACCCCTACACACAGCCTCTGCCCCTGCCCAGGACTCACTGGGCAACAGCCTTGACATCCTCAACTGGTCTTTTCAGTGTCTGACTTGACTTCCATGAAATAGCTCCAGTTTGCACCCACTTGGTCCGTCCACGGCTTATTGCACTGAACCAGCACCAAAGCTCAGTGGTGCTGACCTGCCTCGGAGAGCCAGTGTGCAGCCCTGTGCCCTGCACTCACCTAGGGCAGGAGGTGAGGGCAGGCCGTGTGGGGCTCCCGGTCAGGTCAGAGGGCAGCAGAGCTGCTGTGGTGCTGGGTGTGCCCTGTGCTGGCGGCTCAGGAGGGGCTCAGCCAGTGCCATCTGGCAAGGGCCCTCTCTGCAACACACTAACAGAAAGGGGTTGGCACCGAGCTGTGGACTGGAGGCATCAGGGGCCCTGCACTGTGGGGTGCCGGTGAGGTTATGGGGCCCCAGGAACCTGTGGCCTGGCTGGAGAGCTGGTGGTATGGGCCCTCCTGGGTTGGGCTCTGGGAGGGGAGCTGCTGGTGGGTTTGAGGTGGCGTCTCTTCCTCACACCCCCACCCAGCGTGATCCAGGGAAGAGGCTGCCTTAGGCTGCACCTAGGGCACCCACTGGAAAGGGCCGGGGCCACTCTGTCCCACATCCTCCCTTGGCCTACTGACCACCTGGGGCAGGGACCCACTTGGAATAAGTGGCTGGGTTCTGCCAGAGGCCTGCTGGAGAGGGGTGCCATCTGCAGGCAAATTCAGGAATCCATCACCCCTAAAGACCCACATCTGCCCAGTTTCCCAACAGCTGACCCATGGCCCTAAATCCCCGAGAGTCTCTAGCTTGGGTTTGAAGCTCAGTGAGGCCACAGAGGAGGGCAGCGCTGGGCTAAGGCCCACAACACTTGCCAGCTGAGGACTGAGGTGACAGACAGTACCCCATCCCCAAAGGCAGCTGTGAGGTGAGGTGGTCTTCACCCCACATGACTCCTCCCCCCACAAACAAGTCTCCTGGCCAGGTCGCCCTGTGCCCAGGGCTCTGGGACTCTGGGGCTCCCTGGCTCCACTGCAGAGCAGATGTCATCTGGAGATGGCCTGGCCCCACCCTGGGACTGTGGGCCCCACCAGAGATGGACACAGTCCCCTACAGGGTGAGTCTGGGGACCAGCAGGAGGACCTGTGGTTACGATCCCCACCTGCTTCCCTCTGTGTCCTCCCTGGAGGGAGCTGCACAAGGATGCCGAGACCTGCATCCTGAAGCCTAGGGAGCAGGCCTGCCTGGGAGGAGGTGGGGAGGAAAACAGAGCCATTAGGCCTCCTTCTATGACCGCAGTTAATGCTGTGCTGGTGACTGACTTCCCCCTCAGCAACCATCTGGGAAGAGCTGAGGACTTCCACCTGCCCCAGGGAGGTGGGCAGGGAGATGCAAGACACTACAGGTGGGGTGGACAAGGGCCTGACCAGGAGCAACTTGGGCTGTAGAGTGGCAAGGGTCCCTGTGCCCTGTGGGGCACTGAGCTCTGCAGAGCCTCTGCCCAGCTGGGTCGGCCCTGAGGTACCTTCCCAGGGGTAGAGCCCTGTCCTGGAGCCAAGGAGCAGAGGCTGCTGGGAAGAACAGCCCTCCGGGAGCAGAGTTCAGGAAGCCGCGGGCCTGGGCACGCCCGCCCCTGGGGCCCACAGTGCTCAGGTGATGCTGCAGAGCTCTGCAGCCCTCTCCAAGGAGCCCAGAGGGGCCGCTGGGGTGGTGCCCTGGTGCTGGACTGGCCCTGGGGCTCTTGGGAGCTCTGCTGTGTTCCCTTCCTCCTGATGCAGGGTCTTACAGGGCCTATAAGCTCTGTCCAGACAGCCTTGACCCAGGAGAAAGGACAGAAGTCAAAGACCCAAGGTTGAGCCCAGTTCCAGTGACAGCCTCAGGGACCCTGTGGAGCTGTCTGGGAGTCTGTGGGTCCCCCCCAAGCCCCAGGGGTGGCATCCTGCCACCAGGACACTGCTGTGGCTCCGTGTGGGCCCACATTCTCTCATCACCATGTGCCTCAGGTCCCCACCCCAACTGTTCGTCCTCAGGACGGCCTCCCTCTGCGGCTCCATCCCTGACCCGACAGCACCATGTCTTCTCCACCTGTCACTGTGATGAAACAAGGAAATACTATTACGTAGTAATAATGAGCTGTATTTGGTATTTGCCTGGACTTGTAAAACTAGAACAAAGGCGCCTGGTGACAAACTTGCTGTGTGGCGGATGACACTCCTGAACAAAGCCGATGTGAACCTTTACCTATGGTCTGAGTGGGGGCTCCTGGTACAGTCGTGTTCTGGTCTTTATCAACGAAGACCGGAGCATGGCTGGGTGAAAATCACTACTTAAAATCCTGGACTTTTGGAGCAAACTGTCAGCAGCACGTGACCAGAGGACTCCATGCCACGCTGTTTTTTGACTGCCCAGCTGCTGTCCACTCCATCACTGATTGCTGATCGACCATTGTCACCAAGGCCAGACGACTGACCACCTCTCCCACGGCGACGACCGCCACCCAGCCTCTGGTTTATTGGACAGCCGGTGACATCCAAAGACATCGAGGAGCTGAGAGAGGCTATGGCTGAGAAGAGTCCCCTGGTCTTGCTGACTGACTTCTTGGCTAGGAGACATTGCATTGAGTAAGTCCATGGGGACTGGACTCTAGGTGAACACGGGAGTGAGTCTTCAGTGTATTTGTGACTTGCTATTATGAGGGATGTTGAGTGTGCACTGCGTGAATAAAATCCACTTGTCGGAGCTGAACATCTTGCTGCTCACGACAGTCCCCCACTTGAAGGGTGCTGGTCCGTGTGGTCCCTCTGATGGCTGTGCTGTCCCCAGGGTGGCTGCACCAGCCAGAGTGATGTGACAGCTTCCAGCTTGGCTTGCACAGAGCTGCTGTGAGCAGTCAGCGGGCTTTGTGTGAAGAAAGTCTTTGTTCCTCAGGGATAAGTGCCCAGGGATTTGGCCACGGGTCCTGTGGTCAGTGTGTTTAGAGAAGCAGCTGCATCAACTCACACCCAGCTGCATGCACCAGTAACTTGTTTCTCTGGTTCAGCTCAGTGGGCCCCTGGTCTGGGTCTGGCTGCCCCACTGCAGTCAGCCAGGTACCAGGCATGGGCCCTGTGCACCTGGCTAGGTCTCATGCCTCCCAGCACTGAGATGCCGTGGCCAGTGGTCCTGGCAGTGGGCACACTGCCCCAGATACACAGCCCTGGCACAGTTGCTGCCTGCACCTGTCCCCACACCCTGACAGGGAGGGCAGTGGGGGAGGTGTCCACTCGGCTTTACTGGTGCAGCCATTGCACTATTAATTTCCTGCCTGGTTCTAGAAAGGTAGAGTGACATGCACAGGAAACACGGAAGGCAGAATAGAACTCAAAAGTGTGCTGTGGCCTGGTCCCCAAAGAGGCCCAAGGCACCCCAGACCTGTCTGCCAGCCTGGGCCCTGCCTGCTCCCCACCAAGCCACTTGGCCCTGGCCTCAGGTTCCTGCTCTGCACAGCAACTGAGGACACGTGGGCAGGAGGCGGGCACACTGCCAGCTCTCCCGCCCAGGCAAGAGGCTCTCCTGGACTAACCAGGTAGCACTGTCACACAGGACACGTAATAACGAGAAGGCTGAAGGAAGGACACAGGACGTTATGAGTCATTCAAGAGGCCCAGCATCTGAGCCACAGCGAGGTGACCTCGGAAAGCCGGAGAAGACAGACCATTCCCAGAATGAAAGACAGAAAAGGCCCCCAGCCAGGCAGATGGCCGCAGTGAACCCTCAGGTGGGGCTGGGGTCTGAAGGCTTCAGCAGAGATGAAGGCCGTGCATGGGGCCTGGGACTCTCAGCGGCCTCCCAGCCCCTGAAGAGGGCAGGCGCAGAGGCTCTGTGTCCAGGTGAGCTGGCACCCCTTTCTCTGGAGTCCTTTAGGAGGGAGCAAAGCCAAAGACCTGGCCCGAGGACACAGACTTGTACCCCTGGAGGATAACTAAAGTTCCCCGCCCAGAGGGAACCCAGAGAGGCGCGAAGGACACACGTGCCCAAGATCAAGCCCAGGCGTGAAGACACAACACATGGGTCTTCATCAGCAGGGAGCAAACATGGCCGCGGAGCTCAGCACGGGCATGACTCAGGCTCCTAATGATGCTCCCTGGTACCAGGCCAGGTGTCCTGGCAGGGGCTTGAGGACAGCGAGCCCACACGGTTCCACACAGCAGTGAACCAAGATTTAATAGCTAAACCGGAGACTGAAAAAGAGCCAGTGCAGCCATGGTGTTCCCGGAAATGGAGGCGACCACTACCCACCGCAGGGTACTTCCCCCGGGGAGCTGGCCTGGGGCTGGGAGGCAGTGGAGGATGCGTGTGGGAGTACACTTCAGCTTCTGGCCAAGATGCCATCACGGGGGCCAGAGCTGACCTCCGCCTCAGGCGCCGAGACCCAGCCTAGAGGCAGAGGCACCACCCTCGAGGACCTGGACGGCTGCTGTAAAACGGCCAGTGCAGTCCTCCCACCACCTGCTTACTGCCACCAGGGTGCAGCGAGGACCCCCAGGTGCATGGAGCTGAGGGTCCTGGAGAACACTGGGGCCAAAGTTCACTGGGCAGAGCAGAGAGGAGTGTAGTACAGAGGGCCCGGAGTCGGCAGGGCCTTCCAGAGCGCAGCAGAGCCACTGGCAGACAGGAAAGCCCCAGAATTGTGGGAATCGGTAGAGAACCCAGAAGGGCTTTGCTGTGGTGGAGGACGGCAAACCTAGAGAGCCTGCTTCAGGACACCAGGAAAGCCAGACACCCAGAAGGCTCGGGTGCAGAGGAGGACAGGCTGCTCAATTCATTCCTCAAAGCCATCACTGCCCTAGTAACGAACCAGACAAGGACATCGCGAGAAAGAAAATTAGAACAATAACTCTTGAACACAGACATTAAAATTCTTTTTCTTTTTTTGTAGTACTTAAGATTGAACCCAGGAGAACTCCACCTCTGAGCTATAAAACCAGCCCTTTTTAAATCTGAGGCAGGGTCTTGCTAAGCTGCCCAGGCTGGCCTGAACTTGCCCTTCTCCTGCCTCAGCCTCTTGAGGTACTGGGATTACAGGTATGTGCCACTGTACCTGGCTGGATACAAAAATTCTTAACAAAATAATTATTACTTAGAAAGTTTTTGGAAAGTGCATAGCGATACATCAAAAGGACAACACATCACGCCCAGATGGGGCTCTCCCTAGGAATCTGATGTTCGCGTCACATTGGAAAAATCAACAAACTCACCAGAAGAACAAACTGGAAAAGAAATAACATATTTCAACAGATGGAGGAAAAGCATTTCATAAAATCCAACATCTTGACAGAAAACAAAAACAAAACTCTCAGCTGAAGGATTGGGGCTCCATTTGGATGTGTGCGGTGTGGGGCACCAACTAGGCACCCCAGTAGAGGCTGCAGGGACGCTGGGTATTGGAGACAGCAAGGCAGAAGGTACAGCTGACTTTATGTCCACCTGGCCTGGCCAATGTTGAGCTAGCCTCAGACGTCCTGATGTGGCCCTTCCCTGCCCACACACGCACACTCAGCAAGAACTCATCTAGTGTATCTAGCACCCAGGGGTGCTCTACCCTGGGGCTGATGTTTTCTCTCACAAGTGGAAGCTAGAGCGAAATAGGGAAAGAAAGGGGAGGGGCATTAGAAACCATAAAGGGAAGATGGGTGGAGTAGAAGACAGGAGGGAGGGGAGAGGGGAGGGATGTGGCAGGAGGTTAACAAAGCCGTATACATTACACATACAGATACACCACAGAGAATTCCACCTTTATGCCTATGCAGAAAGCACCAAATATGAATAATCAAAAGGTCACAAGGAAGAATGGGAGAACCAGGGTGGGAGGGATTGAACAAAAAAAGAAACCCACGGGCTGGGGAGATAGCTCAGTTGGTAGAGTGCTCGCCTCACAAGCACAAGGCCCTGGATTCGATCCCCAGCACCACAAAAAAAAAAAAAAAAAAAAGAAACCCACATCTCTGAAATGCAGCTTCGTGTCCTCTGGTCCTCAAAAAAGCAGGACAAGCGCAGGGCCTAAAGAAATCCCTGCAGACAGCAAAGGCCCTGTGGTGTGGCCTGGCTTCCGCGGATGTGGGCTGTGTTGTTCCCATGATCCACCAATGCCACAGTTTTCCAGGACAGTACCCCCTGCCTTTTTTTTTGGGGGGGGGTACTGGGGATTGAACTCAGGGGCACTGGACCACTGAGCACACCCCCAGCCCTATTTTGTATTTCATTTAGAGACAGGGTCTCACTGAGTTGCTTAGCGCCTCACCATTGCTGAAGCTGGCTTTGAACTCGTGATCCTCCTGCCTCAGCCTTGGGAGCCACTGGGATTACAGGCATGTGCCACAGTGCCTGTTTGGACAGTCCCGCTTGACCAAGCAGTGCACGTGAGCCACCCTGTTCCCAGGCAGGTCTCACTGTCACCATCAGCAGCTGCACTGTTCTGAAACCCATAGTCCTCAAGCAATCCCGTGATTCTGGCACACTCGCCCAAGCCTGGTGGCCAAAAGAACTTGCAGCCACTTCCAGGATCATACTTGGAGACAGATGACGTCAACAGCTGCAACACAGGGCCCGAGGGGCACCCTGGGAGTCTAAAGAGGACACCAACACGACTGTCCCTCTGGTGCCCGATTCTCCGGCTTAGAAAATATCCTCTCAGCTCTATTTCCACAGAAATATCTAGAAAAAAAAAAAAAAAAAAAAAAAAGGAAGAAAGAAATATCTAGATATTTAAACTTGGGATAAAGGTCCTGCTGTGGCCTCCACAAAGGGAACAGCCACTGGGCGAAGGTTGCTGGGACAGAGGGCGCAGGCTGAGAGAGCTGGGAGAGGCAGGCACAGCCTCCCGTGGCCCCTGAGCCTCGGTTCACTGGAACACCCATCTCCCCATCCCAGGTTAGGAAAGGGGTGCCCTCTCTCCTGGGCATCGCAGGGACAGTGATCCAGGCCTGCGATCTGCGCACACACATTCTTCGCAGGGAGAGCCTTCCCCAACATTGGCCAAAACACCCTGGGGGCCGCACGCACCCGCGAGGCGCCGTCAGAGACCTCACAGCAGGGCTCCCATCCTACTGGGAGGCCAGACAGTCCTGCCGCCCCAGAGCCCCGGGGTCAGGGGTGGTCAGGGCTGACCAGGGGAGGCACCACAGCGCCCCCATCCCGGAGTCTCCAGTCTCCGGCGCCACTGGGATTGGGTAGAGTCCAGGGAAGGGAATTCGAGTGGGCTGAGAATTCCCGCCCGCAGGACCCGCGGCACCAGCTCAGAGACCCCGTCTATGCCCGCAGGCAGGGGTGCGCGAGCGCGGTGCAGGCACGTGCGCGCGCGGCAGCTCCACGCCCGGTGCGGCCAACCCGCCCAGGCCCGCGTCCACCCCCTCGGGCACTCCCGGCCTTCGTGTCCTTCCCTGGAGCTGCCCGCTGGGACAACCCCGCCCCGGGGAGCCGGAGCGCGCCGGGCAGCCGCGGCCAAGCCGCCGAGGTCTCCACCGTGGCGGGGGTGGGCGACAAGGTGGCAGGGTTCAGCCAAAGCCTGCACGCGGGGACCTCGGCACGCCCCCGTTGCGCGCCCCGGAGCTCGGCTCGGTGGCCCGCCGGGGCCAGGAAAAGGTCCCAAGGATGTGGCGCCTCGGCTGGCCGCCTTGGCTTCACGATTCCACGGGGCTTCCTTCAGGAATCGGAGAGCGGGCGGACCCCAGACGCGGGGGCAGGAGGCGACGTCGCTGGGGGCAAGTCTCCTAGCAACACCCACGACGGCCACCCGAGGGATCCCGGGGAATGTAGTCCTCCTCCAACTCCCGACACAGTCGCCCGGACTACATTTCCCGCAGTACTTCGCGCTCATTCCCTCAGCCTCGCGAGAATTCTAGCCGGATCCACCCGGCAGGCGGTCTCTCGCGTGGGCCGCCGGGAGTTGTAGTCTCTTACGGGAAGCCGCACCCGCCAGCGCCGGGGCGGGGATGGAAGAGAGACTACAAGTCCCAGGGGGCGCGGCGCTGCTGTCCGCAGGGCGGGGGGTACGAAAGAGGAACTCGGGGGCGCTGGGTGAGTGAGGGACAGGGGCCAGAGGGGCGGCTGGATGGACAAAGGCCGGGATGTGGGGGTTGTTGCGGGTCGCCTGAGGCTCAGCGGACCGACCCCCTGTCCTGCGGTCCGTCTCCGCCTCGCCCGGGATCCGGGAGGGAGCGCGGTGGGCGCGCGGACGGAGCAGGGCCGGAGGGCTGCGCGGAGGCGCCCTGGAACCGGCAGGGCGCGGGTTCGGGGGAGGCGGGAGTGGCCCTCGGTCCCGGGGCCGCCCAGTATGCGGTCAGCGACTCGGGTCTCCAGCAGAGGCGGCCACGGCGCCGGAGCGGCGTTCACCGTGCCGCTTGGGCCGAGTGGTGTGGATGCGTCTCTTACCGCGTGTCGGCAAATGCCCCAAAATCTTTTGGCTGAACTCTGAACTGCAGGGTCCTGCCGAATCTGAAGGCGTCCGACTGGGCCTCGTGGTTCCCGCCGTCTCTTAGTGTTGGACACAGTATACAGGCGAGGCAGAAGGGAGAGACGCGGCTTCTCGGTTTTGTTGGTGTTGTAGGGTTTCGTGGTGCTGAGTGTTGAACCCTGGCCTCCCACGTGCGAAGCCCCTGCCCCGCCGCCCAGCCCCAGCTCTTCCCCCTGGTTTGAGCTGGGGAAACCTGGCAGCCAGTGCCGGCCCGAAGGCCCAGCCGCGGCGGTGTAGGCTGGGGAGGACGTTTCACCTCATTTTCCTGTTTTATTTCTTTAAGAGCCACTGACCTGTAGTTTGTGTTGGGCCAGGATTAATGACTACTTTATTTTTAGGAGCTCGTAGAAGGAAATGAGATCTGGATTGTCTTTTCCTGACACACACACATCCAGTTCCCAATATTCTTCCTGAAAGCCAAGTAAGCAAATGTCTTGCTTGTCACCTGAGCCATCTGGTCCACAGGAAGCATCCTTTCATGCCAAAGGCACCTCCCAGCCCCCCTCCCTGCATCATGGTTGTTCTCCATGCTAACTTGGATTTATCAGGTAGCTTGGTTAAAGAACAACCTCTTGCAATCATATCGTTGAGGTCTTGGCATCCTTAGGGTGGAGCCGTGCGGGTAGGCCCCAGATGGTCCAGCCCTGCTCTGGTGGCTGCAAGAGCACGCACCTCAGTGGACTAGAATGTTTCCTTTACAGCCCATCAAATGACTTGCAGCATTTGTTTTCTGTCAAATCATAAGATAGGACTTTAGATCTGGAGGGTAAGTTCTTTGGTTCTGGGCACTTCTTTCACATGGCTTCTTGGCTTGCTGTGAAGATGACAGCAATACCCAAGTGGGTGCCCTGGAGACTGATCACCTGTGCTGCGTTCGGCATGGTCAGCACTGTGAGAACCAAGCTGACAGCCACCTGTCCCATGCCCTTTTTCAGCTAGAGCTGTCTGGAACTGCACTTACTCTGTATGATCCCTATTTACAGAGTTGTCCTGCCAATTCCCAGTCCCTTACTAATTGGCCCAAACTAATTTGATCCACACAGTTAGCTTCCTGTGTTACTTATTTAATGTCATGGTGGCCTGAGGGATTGTTTCTTCATTGAAGCCAGTTCTAAGGAAAGTAAGATTTGGGGAAAGACACATGGTACAATTTAAATTCTCACCAAATCTTTCATCACTTTGTAGAGATTCAGCTTTTTGGCAATAATGAGATTTTCAGAGTAGAAGTGAACTACACTTAGTCGTTCAGTTGTAATTTATGTCCAGCGAGATGCACAGATCTCGTGTCTAGTTCCATCTGTTCTGAAAAGCACATCCACCCACTTACCCACTCTCCTGTCAGATGTAGAACCTGTCTGTCATCCCTCGGGTGCCTTCCAGGCCTTCCAGGACCTTGCCTCAGCCAGCCTTTGCCCCCTGACCACTTCTGTAGTGTGATGAAGCCACACCCCACTGCTGTGTCCCCCCCCCCCCCCAGCCGCATGCGTGCATTTCTGGTGTGACTGAAAATGTGTGCGATTCTGGACACATTTTTGTGGCATGTGTTTTTGTTTCTCTTGGAAGATGCCCAGGTGTGCTGCCGCCATGACGGGGATGCAGTCCTGCTGCCCTGCGTCCCCACTATCCGAGTCTGGTGGCCGTCATTCGCCTCCCCTGGTGTGATGGGGGCTTGCATTTTCCTTCCGTGTATGACCTGCGCAGATGTCTGTTCTAAAGTGTCTGATAAGTCTTCAGCCTGTTTCTTTTTTTTTTTCTTTCTCTGAGGCACCTGGGATTCGAATCGTGGCCCTGTTTCTTATTACCGAGTTGTAACAGTCCCGTCTATATACGGGACTTTTGTCAGGTCATATTTGTCTTGCAAGTATCCCCCCTCCCCTTCTTTGTTGGTGCTGGGGATTGAACCCAGAGGTGCTTTACCACTGAGCTGTGTTCCAGTTATTTTTGACATTTTGAGGCAGGGCCTTACTAAATTGCCAAGGCTGGCCTCAAACTTGTGATCCTCCTACTGTGGCCTCTGGAGTCCCATTCTTTGAACTGCCTATTCATGTTATCAATGGTATATTTACTTTTTTATTTTGGGACAGATTTAGACTTTATTTTGGAACAGACCCACTTGCCCTGAGATAAAGGCTTACCTTACTGCCAGGCTGTCCCGTCCCCACCTTGTGTTTGGTTGTTGTGTCTGCTCCGTGCTGTGGCTGTGTCTCACTCACTGTGTGGGGAACTCTTATGTTCTGAGGAGGCTTGGTGGGGTGTTTATAGAACGTCCTTAGTTTGGGTTTGTCAGGTGGACTGACATGGTGAACTGTCCGGTTCATCAGTGTGGTGATCAGGTGAGGTGCTGATGCCATCACATAGCTTCAGGGCGTCTCTGACGTCCACAGAACACCCCGGCCTGGTGGAGACAGTGTCTGCAGGTATCTGCTGCGTAGTTGCTTCTTTCCCTGTCCCTGATGTCTTAGAGTCTGAGTTCCTGTCCCGCCCAAGCTGGGGATGCTGTCGGGTTCCTCTGTAAAGCACATCTCTTTCCTCATGTGTTTGTCCATCAGTCATGCACTGTCGCCAGTGTGGACGCACCGCGCACTGACTGGTTCACGCACTGTTGCCAGTGTGGACGCACCGCGCACTGACTGGTTCACGCACTGTTGCCAGTGTGGATGCACCCTGCCCTGGCTGTGGTTCACGCACTGTAGCCAGTGTGGACATACTGCGCGCTGACTGGTTCATGCACTGTTGCCAGTGTGGACGCACCACTCACTGACTGGTTCATGCACTGTTGCCAGTGTGGACGCACCGTGCCCTGGCTGTGGTTCACGCACTGTCGCCAGTGTGGACGCACCCTGCCCCGGCTGTGGTTCATGCACTGTTGCCAGTGTGGACGCACCCTGCCCTGGCTGTGGTTCACGCACTGTCGCCAGTGTGGATGCACCGTGCCCTGGCTGTGTGTGGTTCACGCACTGTCGCCAGTGTGGACGCACCACTCGCTGACTGGTTCCTGCCCTGGCTGTGGTGCAGGGCCCTGCCATGTACTTCTGCTGTGTGGTCTCAGCTTTGGTGTTGGAGCATCTTCATTTGGCTGCTGTGGCTCTGTTTTTATTTTTGAACACTTTCTTCCTTGTGCTGTAAGGTACTCTGGGCTCATGCTTATGTGTTTCCTACCCCAGCCCTGGGATCAGTCACTTCTCCAGGGAGCCTTCATTCTTAGAAAGTAGAATCTGGATCCAGGTGCTCCTTTTGCGTCTAGGACCTCCATGGACAGAACTTGCTGACAGATCTGATTGCGTGCATGTCTAACCTCTGACCTTGAACCTGCTGTTCCGTACTTGCTGCTCTAGGGGTGAGACCCTGCTGCCTACCAGCTGCCACTCATTTCCTTCTTCGTTCAACCCCAGTGTACAAGTGCAGAGCACCTGGAAAATTGTTCATCATATCCCTCCAGCTCTGTAGGAAACAAAGTTACCAACTAGAGCACAGAGTTCTGTGAGTTACAGTAGGGTTTTTGTTTTGTAGATTCCTTAGGATTACATGTAAACAATTGTATCATCTGCATTGGGACAGTTTTACTTCTTCCTTTCAAATCTTTATTTATTTATTTATTTATTTTACCAGGGATTGAACCTGAAGGGCCCTTAACCACTAAACCATGTCCCCAGCCTGTTTTTGTTTCCTATTTTGAGACAGGGCCTCACTAAGTTGCTGAGCCTTTCTAATATTTATGGCTTTTATTTATTTTTTATTGTGTTGGCTGAAACCATAGGACAGTGATAAATCAAATAATGTAGTGACCATATTAATAAAGGAGAAAAAAGCATATGATCACTCCAATAAATGTTGAAAAAGCATTTGAGAATATTTAAAACCCTTTCATGATGAAGAAAAAACCTCTTAGCAAACTAGGAATGAGGGGAGCCTGGTGTGTGTGATAAAAGGCTTCTGTGAAAAACCTAACTAGGTGTTGCTCTTAGCAGTGAAAGATGTATCCCTCAAATCAAGCAGTAAGGTCAGAAAGGTAAAAAACGGTTGGTTTCATCAGATCATAGAGGACAAGTAAAACTGCATTTGTGAGTGATGTGGTTATATAGAGACCTTAAGAAATACTTAAAAAAAAATTGCTGAGAATAGTAAATAAAATCAGGAAGATCTTGGAAATAAAAGTTCATGTGTAGAATTAACTCTTTTGGTATATATTAGCAAACTATTGGAAAATGAAATCAGAAATTCTTTTCTGTTTATAATTATACCAAGAAATAAAATATTTACTAATAAGTCTAATAGAAGATACGGAAAACCTCTTCACTGAAAACCATGGAATCCTGCTGTGGGAAGCTAAGGTGACATGACATGGGGAGAGCACGTTTGGAGTAGATGGCTTGACGTGGCTAGATCGTCCTCCCTGTCAGAGCTCCTGCAAGCCTGTTCTGTAACCTGACAAGCTGATTCTCAAGCTTGGATATGCATGTGACCTAGAACTGCCCACACTGTTGCCAAAAGCAGGTTCCTGTGGCCTGACCTCCCGCAGCTTCAGCCATGGGTGGGCTGTGGAGTGGTTATGATGCCTAAAGGGAGGGCAGTTGCCCCAGCACAGAGTCAAGTACAGCAAGGGGGGTGGTTAGAACGGGTTTACTGCAAGGCAGGGAAAGACAGGAGACAGGGAGAGGCAACCTGGAGAGCGGGGGGCAGTGAAGGAGAGGGGGTCCAGCACCACTTAGCCACCCAGAGGCACAGACACCACAGAACAACAGGACACTTCCAAGGCCCTTGTGCCATGTGACGGCAGCTAGACACAAAGCCTACGTGCCTGTGATCCCTTTGTGAGAAGTTCTAGGAACGGATTTGTGGTGACAGCCTGTCAGTGGGCACCTGGGCCAAGGTGTGCAGGAGGAGGGGCCTGGAGGGCTGTGACGCGGACGCCCTGCTGGTGTGTGGCCTCACAGGTCAGTCACCAATGCCCCAGGTTGTCTGGTGTGAGTGTTCATGGTTGTGTGCCAGTTGAACCCCAATAAAGTTGACTAAGCAGATGCAAGTGTGACTGAAGTCTCGGACTTTGGTTCCTTTTGTGTCGACCTGACCCTGGCTACCTTTCCCAGAGAGTGAACATAAGGTTCCCTGACACCAGTTATCCCCAGGGCAGGGGGAGATGGTCTCTGTGGAGCACACATTAAACAGACAAAAAGAACTCACCATGAAGTGTGTGTTTTTATGGTGGGATTGCTAGGACTCTTCTAGAAGGCAAGCATCACTGTAGGCAGGAGGGGCTCTGGACCTGGCTTCATGGGAAACTGTCCTGTAGGCCTGACTGCTGCCTCTCACCCATGCCGAGTGGTTACTTTGCCAACAGACCTGGATGAATGTGGGATAAAGCAAATTGTAGGTCAGACACAAGCCCTTTCCTGGGCTGTGTGGACCCCACAGTCCTCTCCCCAGGACCCCCGAGGGAGAACTCGCCCACACTCTGGGCCAGTCAGAAAGCTTCATCCCTCATTCTGCAGCCTCAAGTGGGAACACCTTTGCATTCTTCCTGAGGACCATGGAAAGGAAGTGCGTCTGCTGCTGTGAAAAGATGTCCGTGGCGCCGAGGTGCCCCTGCGGCGTGCTGCTCCCACCCTGCAGCCGCGTTTAGCAAGTGCACAGTCTTCCTGGAGGTGACTCACCTGCGAGAAAACACGCAGCAGTGTCTGGGCAGAGTCACCCTGTGGTTTAAATTTGTTGAGTAGTGCAGATGACATCACTCGAGCCTGTGTGATGATCCCACCTCGTTCTCTCGTGTTAGAAATGTGAAGTGAAGCCAGGCCTGCTGACCTGGGATCCCAGCACCTGGGGAGGCTGAGGCAGGGGGAATCCCAAGTTCCAGGCCAGCCTCAGCAACTGAGTGAGTCTCAGTCTTAAAATAAAAAATAGAAAGGCCTGGGGGTGCAGCCCAGTAGCAAAGCATGTATGTCAACGATACCAAAAAGCAGAACAAGCAAACGTGGTGTGAGTACTAAGCCACATGGTGGTCAGGTGTCAAGTGTTAGGGCGAAGTCTGCGATGTGTTTGGCCCCTGGATCCCTCTACCTAGGACTACCATGTCTGCCTGCCCCAGGTACCTGGCTGCCCACAGGGAAAACATCTGGTCCCTGAGACCAGAGGTGTGGTGACCTCGCTTGCAAGACACCAACCCAGTGAACCTGCTGCAGAGAGATCAGGTCACCCCTCCGACCAGCTCTGGACGCACCTTGCTGGGGAAGTGGGGAGGTGGTCTTTACCGTGACCAGCAGCAGGTCTCACCTGCTAGTCTTGATTCACAGGCCTTGGACCCTGGGCCTGCAGAGCACAACTGTCAGGCCCATGAACTCTGAGCCCCCTGGCCAAGCTTTCTACTGACCACCTGGGTGAGGAGCGGATGTCTGCAGCTCTTATTCTGGAGGGGCAGGTAAGGGTGCCCTGGACCGCACCCACGGGCCTCAAAAGGCAGGGACCTGTGCATTGCCCCTGTCTGCCACAGCCCACCCACGCCGCCGGGCCCGCCCCTTTCTCCACTCTGGGGCCACGCCCACTGGTGTCGATGCCCTTCCCCCTTCAGACCCGCTCCTTTCATAGCCCCACCCCTTCCCGCCATGGCCCCGCCTCCTTGCCATGTTCCTCTCTCTTCCAGCTTGTCGCCCCCGCACTGCCCTCTCTCCAGGCCCCTCTGTGCCCTGGCTCCTGGCATGGCACTGCAGCGCTTCACGCTCCTGGCTGGCCTTCTGGTGGGAGTTGCCAGCAAATCCACAGAAAGCGAGGTTGGTGTTCCTGTCATGGGTCCAGGTGGCTTGCCATCCTCCAGGGAAGCAGTGGGCCCCTTCCCTAAATGGGGTCTCACCCTTTGACCTTAGGGGTCTTGGCACTCAGCCCTAAGGACGCTGATGGAGCTCCTTGATGAGGTCCAAGGGTCTTGTGCCTTGCAGAGGGCTGCAGACATGCCCCCTTGTGGTGGCTGTTCTGTGTTCGGTTCTACCTTCTGGACGTCTGCCAGAACTCCTTGTTTCTTAGCCAGCACAGGGTCTCTGCAGATGCCGCCTGGAGCTGCCTGCCCACTTGCTGCTTGCTCAGGAGAGGGGCAGTGGCAGGCAGGGCATTGTGGCTCTCCCAAGCTGGTGGCCCTCCAGTGTGCTGAGTTTTGGTGTCTGGAAGGGCTGAGCCAGGGCCAGGTGGCAAGAGGGTGGGGCATCCATCGCTGACCCAGCCAAGGCTAGTGTGAGGGTACAGCTCTCCTGTGTGGCCTTGATGCTGCCCGTGACCCTCATGCACCCCAGGTGCCCCTCACTATTCACCAGGCTCAAGTCACAGGAAACAAAGACCCAGCAGTGCAGGAGAGTCACACCTTGGGAAACGCCTACCCGAGGTCTGTCAGTGAAGACCGTGCTCAGCATGTGTGTTGTGAGTGGGCGCCAGGGTGGGGCGTGAGTGCATTTCCCCTGGACTTCTGGCCTCTGGGACTGAGCTGCAAACTCCAGGGGCATGGCTGGAATCGAGGTGGGCATCAGTGAGGTGCCCGCCCCCGCGGGTGTACACTGGTGGTGCCAAGCTTCGGCAGGACACAGGGCAGGCCCTGGGCCCCAGCCCCCAGCACCTGTCTGTTGTCGTCTAGAGGGGTGTCCTTTTTTCTCATGACAGTGCCATTAGAACTGGCACTGCAGGGCTGGGAGATAGCTCAGCTGGTAGAGTGCTGGCCTCGCAAGCACAACACCCTGAGTTCCATCCCCAGTACCGCAAAAAAAAAAAAAAAAAAAAAAAAAAAAAAAAACTGGCACTGCAGTTTGTGGGGTGACTGGTGCCAATGGTTCTCTGATAGGAGTGCCTGCCCAGCATAGCCCTGTGGCCCAGAAGGTGAGAGGGCGCGGCTGAACAGCCCTGCCCCCACCAGGGAGACCCTGCAGAAGAGGGACCTCGACCAGCTCAGCCTCCCTAGGGAGGTCTCCAGGGCTGGGGAGAGGAGGTCCCAGGAACGCACACCCACAGCCTGGGACGTCTCCCTAGGTGGGGCTGGACACCCTCCTGC
The DNA here is from genome assembly GCF_902686445.1 of Sciurus carolinensis. Taxonomy (NCBI): domain Eukaryota; kingdom Metazoa; phylum Chordata; class Mammalia; order Rodentia; family Sciuridae; genus Sciurus; species Sciurus carolinensis. The sequence goes on from NC_062213.1 coordinate 208,679,268, forward strand.
CCCACATAGACGAGGTTTGCCACTGAGACACTTGTCCTACCACAAGGGACAGATGGATAGAGAAAGCATTTAAATGTGCGTTTTACGTGACACAGAGCCTTTGTTAAGGAAATGGAGCCCCAAGGAAATGGGGCAGAGCCTGTGTGATTATGCTCAGGCCTGAGGAAGAGGGATGGCCCTGACCAAGTGTGCTTGGACGGAGGGTGTGATCTGATGGCCATGAACCGGGACCTAGCCAGGCCGGTTGGTTGAGATTTTGTGTGTATCTGCCTTTCCTGGGGCATGGGTAAGGCACTTCTCTCTTGGGGACCTCATGGTCTGCCTGAGGGACAGAGGGCAGGAAGAGGTCAGAGAGACCTGCTTTTGCGCTTTCTCCAATGCACAGTAAGTCTTGAGCCCAATCACCCCAAGGCTGCTATGCAGATGAGGCACCCAGGGCCGTTCCTGCCTGGCCCTTGGGGTGAGGAGACAACTATGGGACATGTCTGGATAGGCTGGGGCCCCGAGCAGTTCATGTGGTCATTAAGTGTTTACTGACCACATGCCCTGTACAGCTCAGACAGTGCCTTTGAGGACCATGGGGGAGAACGGGGCACTCTTGAGATGTGCCTGGTCAGTAGTTCAGTCCCCACCCTGCTGCATTGGGCCTCCTTGGGCTTTGGCTCATTCTGCCCTGCACTGATGTTTTCCCTGGGGGCTGTCCATAGTGGGGCTCCTGCAGGGGCAGGTGTGAGTCCTCACCTGCTTCTGGCCAGGAGGGCAAGGTGGGCACCTAATGCTATCTCTAGAAGAGGCAGAGCTGTGGGCATCTCGTGCTCACGAGGCTGGACCGACAGTGCTGCCCTCTGCAGAACCTGCCTGCTTGTCTCCCCTCCAGGCCCAGCAGCCTGAGTGCTGTGTGGACGTGATGGACGCCAACACCACATGCCCAGGCACAGGCCTGTGTGGCCCAGGTGAGCTGCTTTGTTGCAAGCAGGCCCCTGACCAGCAACCAAGCCACCAGCCCATGGTCGGCATGTGTCCCTGCCATGTGTCCTCAGCAGTGAGGATAGAGTGCCTGTGTGCTGCAGAGCCATAGCCAGGGGTGGAAGGGGCCATCCGAGCCCTCTTCCTGTGGGCAGCTTGGCTGCCATCTCCTGGTGGTCATGGCTGGGGCAGGGACTCCTTGCAGGGAACTGTTCTGCAGAGGGCTGAGTGCACTGCAAGGAGGCCAGGTGGGGAGTGGGACTCAGCTGCCCTTACCAAAGGATCCAGGACACCTGGCAATGTCTGGAGATGTTTTTGGCCTCCCAGGAGGGGGTCTGCTCCTGTCATCTAGAAGTGGAGGCCAGGCTGCCCCTCAACACCACAGGCACTCCAGCCCAATGTCAGAACGCTGCGGGTGAGCACCTGCTCCACAGAAGGCCTTGGAGGCCACAGAGGAGGGACTGTCCAGAGGCAGCTGGAAGCTGGAGATCAGGGCTGGTGGGAAAAGTCAGCAGAAGGGGAGGACACAGATGAGAAGATGCTGGGCCAGCACCTCTCTTGTTCATCCTGTGGCAGGTCTTCATGGGAGAGAGGCAGTTGGTTGGGATAGGTGATGGAGCTGGCTGTGGTGGGCTTGGGGCTGGGATGGCTCAGTGCTGTCCCTCATTTCAAGGGACAGGCCTTGGCACTCCTGTCCTGGGGTCCGTGGTACCCATAAAAGAAAGATGCTGCTCACAGGCACCCCAGGACCCTGTCAGATGCCACAGAAGAAGGGCATGGCCAAGATATGGAGGCTGGGGTTGAGGGCTGAGGCTGGTGTAGGGTCCACCTGAGACTTGGGGGCAGGGTGTGGCTTCTGAGCATGAGAAGAGGAAGTGACCAAGGACCTTGGTCCTCCACAGTACAGCTCTGTGAGGGACCTGTTCCTGCAGGAAGCAGAGGCCTGTTTTGTGATTCCACATCAGGGCAGGTGGCCTCCACCCAGGTAGAGCAGTTGGTCTCGGGTCCTGCACAGTGTGTTGACCAGAGTCACTGGAGCTGCTCTGTGCTATTAGCCCGTCCACGGTGGTGATGTGTCTCTGTCTTCTCACCGAGGCCCATTTGCTTAGATTAAACATCAATAATTTTCATGATGAATGGCTTGTGGTTTAGCCCCAGATACAGCTCCATGCCCAGTGCTAGCTTTCAGTCAATCTTTATGGACCCTGTGTCTCTCCAGCCCTAGTGCTGTGTCAGATGTTGGGAAGAAGTACAGGGGTAAGACCCAGTCGCTGCCCTTACAGGAAGCTGGAAGACAGCCACCCACATGCCGTTGACCAGCGGGAGGCAGCTAAGCTGTGCCAGCACCTGGGCAGGGAGTGGTGGTGACAGTCTGAAATGGAAATTTGATCCTGCAGGGAGATCCTGGGGGGTGCAAGGGTGGGGCCCAGGGAGTGTGCAGTGCCTGAGGCAGCAGCATGGTGGCAGGGGGTGGAGGCTAGCCTCCGGTTCTCCAGAGCATGAGGCCACCACACTGTTAATCTCAGATTCCCATCACCAGCCTCTGAACTGTCTGCTGAGGACAGGATGCAGCCTCCATGGGAACCTGGGGTGAGAGGGAGTGATGTACTTCCTGTGGGGTCAGAGCCTTTTGTTCCGCCTAAACTTCCTGTGCATGTTTTTGAGTGACAGTTGATTTATAAAGTCAGAGATACAGAAAGGCTCCAGGAGACGGTGAGCCGGCCTGGATTCTGCCTGGTTGAGAAATGCCCATCCTCTGAGCAGGCTGCTACAGGCGCTGGAACGCGGATGGGAGCACCAGTTGCATCCGGTGCAGGAATGGGACGTTGCCGGGCTATAACAGCTCCGAGTGCAGAAACCGTATGTCTCCAGACTGCCCCCTCCGTGCCCTTCCCAGCTCCTGGACTTCTCACATGGGGACACTCAAGGACAAGTTGCTGTCCTTGTCCCCACAGAGTGGCCCCCCCTTGCCCCAGAGCCAATATCCATTGGCAAACAGCTCCTAGGAACCCTCTCTCCTGAGTTCTCTGTCCACGGGCACAGAGGCTTTCTGGTGTCTGGCCTGGGATCCCCTTCGGGCTTGTGGGGTCCTTGCTGGGGCCCCGGGCCTGGCGCAGGGCTCCTCTCTCTTCTCTCCACAGTTGCTGCGTGGAGTGGGCAGTTCCCCGTGAACAGGAGCACAGGGCTGCCTGGACGGCCGCATTTTGGTAAGTCTGTCCACTCACCTGGCCAGAGCAGGCCTGGGGGTGGGGTCTCCTCAGAGCCATTGAAGCACAGACCCTGCTGCTGCAGGGTACCTCGGAGGTCAGGTCAGCTCTCAGGCCTGGCCATGCGCTCTGTGGCAGGAACCTGACCATGAGATAGGTTGGTGGAGGTGGGTGCCACGTTCCCCCACTGTCTGTAGGGCTGTTGTTAGTGGACGCCTTCGCTGCTGCACATTCTCTCTGGTCCTTGCCTCAGTCCATGGCTGCCATGGCCCCTGTGGTCTCAGGCCCCAGCAGTTCCCCTGGAGAATGGGGACTGCCCATCCCAAGTAGCTTTTCCAGGGTGTAGGCGTCTAAGACTACAGGCCACACAGAAATGCCTGCCACTGCACCTGAATGTCCCCAGGAGTTCCTGCCCCTGTCTCTAGGTAGTCACCTCTCCCAGTCCTGCAGTCTACTTGAGTTGAGGACCCGGTCAGGCCAGTGGGGGCGTGCCCGGGCATGGCTGAGGAGGGTGGAACCAGGTGAGAGGGAATGACCCGGACAGGCTGGAGCTGGGGGAGGGGCCAGCACCCAGCAGAAGGGCACCGCAGTCAGGGAGGGGACCCAGCTCCAGAGCAAGGCTCCTCCTTTGCTTGAGGTAACCGAGTTGCTGTGAGGGAACATCATCTCAGACCCTTATCCAGCAGCCCTGCGCTGCACCGCGGTCCTAGATCCTAGGCTCAGAGTTCTGTTCTGAGAGACTCAGCCCTTCCCAAAGATTTGAGCCTGGCCCTCCCCTCGCTGGAAAGTATGTGTGAGCTCCAGGGTGGCCTCAGGTCCAGCACTGACCCAGACTGTGGAAGCCAGCAGCACAGAGCAGTGACCCTTAGAGAAGGGCCAGTTCAGACAGCTCATGGCCTCCTATAGCACAGGACCAGCTGGACGGCAAGGGCACCTGTGCCTCAGTGAAAACGTAGCTTCCCCAGGCACCTGAAGCATGTCCTCCATCCCACGGTCACACATAGTCCACAGTCCTTGGCCCTGAGCAGGCATAGTGGGCGAGGAGCAGCTGCCAGCTCCTGAGAGGTAAAGCATGGCAGAAGCACCCCCTGCGGTTGAAGCTCTGACCCTGCACAGTTTAGGGGGGACCCAGGGTCTGGAACTTCTGGAGTACCTCCCACCTCCCCGGGAAGCCTGGGCCCCTGTACAAGCCCTCTCTCCCTGCCTCTGGCTGCCCCTGTGAGGGCTCAGGTGTGTTCGGGAATATTGGCCTGGGGTTGGGCAAGGACCCTGGGCACCGTGCACGCCACAGTCAGGCTGGCCACTGGAGCCACTGGTTTGCCTGCAGGGGGTCCCCACGTGGCAGCTTCCCTCTTCCTGGGGACGTTCTTCATCAGCGCGGGACTCATCCTCTCTGTGGCTGGGTTCTTCTACCTCAAGCGCTCCAGTAAGCTCCCCAGGGTCTTCTCCAGGAGAGACAAAGGTACTTCGCTCCTCCTGCTCCCACTCAGGGGCCTAGGTGGTTCCTGAAGGACACAAGCAAGTGCCAGGACCCCTCCCTGCCCACCCTCCACCAACACTTGGGTACCTTCCGGGGGCTACTGTAGCTTCAGTTCCTGAGAGTCCAAGGCTGGGCCTCTGCTGCTTAGGGTCTTTGGGCCTCCAGTCAAGACAGGTGGCTTGGAGTCGGCTCTGTGGGGTCCCAGCTCCCGCTCCTGCCCTCCCAGGCCACCCCTGAAGCAGAGCGAACCCTGGCAGGACCACCCCAGGTGGTCCAGGGAACCCCAGTGGGGGCACGCGTGGTCCTAGGACTCACCTGGGGCTGATGGCCACTGCCTCACCTGCAGCACCTGTGGGAACCCAGAGGATGGAGGGGTCTGCCCCCCACATGCTGTTCTCTTTAGAGGCAGAGAAACCACCCAAGGAGTGTGGCTTGTGTGTTCTCTGGGGAAGTGGGAGGGAGGAGTCTGGGAGGTGGCTCCTCCGGGACGCTTGGGCAGCCTGCGCCAGATGCAGGCTGTGAACGTAGCAGGCTGGGTCCTGCCTGAGCGCATGCTGGGCAGAGTTTGGAGGTGGGACCAGACCCGTCCGGGATCCTGGGAAGACTCTGCTGCCCCTGGACCTCAGAGGATGCAGGCAGCTGCTTGACCACAGGCTGACGTGCTGCTTTCTTCTCCTGCAGCCCCGGCCCTGCAGCCTGGCGAAGTCGTAAGTAACCTGTACCCTCCGAGCTGAGCATCCTGGGCTGTGTGTCCCATGCCAGGCTCCCGAGATCTCACTCTGCCTTCCTCTCCTTTCAAGGCTGCGATGATCCCCCCACCACAGTCCTCAGGTAAAGGCAGGTGACATCACCTGGGGGTTCTCATCTCTGGGCCAGTTTCCAAATGCCAGACCCTCTCCAGGTTTGTCCGTAGACACACACGCGCACCTCTTGGGGTCCTGAGGAGACCACTGCATGAGGCAGGGACAGGCGCTCAGCAGGCATCCCTGGTCCCTGTCGATCTCTGTGGCTGTATGCTGTCCACCTTCCTCCTCAGGTGTTGAGACTGAGAGAGGAGAACCCAGCACAGGGCCTGACCTTCCCCTGCACCCCCTCCAGCCCTGCTCAAGTCCAGCTCTGCTTGAAAGGTACAGGGAGCAGGTCAGCCCCTGGGCCTTGCCCTGCCAGGCACCCCCAAGCAGTTGTGACCCACTGTTAGAAGAGGTCACGTGCCCAGAGAAGCCATCCCTGGCCCACGGTCATAGCCATGAGCCCGCAGCAGAATCGCCCAACCTCCCTTCCCAGGCCACATTCTTCCCACCCAGCAGAGGTCTTGTGGGACAGGCGCGTTCCTCTCCTCTGGGGCAGAGCAGGTCTTAGCTAAGGCTCAGCCTACCCTGTTTGGAGCAGCACTTGGCTCAGGTCTGAAGCAGCCTCATCCACAGCATCTGCAACAACACAGGTGCCTCCGGTGGCTGGGCCCCCGTGGCAGAGCACACCCCAGCAGCCTGCACAGCAGGAGCTTTTTCTCTGACAGCTCTGGCATCTCGAAGTTAGAAATCAAGGGACCGTCCTGCCTCCTCAGCTCCTGGGGCTCAGGTGTCTCTGAGTTTGTGGCCGCATCACCTCTGTCTTTGCCGTCACGTCTCTCTTTTCTCTGCTTCCCCCTGGGGAGGACACAGGTCATTGGATTTAGGGCCTGCCTGGTTGATTCGGGACAGCCTCATCTGAGATCTAAGTCACATCTGCACAGACCTGTTTCCTGATTGAGGTCACACTTGCAGGCTCTGTGGCTTCGGACATGGTCCTGTCTTTCAGGACACCATCCAGCCCCTGGAACTGCATAATGTCTGCATCTCAGTCTTAAGGGATAGCTGGGCCCTGATCCAGGACTGGGTGTGCTAGTCAGGTCTAATGGGAAGCAGCTGAACTGGGCTCCCAGGAGCATCTGGCAGGAGGAACTGCCCCTTTGCACAAGTGGGAGCCTGTGGGAGCTCTAGGGGCGGGACTGTCTTGTCTCCTCCCTGGTCATAGTCAACAGGCCCCGTGCTGCCCCATATCTTCAGCTGCATCCCCTGCCTTCTCCGAACCTGTGTCTCTGGCTCTGACGCAGCTCATCTCTGACCCCGTTTCAGTGCGAAAGCCAAGATACGTCAGGCGCGAGCGGCCTCTGGACAGGGCCGTGGACCCTTCTGCCTTCTCCACAGCGGAGGCCCGTGTCAGCAACGTCTGACCTGGAAGCTGACCAAGACTCCACCACCTGCATCAGTGGAGGCCAGAGGACCCTTCAATGAGCCCAGCAGCCCCCTTGATGAGCCCTGCACACAAAGGGCCATGTCACCTGGGGTTTGGGACAGGCCGGACCTGGCTCCCAGTGAGTGACAGGCTGAGTGGGAACCCACCCACTGGTTCCTGATCCTCTTGCTCCACCCACACTGCTTGGTTTGACCAACCAGGAGCAGGCAGATGTGAGACTGGGGGGCTCAGGAGCAAGGTGTGGGGTTCAGGCCCTGCAGGAGACATAGCAAAGTCCTAGTGGCCCCAGCTTGATCCACGTAGCCAAACTTTTAGGGCCTGTGGGGGCCCCTAGACTGCTCTGCACCTTGAAAAACCAGGGGACGCTCTGCCCTCTGGAGTCCATGGCAGCAGGACCCCCTCCAGTACCACCAGGCCCAGTGGACCCCACGCAACCTCTAAGAGGAGTGCGGCTGCAGCAGCATGTGGCTGTGCACCAGCTGCCTGAGACAGGCCTCCAGGTGTCCTGCTCTGTGGTGGCTGGGAGGCCACAGCCACACGTCCCCAGGAGCTGCCGAACGACGCTCTGGTGCTGCTGATGTCTTGCTGTTTTTAAGCAGAAATTCATCAGGTGGAAAAGGCCCTGAGGCACTGCTGTCCCAGTCCCAGGCCTTGACCCCCGGGCATGACAGACTGGCCAGCAGATACCCAGGCTGGGCACCCACAGTGGAGTGTCCATCCACAGGGCCTCCACATCTAAACGCCACAGGTTTGCTGGGCCTGTGGAGGGCATGCTGGCCAGCAGTGCTGGCCTGGTGGTCCTGTTGCAGCTGCCCCAGGCCACCAGACGCTGCCTGCACATGACCAACCTGGGTGGGGGCACTAGCCAGGTCTTCTTATAGAGGAGGCTTGATGGTGACCACCTCCTGTGTACTGGGCTCAACACTCAGTGGTCTCTCACAGTCCTCAGGTGTCCCGCTCAGTCTGGCCCACTTCGGGCGACCTGACCATGCTCTTGGCACTGTGATGCGTCTCCTCATCTGTGAGTGGTGGACTCACTCCCTGAGGCTGGCCAGCCACTGGCCTAGCAGCAGAAGTGGGGAGCTGATCTGAAGCTGAGTCAAGTAAACTGTCCAGAGCTTCTCCTTCCATGCCTCCTCAGGGTCAAGGGTCATCTGTTCTTTTAAACGTGTGTGGGTGCCACCCCTCCCAGGCTGGTGCCACCCACCCTACTGCCATATGCAGGGGACAGAGAGACAGCAGGGTCCTAGAGTGCTACCGCCTGGTTCCTGGTCAAGGGCCTCAAATCATGGACCACGTGTGGCCTCTGCCAAGGGCCCATCCAGTGCTTTCAGGGTATCCCCCAGGACACAGCTTGCTCCAAAGTCCCCTGTTGGAGAGGGCCACCCAAGGCTCCTTAGGACCCAAGATGGGAAGACGTGGGCATCTCTTCCAGGCTGTTCTGGAGAACGGCCAGGCCTGGCAAGGGGCACACAGACAGGGCCAAGGAGACCTGGTAGGGCATTGCCAGGCCCCATTCACACCCCCAGAGACCCCCAGGGTGAGGCTACAAGCAGCATTCTGGGGGCCAAACTCACCCTTGGGGAAACCCCTGTGCCCTGGCCCCTTGAGCCCAGTGCAGCAGTCCCTCCTCAAGCCCGTGGCCAGTGGCTCTTTGGAGGGTCTGGTGGGCATAGAGGCATTTGCCAACTGGCAGCAGGACTGACTGAGGAGGGCTGAGCTGGAGCAAGGCAGTCACTCCCCTCCCCTGGGCACTGAGTGCCCAGAGGAGGGCAAAGCATCCAGCACTTGGGATGCCAGGAGTCCTGGCCCTGCCCCAGCCCCTCTGCACAGACCGTGACCGGGGGGCTGTGTCCTCAGATACCTGCTGCCACCTGGCCTCAGGAAGGCCCAGCCTGAGGTCCCTCCACCTGAGAAGTGCGTGGGAACAAGGCTCCCACCAGGCTCACCCCCATCCTTTTGTTCTGGGGACCAGGGACCCTGCCCTGGAGGCAACGTGCGGATCAGCGGGCACTGCAGGAGGGAGCCCGGCCCAGTGCACCTCTCTGCACCCAGGACCAGGCCGTCCTGAGGCACCTGCAGCAGGGCAGGTGCTCCAGCCAGACGGAGGGACCCCAAAGTGATTTCTTCGTTTTGGGTGTTTTAAGTTTTTTGGTTTTTTAGTTGTAGTTGGACACAATACCTTTATTTATTTTTATGTGGTGCTGAGGATGGAACCCAGGGCCTCACACCAGGCAGGGGCTCACCCCTGAGCCCCAGCCTCAGCCACACGTGATTTCTGGTGGAAGGCAGGAAGGGACACCGGTGGCATCTCCCTCCCTGGTCACCCAGAGCTGCCCTGCCCAGGGCCTTCTCGTGCTCTCCGGGCCTCGCCCTCTCCTCTGCCCCATGCCCTGCACGTTCTTCCCTGCAACCCCCCATCCCCTTACCTGCTCACCCAGTGTTCACTGGGCAGCACGGGGAGGGGTGCCCAAGCTGACCGAGGAAGGATCAGCTGGGCAAGAACTCAGCAGGCAGACCAGAGAGTGACATCAGGGTGGCGGGTGCACAGCCAGCTGGGGCCTGGGCTCTGAACCCAGAGGAGTGGGCACCAGACAGACCCAGCAGATGGGGGTTTTGAGCAGGTACCGTCAAGTGGCCTTTGGGGACTGCACTTGCACTGCAGGGTACAAAAGGGACAAGGCCGGCCAGGCCTCCTGCCCAGAGGGTTGGGGACCAGGCCTCAGGCCAGCCCCAGAAGGTGGGGTAAAGTAGACCCCAGTACACCTCCCATCCCAGAGCCTACCTGCCCTTGCCAGCTTCTGCCTCTGTCCATGCACCTGGCCTGCAGGGAAGCACCCGCTGTTTACGTGCAGACAGCCTCAGGGGCAACAACTCGGAGGGTGGGCAGTCAGTGGAGTGCCCAGCACCCGGTGGGCCTTGGCTTGGAAAGCCTCCCCACTCTGGTCCCAAGCAGCATGTCAGGAATGGGAGGCCAGCCTCACCCATGGCCCTGGAAGTAGAAGAGCCCTGGACGGAGCGCCTCGGTGCTCCTGCAGGGCCACGCTCTCCTGGGCTCACCTGCTCGAGGACAGCTCCTGTGTCCACCATCCACATCAGGGTGGGGAAGAATGAGTGAGGGCCTTGGCCAGGGAGCCCCTCGGTGCGAGTAGATGAGAGGAGACGGAAGAATGAAATAGGCCCGTGTGCGGCAGCACCCACACGCCTCCTGCCGCTCGCTCAGCCTGTTGGGGTGCCAGTGCACACGTCCTGCACTGGCTAGTTCGCCTCCTCCTGATGGGGGACCGGGGCCCCACCCACTGCCCTGCACACAGCCCACCAAGGCCCCTCGCTGCTGACTGGGAGCCTCCTAGGACCTAACCTCCTGGTCAGCTCTGGCTGGGACGCCCCCAGGCCTGGGCAGGGAAGATGGGGGCTCTGGCCCCACTTCCTGAAGTGAGGCCTGGCACATTCCTTGGTGCTCGATGTCACGCTCGCCTCTGGGCACTGACTGTCCCCTGAGGACCCTGGTGACCTCAGTTGCAGTGTTCACAGGAGCCTGCTTCCTGGAGGGCGTGTGATGTTGAGTCACCTGGCTCACAGGACTGGCTCCAGTGGCCCGGCGGCAGTGCCCCCAGGAGTCCCCATCCCCGCATAAGCCTGGACCCTCAGGGAGCCAACCCCTCTCCAGTCACCACCTCCTTCTGGTCCCCACCCCCCTCTGGAACCCCACCTCCTCTCTGGTCTCCCCCCTCCTCCCTGGGACCCCTCCTCCTCCCTGGGACCCCACCTCCTCCCTGGGACCCCACCTCCTCCCTGGGACCCCTCCTCCTCCCTGGGACCCCACCTCCTCTCTGGTCTCCCACCTCCTCCCTGGGACCCCACCTCCTCTCTGGTCTCCCACCTCCTCCCTGGGACCCCACCTCCTCCCTGGGACCCCACCTCCTCCCTGGTCTCCCCCCTCCTCCCTGGGACCCCACCTCCTCCCTGGTCTCCCCCCTCCTCCCTGGGACCCCACCTCCTCCCTGGGACCCCACCTCTTCTCTGGTCTCCCCCCTCCTCCCTGGGACCCCTCCTCCTCCCTGGGACCCCACCTCCTCCCTGGGACCCCACCTCCTCTCTGGTCTCCCCCCTCCTTCCTGGGACCCCACCTCCTCCCTGGGACCCCACCTCCTCCCTGGGACCCCACCTCCTCCCTGGGACCCCTCCTCCTCCCTGGGACCCCTCCTCCTCCCTGGGACCCCACCTCCTCCCTGGGACCCCACCTCCTCCCTGGGACCCCACCTCCTCTCTGGTCTCCCACCTCCTCCCTGGGACCCCACCTCCTCTCTGGTCTCCCACCTCCTCCCTGGGACTCCACCTCCTCTCTGGTCTCCCCCCTCCTCCCTGGGACCCCACCTCTTCTCTGGTCTCCCACCTCCTCCCTGGGACCCCACCTCCTCCCTGGTCTCCCACCTCCTCCCTGGGACCCCACCTCCTCCCTGGTCTCCCTCCTCCTCCCTGGGACCCCTCCTCCTCCCTGGTCTCCCCCCTCCTCTCTGGTCTCCCACCTCCTCCCTGGGACCCCACCTCCTCTCTGGTCTCCCACCTCCTCCCTGGGACCCCACCTCCTCTCTGGTCTCCCCCCTCCTCTCTGGTCTCCCCCCTCCTCCCTGGGACCCCACCTCTTCTCTGGTCTCCCCCCTCCTCCCTGGGACCCCTCCTCCTCCCTGGGACCCCACCTCCTCCCTGGGACCCCACCTCCTCTCTGGTCTCCCCCCTCCTTCCTGGGACCCCACCTCCTCCCTGGGACCCCACCTCCTCCCTGGGACCCCACCTCCTCCCTGGGACCCCTCCTCCTCCCTGGGACCCCTCCTCCTCCCTGGGACCCCACCTCCTCCCTGGGACCCCACCTCCTCCCTGGGACCCCCACCTCCTCTCTGGTCTCCCACCTCCTCCCTGGGACCCCACCTCCTCTCTGGTCTCCCACCTCCTCCCTGGGACCCCACCTCCTCTCTGGTCTCCCACCTCCTCCCTGGGACCCCTCCTCCTCTCTGGTCTCCCCCCTCCTCTCTGGTCTCCCCCCTCCTTCCTGGGACCCCCCCTCCTCTCTGGGACCCCACCTCCTCTCTGGTCTCCCCCCCTCCTCCCTGGGACCCCACCTCTTCTCTGGTCTCCCCCCTCCTTCCTGGGACCCCACCTCCTCTCTGGTCTCCCCCCCTCCTCCCTGGGACCCCACCTCTTCTCTGGTCTCCCCTCTCCTTCCTGGGACCCACCTCCTCTCTGGTCTCCCCCCTCCTCTCTGGTCTCCCCCCTCCTCCCTGGGACCCCACCTCCTCTCTGGTCTCCCCCCTCCTCTCTGGTCTCCCCCCTCCTCCCTGGGACCCCACCTCCTCTCTGGTCTCCCCCCTCCTCCCTGGGACCCCACCTCCTTCCTGGGACCCCACCTCCTCCCTGGTCTCCCCCCTCCTTCCTGGGACCCCACCTCCTTCCTGGGACCCCACCTCCTCTCTGGTCTCCCCCCTCCTTCCTGGGACCCCACCTCCTTCCTGGGACCCCACCTCCTCTCTGGTCTCCCCCCCTCCTCCCTGGGACCCCACCTCTTCTCTGGTCTCCCCCCTCCTTCCTGGGACTCCACCTCCTCTCTGGTCTCCCCCCCTCCTCCCTGGGACCCCACCTCTTCTCTGGTCTCCCCTCTCCTTCCTGGGACCCACCTCCTCTCTGGTCTCCCCCCTCCTCTCTGGTCTCCCCCCTCCTCCCTGGGACCCCACCTCCTCCCTGGGACCCCACCTCCTCCCTGGGACCCCACCTCCTCTCTGGTCTCCCCCCTCCTCCCTGGGACTCCACCTCCTCTCTGGTCTCCCCCCTCCTCCCTGGTCTCCCCCCCTCCTCCCTGGGACCCCACCTCTTCTCTGGTCTCCCCCCTCCTTCCTGGGACCCCACCTCCTCCCTGGTCTCCCCCCTCCTCCCTGGGACCCCCCCTCCTCCCTGGGACCCCACCTCCTCTCTGGGCCCCCTCTCCCTTCCTGGCCCTGAGGTTTCTCTTTGCTCATGGAGCAGGTGGGGAAACCGGTCTCCTCCTGAGCTCAGCTTCCCGTCCTCTGACAGGGTGTCACCCTAGCTCTCCCTCCGGCCCTGGGAGTCTTGCCCTCTAGCACCAGGACTCTTAGGAGCAATACTGCAGAGGCTTCCGAGGCCCAGTCCACTGAGGTGGTCAGCGATGCCTGCAGGTGGGTGGCCCCTGAGGAGCAGGGGCATCCCTCCCGCAGGATGGGGCCTTTCACAGTGGACCCTCTCCACAGGCCCATACGTGGGCTCCCACCTCAGGACCTGAGCTCCTGCTAGTAGCAGGGTCCACCTCTCCAGGATCACTGGTGAACTGACCACTGTGCTTGGCAAGAAGGCAGGGAAGCCTCAGGGCAGGGAGGAGAGCCTGACCACAACCCAAGGGGGTGGGGAGGGGTCAACATCCATTGGAGGGAGCCGGGGCTGGTCAGCTGGAGGGGGCGGGCAGTACACTTCAGCTCCCAGTGAGCCCTCCGGCGAGCGGGCAAGGGCGCTGTCTGTCACTGGCCACTCTGCTTGGCACATCCCACTCTGTTGCAGTCCCCTCGCCTCCACCCTGGCCTCAGCCCCAGGCGCACACTGCACCAGCCCTGGCCTTTGCCCTGTGGTTAGCTAGGGCCCCATGCTGACTGGCCAAAGCCAGGAAATCTTCTGGGTTCCCCTACTGGACGCGGGGCTCCCTCAGCCCCGGTTCCTGCCCCACAGTATACAGTGGGGGGCTCCTGATAGGTGCTTGCCCACAAGCTATTGTGACCAGCCTGGTCACTAACGTCCTTGCCCTGACCCCATCCTCAAGGTTGCTGCTCAGGCCCTGCCTGGCCTTGACCTCTCACCCCACTTCTTGGACCCCAACACAGGAAGGCTGGACTGGGGTGGGACACTTGGCAGCAGCCGAAGAGCACTGTGTGAGGCTCCTAGGGACAGGCGCCGGTGGGTGGTGGGGCTTTGAGGAGGCAGGTGGCAGCGGGGTGCCAGGCGGCTACAACTGGGAGGTGTTCGCGGGTTCCGTGGAGGGCCCTGCCGTGGGTCACCCAGAGGTCATAGGCAGCAGGACCTGGAAAAGAGTGGACAGATCTGCTTCTGCACCCACCTCAGTCCAGACCCCCAGGCCCAGCACCTCTGACCCCCATGTGGCTGTGCCTGTCCTGCCAGGTAAAGAGGGAGGCCAGCCAATCCTGAAGCCCGGGCCACACCCCCAGCCGCCCTGGAGGTATAAAGGCACCTGCCCGCAGCTCACGCCCTGAGAAATCACGCCACCTGCGCTGACCGAGCACACGCATCACCCACTCCTGACAGCAGAGGCGTGCCTGCTGGTACCGCAGGACAGCTGCTGGCCACTGGCCCGAGGAGGAACGGCTGCCAGGTGGAGCAGAGGCCAGGCCAAGACTGGAGGAGAGCTGCTGGCCAGGACTGCTGGAGCTGGGGAGCCCAGAGGCTCTGAACCCCACTGTGGTTGGTGGAGAAGACCATGTCCAGGAGCCGCTGACCCCGGGCTGCCAGGTAAGGCCGCTTGGCCGTTCCTCACCCTTCACCTGGGTAGGCCCAGGCAGAGTACCTCTGAGCGTCGTCCTGGTGCCAAGGAGCCATTCTGTGGGAGAAAGGTCGGGAGGGCAGTTTTGAGGTCCTCCAGGCCCTGCCAGGGCCACTGCTGTCCCTGAGATGTGGTGACATCACATGCCAGGAACCTGGGGCCCTCGTGACATCATAGTGATGTCAGGTGACTCAGGATCACAGGGACAGTTTAGCAACACCTGTACCATCCACCTGCCCCTGGGACTGGCCAGGAGGCCTAGGTCAGGTCCAGGAAGGCAAGGGGCCACCTCTGGTGAGCCTCCTGGGATCGGAACCTTCGAGGTGAAAGGCACTGCTTCTTTCCTGTCCTCCAGGCAGGACCTGTGGCTGGGGAGGGTAGCAGGCAGGGTGAAGCAGGCCTCCGGGGCAGGCCTCTGATCAGCAGGGTCTTTTGGGCACATCAGGGAAGTGGAGATGACCATGGAAGAGAATGGCCATGGACCCTTTGACATCCTACTTCCTCTTCAAAGGGCAGCTGGGACCTGACATTCAAGGACACAGAGAGGGTGTCTGAAGCCTGTTGCACCCCAGCTTCCTGGCCATGGCTGAGGGGCTCTTCCAATCTCTGGTCATTGGTACAAGACCCTCGTCACCAGCCAGACGAATGGGCCCCAAAAGGTCCAGGGTGCAGCTAGGAAAGCCCTTCCCTGTCCTCCCACCACCAGACGCTCAGCTGCCCTCATACCCAGAGACCCAAACCCACTCACATGGCCGCCTACAACTCCCGCACGTGCCAGCCAACCCAGGCTCCCACTGCATGCAGGCTCACATCATTCAGCTGACCACAGGCAGCACACAGAGCCCCAGGCCCGTCCTGCAGGCTCCGGGTTGGGTTGACCACCAGGGGCCCCTCCCTCAAAGCTGGGGTGTTGCAGGAACTGCAGAGACCACTGGCATCACCAGCAGGGGCGAGGGCAGGAGGCGTCCACTGAGCTGCGAGATGCACACATGGCTTCCTTCCCAGCACCCCTCTGGCCCATCCAGCCTGGGAACCACTGGACACCAGCCCTGTGACTTGTGGGCGAGGGCAGGTGACAGCTTGGGTAGAAGAGCCCAGGGGGACAGGAACTTTGGAGGTGCCTGCAGGTGGACAGTGTCCTCCCTGGAATCTGGGGGCTGGTAATGGGCAAGGCTGACCTTATAGGACGGGGACAACAGGAGCCACTCACGGGGCCTCTGTTCCGCAGCCCAGCGCCATGTCGACAGGCCAGCAGGGGTGGCGCTCGGTGGTGCCAGCCCCCTGCCGGCGCGGTTCCACGGCCTCGTCGCCCAGATCGCCCAGCACGCCTGGCTCAGAGAAGGTGGCCTCCCCGCTGGAGTGCTCCATCTGCTTCTCGGGCTACGACAACATCTTCAAGACGCCCAAGGAGCTGTCCTGCACCCACGTCTTCTGCCTGGAGTGCCTGGCCCGGCTGGCGGCTGCCCAGCCCGCAGGCTCCGGCAGCGAGGCTGTGCCTTGCCCATTCTGCCGGAAGCCCACAGCCGTGCCCGCCGCTGGGGCCCCTGCGCTGCGTACCAGCCGCCAGCTGCAGGCCAGGATGCCCGCACACCTGCAGCGGGAGGAGCCGGTGTGGCTGGAGGGCACCAAGCTGTGCTGCCGCCCGCTGTCTGCCACGCCCGGCCGTGAGGCACCCGGCTTTGTGTGTGTGGACGTGGGCCTGAGCAAGCCCGCCGAGCCTGCCCCACCTGCGCCTGCCCCCGACCTGGCCCCACGGTGGAGCCGCCTGGCCCGCTGCTGGGCACGCTGCAGGGACTGGCGGCGCCTGGCCTTGGTCTCCGTCCTGCTGCTGGTGCTGTTCTGCGTGGTGCTCTGGCCTGTGCAGTGTGCGCTCAAGACTGGGAACCTGCGCTGCCTCCCCCCACGGCCCACTGCCTCCAGCACTGCCGCCGCCTTCTCCCTCGAGCCCCTGGCCAACAACTAGGGTCACCAGCCTGTGGCCAGGCCAGCCACACCATCCCAGCCCCGTGGGCAGGTCCCTGACCGGCTGGGGTCAGGCACACAGCAGCTGCTGGGGATTAGTCCCTTAGGACCCCACTGAGGTCCCCATGGGATGGACAAAATGTGCCCAAAGGCTCTGCAGGCCCCAGACACTGTCCCTGCCCCGTCACACAGGTGGTGGGCAGGACCCTCCGCACACGCTGCAGCACAGGGGGCTCGCTGTCCCTGCTGCCATCTCACCCGCTTTCCCCAGGGAGCTCTCCAGGCAGCGCTGGCCCCCGGTTGGGGGGTCAGAATGCAGAGGCAGGGCAGCCCCTGTGTCCAGGCCATTGCAGAAACGGCCCAGATGTCCCTCCTGTGCTTGCAAATAGTACATTTTTAAATAAACTGTTTTGTATCCATGTTTGTAAGATGCCTGCACCCCGTGCGTCATCCCCCGAGCCACTCAGTCCCCCTCCAGAAAGCCCCTGGTCCCCCCAGCCTACCCCCGAGCCACTCAGTCCCCCTCCAGAAAGCCCCTGGTCCCCCCAGCCTAGCCTCTGTCCAAGTTCCCCTGGACCATGGGTGGGACTGAGGTCTAGGGACCCAGTCCCAGTACTGAGGCTCCCCTAGGGAAATAGGGTGAGTCCTGGGGCACCTGGGGGCACCTGGGGCACCAGGGTGAAGCCTCAGCCTGGCCCAGAGCCCAGTGGCTCTAAGGAGGCTTCTCCTCCCCATCTCCATCATGGCCAACCCTGCACACCCCCAAGAAGTTGTGGAGCCCCAGCCCCACCAGGAGAGCCGTTTAGAGTCACAGAACCCAGGACCCCTGTGGGAACCAAGGCCCGAGTGTCCTGAAGCAGAGGTGGTGGCAAGCAGTGGTGGCCTGAAGACCCAGACTTGAGTCCCTCTGGCAGGCCCTCAGCCCTCCTGAGCCAGCCTGCCTGCTGGAGCTGATCCAGGAGCCTCGTGGGGGCTGGGCATCCTGCCCACCTCACCCCACCCAGCTCTGCCATGGCCGCAGGAATCCTGTACCACAAGGTGAGCGAGACCAGGAGGGCCCAGGCCTGTTCCAGCTTGGGCAGTTCTCAGTCTGACTCTAAGGCCGAGCTACTTCCTGCTCCTACCAGCAGGGCTCTGACGGGAGCAGAGAGCCCAGGGAGACCTGGGAGAATCTGGGTCCAGTCGTGGGGAACACACACACCCCAGCCCGGACGCAGCAGAGACAGAACTAAAAGCAGCTTTACTGACGGTGCCAGGAAGCCACAGGTAGCTGGGAGGAGGGAGGGTGCCTCCACGGACACAGGCCAGATGCCACACCCTGTCACCCAGTCATGCGCACGTGGTGCCACACCCCACCCCCGGCAGAGCCGGGCACGTGAGGCTGCGCCAGTGACCCCATGAGCAGACTCTCATTCCACAGGCCTTACTCCACGGGCCAGGTGGTGACGGGGCCTGGCCTGGCACCCGGGGGCGGCAGGGCACACAGGTGAGCGGGACACTAAAACCGGTGGCTGCGGTCAGGTCATGCATGGACTGTCCCTGTTGCTCACGTCACACACAGGCCGACACGGAGTGGCTGGACTTGAGGCACATGCAGGTTCACATGTGGTCACTGTCAGCTCTGCAGTCCTCACAAGGCCAAGGACATTGGGATCTCCAAACCGTCCTCCCATGACTTGAGTCCAGGCCTGGCATGCAAGTCTGAGGGGTAGACTCCAGCCCCACCAACGCTCGCCTATCTCAGGCTCTGGAGCAGTCCTCCCAGGACCTTAGGGCCTCTAGCCTACCCCAGGGCACGGGCGGGACAGGGCGGCATGGGTGGAGGGTGGCAGAGCCCCTCAGCACCCAGGCTCTGCCCAGTGCCAGGAAGACTGGTTCTGAAGGAGGTTCTCCGCATCAGCCTGGGACAGACCCCCGCACCCTCGCCCTGCAAGCACACGCGTGCGGTGCAGCCCAGGGCCCTCGCCTCCCTCTGCCCGTGTCCTCAGCCTCCTGTCCCAGTCAGGAGGAGTCGTTTCCCCGACCAGTGGAAGAAGCAAGCCCCGGCCCCCACAGTACAGTAGGACTCAGGGTCCCTACCTGGCCTTGCTCCACCTTTCAGGTGGTCATGACAGTGACATGCGTGTTCTCCCGATGCACCAGGGCCCAGCAGGCAGCCCATGGTCAGCAGGCAGCCCTGTGTGCCCTGTACTCTGCCCACGCCCACGCCTAGCTTCTCTAGGTTGCTCTGAAAGGGGGTGAAGTTTGAGAGGATAGACCTAAGTTTATGCAAGGGTGCAACAGAGCCCAGGTAGCTCAGGGTTCCTCACGCTGACGGCCAGGGGAGGGCTCGGGAGTCACGCTCAGTCCACCTTGCTCCAATGACCCTGCCAGGGTTCACACTCTGCCCTCCATCCCTTGGACCCGGCTCTTCCTGGACCTCCCAGCAAGGGCTCTGGCTCCTAAGATGGAGCTGGAGTGACCAGGCAGACGCGGTTTGGGATGTCCTGTGTCCAGTCAGGCCTCGTGGGCAGGACGTCACACACACGCTGATGTAGGTGGCGCTGATGCAGTTGGCTCCGGGCTGGCGGGCGTGCCTGTCATGCAGGGTGACACTGGTGTTGTGGCCTGGGAAGGGAAAGAGGCCACAAGGTCTCCTGGGGAGGTGGGAAGCTCAAAGGGCACCACCCTGCCTCTTTGCCTGCTGACCCTGTGGTGAGAGGCAAGACCGGGGCCTGGGTGTGCAAGAGGGGGCCACATCTGGTGGCAGCCTCCCCGGTGCCCCTGCCCAGGGTCCTGTGTGCCTGTGACAGTGGAGCCCTGCCTAGGGAGGGTGCCCTTGCAGCAGTTCTGGACTCTGCTCTGGCCTCTGTCCCTCCCTGGGGCTGCAGGAACCGGCATGATGGGGTCTGAGGTAGGCAGTGGGCAGGGAGCACCTCCACTTCCCCCAGAACCCGCCTGGTCTTCCCACGGGCACCTGAGGCCTGGCTGAGGACTCCCCATGCTCTTGGCACTGAGTCTTGAGGCCTTGAGGGCTGCCGGGCAGAGGCCGAGCTGAGCTCAGCAGAGCCCCCAGCACCCTTCACCAAGGTGGCACCTGCCTGACCCAGACCTGCACCCTCATCCCGGAGAGGATGCTGGGGCCTTGTGCGAGGGACCTGGTGGACCCCCTTCCTCTTGGCCATTCAGATCCCAGGGCAGTTGCAGGAAGCCTCCCCCCGCTCTGTCCTGCAGGAGTCGTGCTGGCATCCTGGGCTTGAGTCGCAGGATGGCTGGACCCTCCACCTAGGGGCTCTTCCTGCCATGGCCACCAGGTCTCCCAGGCGTGGAACGGCTCCCCACCTCCCACACATATCCCCATCTGTCTGGCGGGTGTCGGTGAAGCCCACCCTTCCCAGTTGCACCCCACCCGTGCCGCCTCCCTCCTGGAAGCGGATCAGGATCTGGGGGTGCGTGGCTGGCAGTTGGAGCCCTGTGACTCGTTGGACCCCTGAGTCAGCACTGTGAGCATGCAGTCCCCAGGGTTTCTCCGACCCTCGCCTACCAGGAAGCTGCCCGGTGCCCCTTCTCCATCAGCAGCTTGTCAGCCTCCTTACTAGACAGGTGCCCGTGGTGCCACCTGGCCCAGGGGTGAAATATAGGTGATGGAGGAGGCCACAGCCTGGCAGAGACCCATGTGAAGCTAACTCATCAGAGACAGACATGGAGACCGAGACAGACGTGCATCAGACCTCAGGCCCAGGCAGCCCTGGGACTATTGCCCGGCCAACCCCTCTGACCCTCTCCTCCCCTCGGAGTGCTAGAAGGCAAGACAGCGTGCTGAGCAGGGTGCAGGGTGGCCGCCAGGTGGCAGTCTTGTCCTCAGCCAGAAGGGGCAGAGAGGCCTCCCGGATCAGCCCGCTGGTGCCTTGGACCTGGGGGACATGCATGGGCCCTGGAGACGGGGCGGGGGGTGGGCAGGGCTGTAGAAACCCTTAGTTTGGATGCCACTGCACCTGGGTGACTAGGGGCAGCATCGCAGAGAGCCCACGCTCAGCAGACTCACGCTTGCATACACGTGCAAACCCAGCCAGCCACGGCCCCCTGCTCTGCTGACGTGGGGTCCTGGCAGCCCAGTGGGTGGGGAGCCCCACTGGGGCCCTGCTGTGATCATGAGGCAGTCCCCATGCTGGCTTCTGCAGACACCCTGGCTCAGCCAGCCCGGCCAACTTCTCCACTCCCTACGCTGCAGGAAACACTGGTGGAGAAGCAGCCAGCAGCACTTGGAGAGAACTCCAAACTGGGGTCCAGAGGAACACAGAACTCCAAATTCTGAGCCCCGAGCCCGTTTCTCACAACATTCCTAGGTTGTCTGAAGTCATCTTCGACCCATCCTGTCGTTGGGGCTTTTTCCTCTTTTTTAAAAGCGTTCCTAACCTCTGCGGCAGAAGGCCTGTGCAGCACCTCTAACAGGGCTGCTCACAGAACAGGTGAGAAGAAATGGCTCTTTGCACAGGCAGCTCTTCCATTTCAGGAGGGAGTAGTCAGACTCTTGGGGCAGTTACTGCCCCAAGCCAGAAGCAGGGCCCACGGTCATTCAGGCTCCTGGAGAAAGGCAGGCAGCGGAGGGCACGGACCCTTCCCGGGCGCTGGGCTCTTCCCGTGTATTTTGGTGGTCTCACTTCACAGCCAGGACGGATGCTGCCATCACACACAGGTCGCAGGAGCCACCAGGTTCTGGGCCCTGATGGGGTCACCTCCTCACGCTGCCTGGAAGGGCAGGGGCAAGGGCAGTGATGGGGGTGGCCGGGCTCCCACTACCCCACCCCCATCACCACCGCAGCTTCCAGGACAGTCCCTGGGCTCTTCCTGCACTGAGGTCCTGGCCCCCTGCCGGAAGCAGTCAGGCAGGGCTGGGACCCTCCCCTCTGCAGCTCCTGTCCAGTCAGTGTCCCCACCTCTTCCCACCCCCTGGCCAGGACTAGCTTTGGGACCCCAAGCCCGAGTCCCTTGACCCGGAGCCACGGCTGGGGCAGCCCACCACTAATGGTCTTGCCCAGGAGCTGCATAACCAGACTCAGGTCCCTGTCCACCCACTGTGGCTTGGTCAGTGTCCCAGGTGCCACCTACAGCTGGGGAACTCTAGGAAATAAATTTTCTTTTTGAAGTGAGCCTGCTGCCTCAGGCTTAGGAGAGAACGAGTCCCCGGTTGTCACTCCTCATAGACCCATCCCTCCCAGTCCAGGCAGACATGGGTCCAGCTGTCCACTCTGCTGGTCACAACTCCTCTCCTGTCCCTCCTCCTCACACAATGCCCAGGAGCTGGAGAGCACAATCCAGCCCCAGAGGGCAGGCAGAGGGACCAGCACTGCCTCACCTTCCTGAGCCCACCCCATCAGCCTGGTTAAGTGTCCCTCATACCCAGAGGCATAGCAGCTGCCCCACAGAGCCCAGTTTCCCTCAGCTACTGACCACTGCCCTCTGGGAGAATCTGAGGGTGTTCAGAATGCTTGCTGGCTGGGCACACCCACCGGACAGTGTGAAGCCCCCAGGCTTTTCTTGCTGGGCCTCCACAGGAAGCTCCCCTGCCGACCTTGGGACAGAAGCAGCGTCTCTGCCTTCGCCCAACTGGTTTGGGGTGAGACCACCTGGAATAGGGAGAGCAAGAGGGGGCTGCAGACCAGTCCTGCCCAACCTCTGCTTCATCTCTGCAGCTAACACCACGGATGCCGATGGGCCTCCCTGTGCTCTGAGCTTGTGATGGGCCGTGACCAGGAGGAGGCAGGGACAGGGTGAGTGGGCATACCTGCCCACGCATCCACAGGAAAGCCTCCCTTCCACAGACCCCCCAGAGCAGAGCACAGCCCACCCCCTGGCCCCTGGGGCTTGGAGGACCTCACTTCCTGGCTGTAGAAGGAGCTTTGCCCCAGCTCTGGGACGTGTCCACCCTGACTGGTACAGGTCCAGCAGCGGCTGTGCCCTTCTGCCCTGCCCTGGCGTGTGCCCAGGGCTCGGCCCTCACGTATTAGCCTGCCGAATGTCTCCTACCCAAGAATTAAGCTCCACAGCGCTGTTCTGCGTGCTGCTGTATCCCAAGGCTGAAAGTGCCTGGGATCAGAAATAAACATATCTGAATGAAGAAGTGAATGGCCATCCGTGTTTATAGCAGCACAGTTCACAACAGCTGAATTATGAAATTGGCCCAGGTGCCTGTCAATAGACGGATGAATTAAGAAATTGTGAGATACACACACACACACACACACACACCATGGAGTTCTACTTAGTCATAAAAAAGAATGAAATTATGGCATTTGCCAGTAAATGGATGGAAATGGAGAATATCACGCTAAGTGAAATTAGCTAAACTCGGAAACTCAAAGGTTGAATGTTTTCTCTCATATTTGGAGGCTAGAGTAAACTAAAGGAAAGGGGGAGGGAAGGAGAGGATAACACAAAGAACCAAATACAAATTAATAGGCAGATGAAGGAAGTCTAGTAGAGGAGAGGGAGGAGAGGGCAGAGGAGGGGAGGGGAGGGGTCGGGAGCTGAGGTCGAATTCCGTGCGTGGATGGTCTTGTGTAACTCTGAGGGAAGGAGAAGGAGAAGACATCAGAGACTGGCAGTGGCAGGCGGCTGGATGGCAGAGGGCCGCAGGGATGACGGATGGAAAGCCCTGCAGCTGGCGGAGCCGTCGAGAAGGCCGGAGGGCCCTGCGGAGGCGCTCGGCCTGGGCGCCACTGACGGCAGGGCCAGCGGGATGGAGGAAGGAGGAGCAGGGCTCCGGGATGGACCCCTCCCTGAGCAGGCCTGTCTGCCCACCCCAGTCCTGCCTCCCTGGGACGTCCCCTTCTGCAGGAGGACAGGCCGAGGAGACCCTGGCCGCACTTCTCTCAGGGGTGACAGTCCAGTCTCCCCACAAGGGCAGGGTTCCTGGGCCCGGGGTTAACGGTGTCATGTGGCAGCCTCAGAAAGTGCGCAACTGGCACCCACGCCCCTGGGCCTCTCAAAAGCAAAAGTGACGGCAGCACTAACCTTGTGAGCTGGCCCCACGGGAAAGGCTCCAGGACACGCGCTGCCCCCAACAGATGGTGCAGGCCTGACACGCCCAGGGCCCCACGTGCAACGGCCAGGCCGGCCTCCTCCTGCCTCTGCATTTCCATAGTGGACCCCCAACAAAGCACCTCCAGCCCTGGCCTGTTAAGGAACCCTGACCTGTGCATAAAGTGGGAGGACCATGCCCGCCCACCCACCACGGACTGGAGAGATGGGAGTCCTGCCCCTCCTCAGGGCTGCTGTAGAGGTCTTCCTCCTTCCCTCCCTCCCTCCCTCCCTCCCTCCCTCCTTCCTTCCTTCCTTCCTTCCTTCCTTCCTTCTTTCCTTCCTTCCTTCTTTCTTTCTGTACAGGGGCTTGAACTCAGGGACACTCAACCACTGAGCCACACCTCCAGCCCTATTTTGTTTTTTATTTAGAGACAGGATCTCACTGAGTTGCTTAGTGCCTCACCATTGCCAAGGCTGGCTTTGAACTCACCATCCTCCTACCTCAGCCTCCCAAGCCACTGGGATCACAGGTGTGCACCACTGTGCCCGACTATACAGATCTTTCTATGAAGAAATCGGATCATGGTTTCCCATCTCCCTGAGGGAGGAGCCCAAGCTCCCACCAACGGCAGTAGGCCTAGACATCCCAGGCCTCTGCTCCCCTCTGGACCGGACTCCTGGAAAGGGGTGAAGACTTGGTCAGAGCCTGTGCCGCTGTCCACTGAACATGAACCGCCAGGTGAACAAAGGCAGGGAGGCCTCTTCTGCAGACCCTCTGGTCAGGCTCTCCCTCCAGAGTGTCCTTGGGCTTGCTCCACAGCCCTACTGGGATCTCCTTCCAGGCTCCTCCCAGCTCCGGACCCAGGTCCTGCCTCTTCCCCAGGAGTCCACACTTCCCTTCCCTCCCTCCTCCTGGGGCCCTGCCCGTGTGCTGTGTGCTCTGCCCCTCACTGTGGGGCCCCCGCTGACCACGTGCCACTCATCCTCCAGCGCCAGCTCTGCACAGAGCTACAAGTTCACAGACACCTCCACATCGCCATGTGGAAAGACAGCAGCAGCCTTCCCAAGATTTGCAGGACTCGTCTCCTGATAATGCACTGGACCTGTTCTCCACCTGCCCTCTCAGTCAAGAGTGCCCACTGCCTGGCCTCAACCCAGCACGGACCCATCAGCACCCTCTGGCCACACCTTCGCAACGTGTCCAGTCACTCACTTTCCCCACCCGGGGCCCAGAGCCCAGCCTCTGCCCGACTCCCAACCCCACAGCCAAGCCACAGCAGGTGGCTGGGTTCTCAGGACATCCAACGGAACCTGCTTACTGACGGTCCTCAGCCTCTAGGGCTGTTGGGAAGCACCCAGAGTCCTGCAAAGCAGCCCCTCAGCCAGCGGGCCTGCCCCATGGGTACGGGCAGCCAGGCGGCCCGAGAGGCCCGCCCGCGGCCCCTGTGCCCCCGGGACCACCCCTTTGCAAGTACCCGGAGCGTGTGGCGTGTGTGGGAAACAGATGGCCTGCTCACGTCGCGCTGACCTGCGGCCCCGCGTCTTCCCAGTGGTCAGCCCTCGGGCAGGCAGCTCTGTTCTGGCCCCGATGGGCAAGGCCCACACCTGTTCACCAGCTCAGCGGTGGTTCCGGGCCGTCCAGCGGGGAGCACACTCCTGTGCCACCCTCCCCATGGGAAGAAGCGGTTCCTGGGCTTAGTTTGGGCTTGGTGCCTGACCTCCCTCCCACGCTGGCAGACCTGGGGCGATTCCTACCAAGGGGGCCAGTGGATGGGTACCAAGGAGGACTTTCTGCAGGAGGAGACAGTCCAGGACTGCAGGCAAGGTCACCAGGAGAAAGGCAGGGGGCCCACATTCCTGCACTGCACTGATACTGCAGAGGGACTGACCAGAGGAGCCTTCCTGTGCCCACTTGGGCTGCCCAATGTGCCGAACCACATCCTGCACCCAGGTGCCCTCCAAGAGCTCCACAGCCGGGGCCTCCAGCCCAGACGGGCAACAGCAGAGCACGGGAGATGGGCCCTGCTGGTTCTTCTGGGGACTCTCGCTCCTACTTTTAGTTCCCTGTCCTCCCACCTGGCTGCCACGAGTTGATCAGGTGGAAACCTCCGGCGGGGCCTCCCTGGCTCCAGTGGCTCCCTCCAGTATCCCCATCAAGGCCAGGCTGGCTCAGGGTCTGGTTGTGGAGTGGGTGCCCAGCAGGCCAGGGGGCAGAGGCCAGCAGGGAGAGGAGGGAGGAAGGGAGGCCACATGTGCCCACCTCTCAGCCCTCCCACCCTTGATGCTGCTCAGGGGCTGGCCAACTCCATGGTGCGGCAGAGGCTCAGCTCTGACCTGGCAACACCAGGCCTGCCGAGGGGCCTGGGGCAGAGCATGCTGGGCCTATGTTACTAGAGTCCAGAGCCGCTCAGGAGCCCAAGGACAGTCAATTACACTCAAGAGGCCAGCCCGAACCCAGACTGGCCATGGTGGGTCCAGATCCTTTCACAGCCTTGGCCTTGATGTCCCTCGTGGGTGTAGATACTGGGACGTTTCCCTATAAGAGTATGGGTCAGGGGACACACACCTGCATACACCCCACAGGGGCCCAGACAGGCCTGCCCATGATGGTGGGGGACATAGGCCAGCAGAAGTGTTCCAGGCCAGAGCTCCAGGGATGAGGGTCAGTTCCTGGCTCGAACCTGGAGGTCTTTATCCCAACCCTGCCCTGGCCCCAGCCATTCCTGATCTCAGACAAATCCAGCCAGGATCTGTCCTGACTATATAGGACAAAGTGAACCGAGATGTGCTTCCTCTTCAGCCACTGGTAGGAGGGAATCTCATGGAGGTGTGGCAGACTTGTCCTCATGGGGTGCAGAACCTCCCAGGTTCCAGTACAGACACAGAACCAGGCCTGTCCCAGTTCTGCCTTGCTGTGCTGAGCCGGGGGTAAGTGGTTCCTGTTGACCCACAAATGATAGGGTGGGAGCCGGCAGGGGGAGGGCTTGGCTCTGCGATTTGGTGGGGCCTGCCAGGCCTGATAGGGATGTGAGCAGGGGCCCAGGCCCAGAGGAGGGCGAGTCCAGATGGTCTTCACAAGGTGGGGTGGGGAGGGGGTGGCAGGTGGAGCAGAGGCCAACCTGGGTTACACGCAGATGAGACCGACATGGCTTCTGTGAGCACCAGCACTGTATGAATGAGGCCAGGGGGCCCAGGGGTCATTCCAACCAGTCCTGAGATGGGTAGTGCATGGGTAGCTCTGTCTTCTGGTATCCAACCGGACATTACACCTTGGAATCACGAGGCTTTTGCTTTGCAAGTTCTGTGATCCAAATCACTTCCACAGTTCCTCTGCCTGCGAGGGTCCAAGACTGCCAGAGAGAGACCTCTGTGCCTGGCCTGTCCTCTCTGCACCCCGTACCTCGCTCCCACCCAGAGATCCCAGGACCCGGATCTGAGGATGGTTGCTTACGTCTCCTGTGAACTGCAGCCTCGCCAAGCATCAAGCTCCAGCAGTGAGATGCCAGATGCCAGGAAACGGGCTCTGTGGACCTTGCCTCTGCAGGTCCCTACCCCTGCCCACGTGCAAGCCAGTCTGCACTTACAGGGTGCGTACACCCCGGGGCAGGGTCCTGCAGCAAGGGCAGGAGTGACACTCCCACCTCCCTTTGCTGGAGGCAGGAAACTGGCCCCACCTGTGGCCTGTCCAGCTCTCATGCAGGTTTAGCCCTGAGCTTCAATTCAGAACCCCCAGCCGCCAGGGAGCCCGCCCCCAGAAGAACCGGGCTTCTTGGAAGGCTGGAGAGAAACGCTGTGAGGGAGGGCGTCCTGAATAGGCTGGTGGGGATGGGGTCTCTACCCCCAGACCTCCAGGCCTGCCTTCAGGCCTAGGAAAGGGGGGTGCCCCTTACCAGGCTGCCTCTCTGGTGACCATAAAGGAGCTGAGAAGAGCTTGCTGCACTAGGTAGGAAGAGGCCACTGTCCTGCCACAGCTGCTCCCCACACTGGGTTACCGGCAGGGCAACTTCCCCAGGGTGAGGGAGCAGCTGACCTCCACCCAAGCCCAGCCCTGGAGCGAGACTGTTCCTTCCACAACCTTGGGAAGGCCAGGCCTGGGGACAGGACCCAGGTGTCCCTACAGCCTTGGCTCTGAAGGAGGGCAGGTGTCAGAACCTCTGGCCTGGGGGTGATAGGCTGGGAAAGCAGGGAGGTCCTGGGGCCCAAGAATCCTGCACACCCTGGTCAGTGCTGGTCGGAGCTGAAGCCCATCTCCTGGCATGGAGGTTTCCGCACGCAGCTCACCTTCTGGAGGTCAGGCCTGCACTACTCTTGCCCCACCCAATGCTCTAGGCACCTTGCCCTCGGGCTAACCAGTCCCGCAGACGCAGAGGCGCCCTCGCCTGGCTTCATTAAAATGCCCCCAGTCCCAAGGGCCCTCGGTCTGGAGGCTGGGAACTCCGGATAAAGTCACTCAAGTTTCCTAGGGTATCCCAGGGTACCCCAACTTTAAAGGTTGTGCACAGGCTTCCAGGCTCAGAGAGTGAAAGTGCGTCAGGTTCCATGCCCAAGTGGCCCACGGCGCCTGCTGCCTTGTCACTCAGTGCACATGATCACTAATGGCTCAGGCTGGGGCTGGAAGCTGCTCCATCTGAGAATCTCCCGCTCGGAGTTAGGCTCGAGGCCAGAGGAGGGCAGAGCAGACTCCCCACCCCGCACCCCTCCCTGGTCACTGCTGCCTGGGCAGAGGCGGGAGGTGGACAGTCATGTCGTTCCCCTCCTTGCTGGGCACCCCTGCGGCAGTCTCACTTCCTGACCCCCCAGGCCACCCTCGGCAGCGGACTCGGGCCTGCTCGTGTCCTGGGGTGCATGGTCGCCACGCTGCAGGTCATCCCGCCTTTCAGGAGGGTTCCATTGTGGCCTGACATCATGTCCCTTGGGGTCTTTGACTTCTCAGACCCCAGCTTTCAACCTTTGCTCCCACGTGCCCACCTGCCATTGCCCCAGGAAGCAGGGTCAGCACTGTCACATCTTCCTCTCTGACTCACCCCTGGTCTCAGAAGGGCAGGTCACCCTCAGGGACTCCTTTAAGGACACAGGGTCCTCGGTCTCCGGGAGGGTGCTCCCAGTAGCCTCTCCCTCTCCTGGTCTTCCTTTCTGGGCTCCTCACCCTTCCTTCCTGTCTCCTCTCCACCTTGGCACACGCTGCAGCAGGCAGTGCATCTCCTGACTCCACGCAGGGGCCCTGAGCTCCCGGAGGCAGCCCCTGCGACCACCAGGGGTCCTGGCCAGTGCTGCCAACCAGTGCCTGTCTTTCCTACCCCAAACCACCCAAACCCTACCCAGCCAGGTGGCGGGGCTCTGCCAAACACCCCGAGTCACAGGAAAGGTCTCCTGATTTAGTCTGAACATTTCCTGCCTAAAGACCTCCAGGAGCCCGAACAGCTCCACCCCCAATGGCCTCTCTGCCCTGGCCCTGGACTCTGACTGCTCCTGTGCTTCCTTTCTGCCCCAAGTTCTTCTGTCCAGCCGCAGGACACTTACACATGCCACTCCTGGCAGACAGGTGCCTTCCACTCCTTGTGCTGTAGCAGGGTGGATATCTTCAGCTGGTCGGATGCTCCCAACCCTCCCTGAAGCCCAAGCTAGGGCAGCCCCCACCTGTACCACTGCCTCTTGCTGACCCCTAGCACCTGCCTGGTGTGCAGCAGCCAACATTCCAGAAGGAACCAGTTAGTGGGGGGACAGGAAGTGAGTGCCTGAGGCCTCCCTAGGTCCCCTGGGTCTGAGGTTGAGGGTCTTTTTGTTTGGGAGGGGTGTGCTCATTAACACAAGATTAAAAAGGTACACTTTTTATCTTCAATTAAAGTCACGACTTTGAGAGAGGGGCCACCTATCTGGCCACATGGTCCCCTCCTTCCCCCTTTCCTCCAAGAAGCTGACTGCTGCACTTCTGCAGGGGTGCTACTGATCAGCCAGGAACCCCTCCTCGGGCCACCAGTCGGTGTCTCCCAGAAGTGCCAATGGGTGGCCCTGCACACCTGAGCCTGCTGAATGGCTCCCTGCCACGCAACTCACCACACCCTCACCAAGGCCTTCCTGTGCCCACTCACTCGGGTACTGGCCTCCCCAAGCAAGACTGCACCCAGGGCAGCCAGCAGGCCCCTTGGCCCCTCCCGTCCTATGCTGATGGGGGGAGGCTTGTGCACTGGACTAAGTCCACGGCCCCACCCCACACCCCCAGGTCACCTGGACTAGTCCCTGTGATGACCCTGCCCAGCCCCACCTCACGGGGGCCACCTGGGCTACTGTCTGTGGCCCTGCCTTGTCCCCATTCAGAGCTGTCATCCACACACTGGGCTCTCACCAAAAGGAGCCTGGAGTCCCAGTTCCCAGTGCAGGGCCACCTAAGGGAGTTCGAAGCCTGTGCTCCACCATGAAACCAAACGGAGCTGCCGAGCTGTGGGGCTGGCAGCTGGCGAGGACAGACATGGCCCTTCTTTTGTTTCCAGACTTTATTTCACGGTGCTTGACATGAACACATACTGGAGTTAGTAAGGGTACACCAGTGCTGCTCCCCGCAGGCCCTCCCCCAGCCGAGGATGGCCAGGCTGCTACCCCACCACTGTTATCTGGGAAGGGCATCCAGGCAGGGAGCAGGGGACAGGACGTTGCAGTTTAAGGCATTTCTGGCTCTGTGGCCACCTCTGCCCCTGCACCTGCACTTTGGCCTTGCTCAGACGCTGGCCAGTCCCTGGTCATTCTCAGATAAATATGACCACTTCTCACACTGGCACTGATGAGGCAGCTGGGAGTAGCCCTTAAATGCCCTGGGGTCAGGACAGGAAAGAAAAAACAGCTCTTCTGCTCTGGGCACCAAATAAAACCAATGCTCCAAGAACATGTTTGGTGGTCAGACCTGGACATCCATCACCCTACAGGAAGACACAGGCAATGGAGGTCAACCACATCACGTCCAGTGGTCCATTCCCTCTCAGGGGCTGCTCACGGGGCCTGGAGTTGGGGAGGGATGGCCATGTCTGTGGGCAGAGCCTGATACCAATGGCGACACCATTTCTAAGTCACAGTACTGGCACGGGAGCCTGGGGTCTGGGCTAGCCTGGGTGAGGCTGCCCAAAGCACACAGGAAGGACAGCAGCTTAGGAAGGACCTAGGAAGGTCCCACAGGGTGTGCTCAGTGGAAGGGCCCCTCAGGCCTCAGCAGCCCCCTCTTGCTCTGGGACACAGGCTTTTTCCAGTGTGGCAGGGGTGACATGGGGCAGTAGGGGCTGCCGGTGGACCAGGGAACAGAAGGGACAGTGGGGCAGACACGCAGGGACACAGTGCAGAGGTTGGTGTGGTGCCTCAAGAGAGGGGCATGTCCAGAGCTGCACACCCACTGGCACCAGTTTGTCTCTGCAGTCCAGCTGCCTGGACGGAAGGGAGGATAGGCCAGTGGTTTCTCTGGCCAACACACAGGCAAGAAAATCATATCAAAAACCAACACGTTTACAAAAATAGAAAATAATTACAGTAGGGTGGGTGGAAGTCTCTGGTGTCAGTTTAGGAGGTGGGACAGGGCCGCAGCTCTGGCTTGGCAAGGGCATCCTCCAGCAGGTGCAGTGGACGCCGGCCCACCACCACATCCCGCAGGCAGCCCACAAAACCTGTTCCATAGGCCTTTGGCAGGGCCTGGCCCACAGGCAGCTTCTGCAGGCCTCCTACAGGACAGACAGCAGGAGGTAATGCTGATGGGCAGAGGGCCACCACCGCCCAGGGGAACAGGTGGACAGTGGGCACCCCCACCCGCAGGACCCTGTCTTCTCGCCCTATGCCTGGGAACTGCAAGGGCCAAGGTAGGAGAGCTCTCAGATGGACAGATGCAGTCTATCCTTAGATGATCTGAGGCCCTCGGTGCCCTCTGTCCTGGCCTCTGCCAAGCACTCACCCAGCCAAAGGGCTCCATCTGTGTCCAGTTGTGTGGCACCCAGTGGGGAGGAGCCAGTCACAGGGGCCTCGTTGCCCACCTGAAGGGACCCTTCTCTCTGCTCCCTGAGGATGCAGGTGGGCCAAGATTATCAGGGGTCCCTCCCCACCTCCCCCAGGTCCCTCCACACCTTACAGTTGCCACAGGCTGAGCCCAACCCAGTCACGCTGGAGACCGGATGGTGGCAGTAAGCCCCAGGCCACGGCTGCTTCTCCTGCCTCTTCTCGTCCCTTCTGCCTCTCCTCCCACCAGCAGAGACCTGGGCCAGGCAGCCCAGGCACTGCCCGCTGTTCCGAGTGGGCCCCACTGACCTGTGAGCCCTGACTCGCAACCAGCGGTTGGTGTTGACCCTCACAGTGGAGCGCAGGACCACAGGCTGAGAGCCCAGGTCATAGGCCAGCTGCAGGTGTCCATCCACGATGGCTAGTGCCATGTAGTCTGCCCGCTCAGTGGCCTTGCCACTCCACAGCACCAGCCCCTGCGTGGCCTCCGTGCGCAGGCTCAGTTCGAAATGGTTGGTCTGCAGTGCTTTTTCGCTGGAGGGTAAAGGGGCAGGTTAGACCTCCAGGAAGGTGGCAGGGTGGCCGAGGAAGGTGGGAGGGCAGAGCCTGGACTGCAGAGGCCAGGGGCTGGTGATGGGGCCTGGGGCAGCTGGCTGGGTGAGGGAAACACCAATGGTGGGGGGAGACAGGCAGATGGAGGAATGGGAGGGGCGGCCAGAGCTGGAGGATGACAGGAAGGCGCACGCAGGGCTCAGGCACTGCGGCTCAGGCACTGCCACGTGCTCACCTGCTTAGGGCCCCGGAATCCGGAGTTTCGGGGCTTAGAAGCAGGAAGAGAGGGAAGCAGTGAGCCAGGGACAGACAGGCCAATCACAGGCCCCAGTCCCATTTCCAGCACTGGGAGAAGCAAGCATGGCAATGGACACCGTGGGCCTGGGCCCACTGACCACCCACCAGAGGGCCATGGAAGCGGCATGTGTGCGACACACGCATGCAGAGCCCAAGGCAGGAGACCAGATGACCGAGGGACAAGCAGGGCCCACTTGCCTGGAGTGGCCCGGGTGCCCCAGCACACGAGCACAGAAACAAGGACACACGAGACACGCTCACACACACGCGCACTCAAGGCAGGCACACCAACATGCCCTGCACTCTGCACGTAGACACGTGCACACATGGAAAACCTGCGCTTGCACACACACGCAGACACAAGCACACTCAGGCCGGCCTCAGTGGGGCAGCGGCTGCAGGGTGGGTGAGGCCAGCCCCTTGCACACCTCTGGGGAGGGGTCCCACTTCCCAGGGAAGAAGCTGACCCTCATACAGCATCCCAGGCCCTGACCCCTCTTGGGTGGAGCGATGTTCTGCCCTTGAAGGGGCTTGGGACTGTGCCGGGGCAGGGGTCAGGCCGGGGCAGTGGTCAGGGGCACAGAGGGGCATGGATGAGTGGAAGGTGCAGGTGGGGCTGAGGGGCTACTTACACTGGGATCTCATTGGTCAGTTCGCTTGGAAACAAAGAGACAAAGAGGTGAGAAGGAAGGAGGGGGGAGAAGGGGTGGACGCTGGGGCTTCCCTCCTGGCCAGAGCACGGTGTCCTGCCCTGTGTTGTGTGTGTAGACAGGACCAGACAGACAGAGGAGGGTGCCCCTTGTGCGGGGCTCCGGGCAGCGCGTTACCTCTCAGTTACAGCGTTGAGGTACTCGATGTAGGTCCTCCCATCAAAGGCCAGTGCCTCCAGGTCCCCTGCGGCCTTCTCGACCAGCCCTGGAGACAGGCAGGGTGAGGGGGCTGCGGCGCAGGACCACAGCCCCTGGGCCGCCGGCGCTCACCCTACCCGCAGTGCAGCCCCGAGAAGCCCGCGGGGCACAGGCCAGCGCTCACCCTGCTCGCAGTGCAGCCCCGAGAAGCCCGCGGGGCACAGGCCAGCGCTCACCCTGCTCGCAGTGCAGCCCCGAGAAGCCCGCGGGGCACAGGCACGTGTAGGCGGCTTCCTTCGGGAGACAGGCAGCGCCGTGGAGGCAGGGGTGGCCCGAGGCCTGGGTACAAGGGTGGTCTACAAAGGGTGAGACGTCCACCGAACGCAGCACGTGCTCCTGGGCCAGCAGCTGGCGGCCTCCCAAGGAGACCTGCAGGGCACAGGGGTGAGAGCCTTTCCTGGGCCCGCTCCAGGCCCTGCGGCCAGCGTGAGGCAGCCCCTCCCCACTGTGGAGAGCCCTGGTGGGAGGACCCCACCCCACGCCTCGCACCAGCTGAATGGCACCGTCGAAGCCCGAGGATGCTGCCGCTGCCCGAGCAAGCTTGCTGAAGTCGGGGGCACCCCCGACGTAGAGTGGCTCCTTCAGGTTGAGCATACTGTGTGGCACCTGCAGAGGGCACCGGGTGAGGTGGGCATGGCCTGCCCACGAGGCAGGGCAGGCCTGAGTCCAGACCAGGCTGCCCAACTGCCTGACGCCCACATCCCAGCCCCCAGCTAACTAGCAGGCAGGGTTAGTCACACAGAGATGGTGGACAGTGGGCCTTAGTGGGAGCAGCTACTCTAGGTGGTGCGGACAGTGAGCATGTGGGCAGCAGACAATACCTTGCGGGATTTCTGACATCCGGAGAGCGGGTGGGGGGTGCAGAGTAAGAGCCAGAGAGCAGGGGCAGAGAGGAGACAGACCAGGCACAGGGCAGATGAGAGAAAACAGCTTCGTAAGAGGAGGAGGAGGAGGAGGAGCAGGGCAGGGTGGGGGCACACCCACCTCCTCACACCCCAGATACTCACCGGGGACTCCCCCAGCACGCGGGGCCCATCACCCACACGCAGGGCACCCTTGCGGCCATTTCTCTCCACCAAGACCCTGGTCCAGGTGCCTAGGGCTATGGGCTCCTTGCTCCTGTGAGGAGGAGGCCGGGTGAGCAGGCTCTGGGCCCCACCCAGGGCTCAGGTGACAATGCCACGTGCCCCAGCCTTGTCCCCATCCAGCACAAGCCTCCAGGTCCTCCCTGTGGGCAGCATGGGCAGTTCAGGGCAGGGCCCACAGCCCTCATGCTTGCCCACCTGATGACCGCGGCCCCTTTGCCCAGGTCATAGCGGAATTCCAGGTGCTGGTCATGCAGGGCCAATGACACAAAGTCCCCCTTGCCATCTGTCTTTTGCCCGTTGTACAGGAGCAAGCCGCTGGGGCCTCGGGCCAGGAACACCACCTCCAGAGCCATCTTCTCCCTGGGTCACGTGGGCCGGGGTGTCTCACTGCCCCTTCCCCGCAGGCTGGCTCTCCTCCTCCGCCCCACCCACCCTACTGACCCCAGGTCTCTTTCGAAGGTGTGTAAGCCTCTCAGCTCCAGGTAGGAAAAGCCACTGAAGTCCACCAGGAAGGGCTGGGCACTACCATCCCTCTCAGACACTGCGGAGGGAGGACAGGGCTCACTCAGTCTGTGAACCCCACTGTCTGGTGTAACCCAAACCCATATGACCCTGAACCCCAACTCTAACTGGACCCCAAGCTTGGGCCATAACTGAAGCTGAACATTTGACCCTGACTTGTCCCTGTCCCTGCCTGTCAGCCCTGTGCTCCTACCTGTCTGGCAGAGGGTGCCTCCACGCCCCGGGGGACACTCGCACTGGGCTCCGCCCGTGGGCAGCACACGGCAGGAGGCTGTACCATGGCAGGGGTTTGGCTGGCAGGGGCTCTTCTCTTCTGCACAGGTTGGGCCTGGAGGGAGATGGAGGTGAGTCCCAAGAAGCACGGGCCCCCAACAGCCAGCTCCCAGCCCTCACCCCTGGCCCCAGCCTGCCCTCACCAAAGCGGCCAGGTGGACACTGGCAGTGGAACATGCCGGCTTCCAGGGCCTGGCATGGCGCCCCACCACGGCAGGGGCTGGGCAGGCAGGGGTGCTCTCCACACTCTCCCACGCTGGAACTTCGGGACACAACCCCCTGCCAGAGGCCGAGCTGCAGGCGCTGGTTGTTGACATCCAGCAGGCGGATGCAGCCCTTCAGACCCACGCCAACAGAGGTCCGCTCACGGGCCCTGCCACCAGGAGGGTCGGGAGCAAGTTCAGGCAGAGGCCTCCCTCTCATGGCCAGGGTCACATGGGCACAGCTGGGGTCAGGGGCCAGAGCTGCTCCACCCGTGACCTTTTTGATGCTGACAAAACACCAGTCCCACAAACGGGACAGACCAAAGGGTGGGGTTGAGGTTAAGGGTTAGGACTGGAGGTAAGGGCTGGCCCAGGCCCTCCTCACTCTGGTACCAAAGGGAAACCACCCAGACAGGACAGGGGATGGCCAGGAGCAGGGCTCAGCTCAGGGTCCTAGCCACATCCACACCCATTCTTCCGCCCCATTTGCTATCTACTAGCAGCAAGGGTCGAGTGGAGTCCAAGGTCAAGATCAAGGTCAGAGAACCAGTCTGATGCCCATGCTCTTGCTCACACGTCAGCCTGGTCCTCTGGGACTCCGCCCACAAAGAGGTCGGTATCCAGGTTGAGGCCATCCGTTCCACTGGGGCTCTCCCCCAGAACAGGGGCCTCACCATCCACAGACAGTGTGCCTTGGCGCCAGTGCCGTGATAGCTCGAGGCGGTGCCACCGGCCTGGTTCCACAGGTACTGAGCTGGTCAGCACTGCTGGTCCAGAGCCTGTGTCAAACCTGGAGATGGAGCAGGTGCTCAGAGCGGAGCCAGGCTCCACAAGCAAGCTGGTTAGGGACCACCCACCAACTCCTCCCCCATGCCCCGGCCCCGCCCACCGAGCAACAGTCCCCCCCCCCGGCCCCGCCCACCAGAGATGCCGGCCGGTCCTCTGCGCACCTGAGCTGCACACGCCCACCCACTAGCGCCAGCGCCAGGAAGTCCTTGCCCCGCGCGTTGCCATTGTAAAGCAGCAGACCCTGAGGCTCCAGCGCCCGGAATTCCAGTGCCAGGCGCAGCGTGTGGTATGCACGGAGAGTGGGGAAGGCCAGGAAGGAGCTGCCCGCAAAGGCGGGCACAGAGACAGAGGAGTGTAGCACTGCAGGGGACAGGGAGGGCCAGCTGGAAGAGTGTCCTGGACCCTGCCTGCCCCTTCCATCTCCTGCTGGTGGCTTCGCCCCGCCCACCACCTTTGCTCTCATCAACCTCCCTGGCCTTCCAGAGAATGGATAACCACGCCTACCATCCTCACAGAAGGTGCCTCCCCTGCCTGCTGGGCAGCTGCAGGTGAAGCCCCTGCCAGAGTCCTGGTCCTGACAGGTCCCCCCATGCAGGCAGGGCTGAGAGTCGCAGGACCTTGGGTGCTGCTGGGGACTGAGGAACAAAGGCCAGTGTCCGGCAATATGGCCAGGAGCTGTGGTGGGAGGCCGGTGTGTGTGTGGGGGTGCTGTGGTCCTTCCAGTGGGCCTGCTGGTGTGACTGGGGTAGGCCCGAGGGGTCACTGAGGAAGGTGGTCGGCCCACAGTGGTAGCTCTGGCTGTGGCCACAGCAGCGGTGGCTCCTGTTGTGGCCCCCATGAATGCAGGAAACCAGTCTGTGGGGATAAGGAGCCATCAGGGTCTGCAAGAAGTGCAGGGTGGGGCAGCTGAGGAGGGGAAAGACAAGCCGAGGCCTGGCCTGCTGCTCACCAAAGTCCATGAATCGCACATGTTCCTGCAGAGGCCTCCTTACCACCAGGGCCCGGCGCCTGGACACCTGGATCTGGCGGAGCAGGGCCCGGCCCACATCCTGGGCCCTGAAGGCTGTGGCTGGGGAGGAGTGGGTATTGAGCATGGCCTGGCCTGGCCCTCTGCAGCTCCTACCCATCACCTCCTGGGAGAGACTCAGAGTGGGGGTCTCACTGGGGTCAAAGTGCACATCCACAATGGCACGGACAGATCTGCCAGGCCCCAGGTCCCGCAGGTGGACACTCCGGAAGTCCTTTTTGACATCTGAGTTCCGAAACAGGTCGTCCAGCTGTGGGCAGGGAGTGGGTGAGGATACTGGGCACAGCCTTAACCCACTGAACTGGTCCCCTGCACTGTGGGGTCCTGCCCTGGTCTCTGGGCCTGCCCTGGGAGGATGCCCTCCACTTACGGTGCTCTCGATGCTCCTGGCGGTCTCCCCAAACAGCTCTGACTTGGGGTCGGCCATTTCAGGTGTGTAGAACAGCTCCTGCCCCTCGACCCCCTCCAGCTCCAGCACGCCCTGGTATGCCTTGGTGGCTGTGGGGAAGGGGTAGTGAGGCCCTGCCTGACATCCACCTGGCGCAGGCCCCTGTAGCAAGCCACGCAGGATGCAGGGGCAGGTGGGTGTTAGTCAGATGGTCATGAGGTTAGTGGGAACCCCAGGGCAGGGCTGGCGTCAGTTACCAGGCAGACTCCTCAGAGCAGTTGCCCCAGGCTGGCTTGCAAGGAGAGAGACGGATTAGGTACAGGGTCCTGGGCATGCCCGTGTTAGGGCTGAGACCACACGTGTGCACATGTGTGCTGAATCCCCAAGATCTCATACACACGCGTTGAGGCCAAAGACCATGAACCCTGGTACCGACCTGCTGCCAGTGGGTAGGGGCAGCACCCACGGTGCGTCCAGACTGCTCCTCAAGCTCCACTTGCCCTGCCACCCACTCACCAGGACAGTTGGAGCCCTCTGCATCCAGTGAGGGTGTCTTGCCATCTGAACAGCAGCCCAAAGGAGAGTTGTAGCAGGAAGCCCTCTCAATGGGTGGCCCATGTGTCACCACGCTGCTGTCCATGGGGAGCTCCAGTCCTGGGGATGCATAGTCTGAGTCCAGCCCCAGGTGGGAGCCTCTCTGGGCCCTGCCCCAACAAGCCCCTGCTCACCCCAAGTCCTGCCCCATGTCCCAGAGCCTCTGCTCACCACAGGCCCACCCATGTCTCCGAGCCCCGGATCACCCCCAAGCCCACCTACGTCCCTGAGCCCCTGCTCACCCCCAGAACCTCCCCCACTGGCCTCCTGGTCCCCGCTTAGTTCCTCATCACCACTCCCGTCAGTGCTGCCGGACTCCCCGAAGGCAGACGTGGCAAGGCTGGCTGCAGTGGAGGACGCTGTGGGTGGCATGGTCAGCGCGGGCCGAGAGCCGGTCTTGGGGATGCTGGCGGTAGTCCGAGGTCGTAACATGGCTGGAGGGGTGGGCTGGCTTTGGGGGGTGCTGCTGGGAGCCACGGGGAGGACGCTGGGTGGGGGCAGCAGAGGCTTGCTTGGCAAGTGCCCCGTGGCTGTGGTGGACCTGGATGTCGGGTGAGCGCCAGGAGCAACAGCCTCTGCAAGGAGAGGGAGGCTGGGGGCTGGAGTCGAGCAGGGCCAGGCCCTCCTGGTCAGTGCTGGGTGGTGGCTCCCAGACCCTACCCGGGCAAGGGCCGAGGCTCTGGGTGGAGATGTCCAAGCCCTGGCGGCAGGCGATGGTCTTCAGCTGGCACTCACTGCCGTAGGTGATGCCATCTGACCCGCAGACCTGAGGCACGGGCAGGGAGGCTCAGGCAGGCTCCCTCACCCACTGCCCCTCACGCTTTCCACCCCTTGCCTTGCTCACCTTGGTGGCATTGGCCTCTGGGCAGGTGAGGGCTGGGCAGACGCAGCGGGCAGAACCTGCCTCTTCTATACAGGAAGCACCAAACTCACAGCGCATCTCTGCACAGGTCACCGGGGCCGAGGGAGCTGGTGGACGCAGAGACCCGCCAGCTCAGGCTGTCCCCCTGCACAGCAAACCCCAGGCCCGCACTGCAGCTGGTCCTTACCTGCTTCACAGCCAGTGGGGCCCAGGGCACGGCCATCGGGACACTGCCCACACTTAGGACCAGCAACGCCTGGCTTACAGGAGCACAGCCCAGTCATCTGCTCACAGTCGTCCCGCACGGCGCCCCAGGGGTCACAGCTGCAGGCTAGGGGAGGGGAGCCTGAGTCAGCACCTGGAGAGTCCCACCTGCTGTGGAGCCCTGCCAGGTGCGGCTCAGGCAGGGCCTGAGCACGGTGATGGGGGCCGGCAGGCAGGAGTGCTTGACTGTTGGCCAGCCCTGGGGCCCTGTCACTCACGAGTGCAGCCGCTCCGGCTGTCAGTCACAATGCCACGGAAGTTCCAGAAACCAGGCTCACATCGGTCACACTTGAGGCCACCCACACCTGGCCGGCAAGAACACTGGCCTGTGGCTGGGTCACAGGTGCCTCCGTAGGAACCATGCGGGTTGCACTGGCAAGTGCCTGCAAGGAAGGGGGCCCAGGTCAGTGCAGCCACAGCGCTGTGCCAGACTAAGGGTGAGGGCACTCAGGTACTCACTAGGGCAGCCGGCCAGGCCCACGCCCCGGGCAGCAGTGACATTATCCTGGCAGCATCCGTAGGGGGCCTGGGCACAGTGAGGAGGGGCTGCAGGCAACAGTGGGGCCAAGGTGAGGCCTGCAGGGAAGGGCATGGGGTCAGACTTGATGCAGTGCTATATGCCCGTCCCTCTGCCTCAAACCCCCACACCACCACTCAGCCTGACACCAGGCCCCTGGGGCCTGGAATCTGGGGTTGAGGTCATAGGCAAGGTCACCATAATAATACAAGGACATGCCCCAAATGCAGGACCCAGAACACAGGGAACACATGGGGCCACATACACAACAGAGCACCCACATATCATGGACACAGCCCCGTGTGCACCACCAGAGCTATGAACATACAGATAAGCGTGTCTGTGCAGCACACAAATGTGAAGACACTCACATTCCTCCAAAACCATGCACAATGACATACACCTGTGCACACACATCTGTGAACACGCATGAGCATACCAGGAGTGCTCAGATGTGCATAAACTTATGACATGTGATGTTTACAGATCCCTGCCCACAAAAGCAAAAGGGCCCAGAGGGTGCCCTGTGGTTCCCTGCTGTCTCCTGCATGGAAGCCTGACTGACATGCAGTAGGTGCTCAGAGCACACTTGCTTTTGTGAGGCAAGATCTCGCTGCATGACTCAGGCTGGCCTCAAACTCACATTCTTCCTGCCTCAGCCTCCCGAGCGTGGCACACACGATAACTGATGGACATACGCCCACAGCGCAAACGTGGACATGCCAGCACCTGGACACGTGCCCACAGGGCACAAACGTGGACATGCCAGCACCTGGACACGTGCCCACAGGGCACAAACGTGGACATGCCAGCACCGTATTCCATGGCACATGTGGATGCCTGTGTGCCACACACCAGTGCCCACACACACCTTCAAACACGCGTACACACCAATGCAGCCCCACGAGGACGTGCCGTGGCACACTGTGCAGGGCACTCACCACGGCAGGGTCCCTGAGCTGCGATGTACAGCTCTCCCTGTGACTCGCACCTGGCCCTCTTCAGGTCACACTCGCTGCCGTAGGTGACCCCATCCGAGCCGCAGACCTGGAGGGATGGGGTCAGTGTGGCAGCCCTGGCCCCCTCACTGCCCACCTACAGCGGAGGGGGGAGGGGCTCACCGGGCTCCTGAGGACACCCTGGCAGCTGGAGTCGCAGACGCACGGTCCGTCCTCGGAGTCCTCATCCCACACCCCGCCGCGCTGCCTGCACCGCTCCTGCTCGCACTCGCCGTCCTCCCCGGAGCCTGCGTCTCCTGAGCCACACTCGGCTGTGGGGCAGGGGGCGAGTCACCCACGGGGACCCGGCTGGAGGCTGGCACCCCACTGCTGCGCCAGCGGCCCGAGCCTACCCTGCTCACAGGGCCCGGCCCGGGCCTCCTCGATCTGTCTCTGCTGTCGGCAGGCGGCCTCCCGTAGCTCACAGGCACTGCGGTAGGTCACGCCGTCACTGCCGCACACGGGGCCGAGTGGAGGGCGCTCACACCGAGGACACACGCACCGCCCGGCCGAGCACACGGCCCCAAAGGCACACACGGCGTCTCCACAGGTCTCTGCAGCACAAGAGCCAAGCAGGGGTCAGGAGACCCTGGCCGGAGCGTCGTGACACCCTGGCCTGCCGGCCCCCGCGGCCCCACTCACGGCAGTGTCCGGCGGACGCCACGTGCAGGCTGATCTGGTGTGTGCAGGCGTGGACGTGCAGCTCACACTCACTGGCATACGTGTGCCCGTCAGAACCGCACACGGGTTGGGCTGAGGCCACGCACTCAGAGGGGCACACGCAGCGCCCGGTCTCGGCCTCGCACAGGGCTCCGAAACGGCACTGCCCGCATGGGTCTGGGGAGGGAGTTCTGTCACCACAGTGTCACAAGCCCACCCCCCAGTCCCGCTCGTCCACTACTGACCACATGGTCCTCTGCGGGCCACCTGGATATCTCGCCCAAGGGCACAGGCCATGGCCTCCAGCTCGCACGTGCTGCCGTAGGTGATGCCGTCGCTGCCACACACAGGGTCGTAGACGCCGGAGCAGGCCTGCCGGCACTCGCATGCAGCCTCCCCGTTCTTCACGGTGCATGTCGCCCCGAATGCACACTGCACCCCGCGGCACGGGGAGGGAGCCTGGTCTGGGGAGGACAGGGCGCTCAGCCCGCCTGCTGCATCCCAGGGTGGGCAAAGCCCCCAGCCCCACGCAGCAGGCCCTCTCCCAGGGTGGGGTGGTCGAGGAAGAGCTGAATGCGCAGGACGTAGCAGAGAAAGGGACAGACACACAACAGAGGCAGATGGGGACACAGGAGCCTCCTGACTGCCCACAGCAGGCCACTGACCCCGACCACCAGCAGCCCTGGGACACCCATGCACATGGGGGCTCTCTCCAGGCTGGGAGGAATCTGCACCCCAGAGTCACACCCAGGGCTGCACGGGGAGGAGGTGTCTGTCCACTTGCTCTGAGGACCACAAGGCCAGGCAGCAGCGAGCCACCCCCCCCAGCCGCGCCAGGGGCAGACCTCGGGCTGTGGGCTCCTGGTGGGCAGGCGCGGCACCTCATCCTGCCAGCAGGTCAGGCTGGAAGACACAAGAGGAGGAGCCGAGAGGGAAGGACCGAGGAGAAGAGACAGACGCAGAAAGACAGACCAGAAAGATGGACAGAGGACTGACCCAGATGGACACAGGCAGGCGGGGCCACAGCAGCCCCGGTTCCCACAGGACCTGCTGGTCACTGCCCAGCTGCCTCCACCCTCCACTGCCCCTCAAAGCTCAATTAAGACTCTGCCTCCAAAGGAGCTAGTGACAGTATGTGCCAAGAGTGTGGGACCCCATTGTT
This sequence comes from Sciurus carolinensis, assembly GCF_902686445.1. NCBI lineage: Eukaryota > Metazoa > Chordata > Mammalia > Rodentia > Sciuridae > Sciurus > Sciurus carolinensis. Next base: position 208,721,744 of record NC_062213.1, read on the forward strand.
GTGTCCACTCCTGCCGCCCAGGCCGTCTATATCCTGAGGCAGAACAGAAGGAGGGACGGACAGATGAGAGGCCCCGAGGGCTGGACTCCCGTGGCCAGAAGTGGGTCCATCTGACCACCGACAGCAGGGCTCCAGGCACCCTGCACCCTGCCCCTCCCAGGGCACCCACCCTGGCCAAGCCCCCGGAGGTGTGTGCCCAGGGATGAAGATGGCATGTGACGATGGGCAAGGCCGCCGGCCGCGAGCAGGTGCTCACCACACGGGCCCTGGTGCCTGGCAGGGAGGGCTCGCTGCCGCCGGCACTCGGCCTGCTGGCGCCGGCAGTCGTTGTCGTACGTGTGCCCGTCCTGGGCGCACACGGGTCTGTAGGCCCCCTCACAGGTCACGCGGTCGCAGGAGCAGCGGGGGCGGCCACGGCGGGACAGGCACACGGCACCAAACTGGCAGGCCTCGGGGCACTGGTCTGGGGGTGCAAGGAGGTGAGGCCAGACCCACACCAGAGCCCCACGCAGGACCCCGTGGACACGAGCAGTGCGCGGGGGCCCCAGGCGGGGGAACACGTGTGGGGGCGGGCAACACGGGGTGCCTCACGGGCCACAGTGGCCGGGCACCCTCCGGGAAGCAGCCCACCTTGAGGCTGGCACTGGCCAGAGCGCACTCTCTGCAGGAGCAGGCCACGGGCAGCCCCGGAGTGGCCCATGACGCAATCGTTTGCATAGGTGACCCCGTCGTCCCCGCACACAGGTGAGCCCCGGGGAGGGCAACTCTCTGGGCGCAGGAGCATCTCGGGGCGCCGAGTGCGCGGGTTCACGCGGCAGATGCGGCTCAGGTCAGCAAGGGCTCCCTGGCAGGGGTCTGGGGGTGCAAGGGCAGGAGTCAGGGGTGATGCCTACACGCCCAGGGGAGGAGCGGATGTGGGCAGGCACTCACCACAGGGGCCGTCAAACTTCTTAAAGATGTTTTCCTGGCGTGCGCATGCCCGGCGCAGCAGCTGGCACTCCCCGGGGTAGTCCACGCCGTCGCTGCCACACACGGTGCCCTCCGGGGCCCCACGGCAGGTGGTGGGACACAGGCAGGAGGCGGTCTGCCCGTCGGCGGAGGGTGCGCAGGTGCTGCCAAAGCTGCAGGTCACGTTGGAGCAGGGGTCCCGGGACCCTGTGGAGGGCGGAGTGGGTCACACTGGCCGTCCAGCTGCCCCTGCACTGCCCCCCGGCCCTGCGCACACACTCACCACAGGGCCCCCGTCGCAGCAGACGGATGCGCCGCTGCAGGTGGCACTGGGCACGCTGCAGCTCACACTCGCTGCTGTAGGTGGAGGCGTCGGAGCCACACACGGGCGCCACGACAGCAGGGCAGGCGCTCTTCTTGCACACGCAGGAGGCCCGGCCTGGGTCCTCGGCACTGGGCTCACACACAGCGCCAAAGCCACACAGCATTCCCCTGCACGCTGGGGTTGGGCACCAGAGGGGTGGTTGGAGCCAGGGCCCGAGGCTGGGGCACTGCCGCAGCCCTCCAGGCACGTCCCGCGCGCGGGTCCAGTGTGTTCAAGTCCACGCGTGGCCACAAGTGTTACGGACGCTCCTGTGCGTGTTCACAGGGCCTAACCCCTGGAGGGCGCCCCCGCCAGCCCAGGGGCCTTTCCTCATTGGAGAACATTCTCCACAGCCTCTGACAGGGAGAGGGGCTCCTGTCCCCACAGCAGGACAAGCCACCCACTCCCACCCCACCTCAGCAGACCTGCAGCACAGGCAGGAAAGGGCCCCGGCCAACTCTGAAGCCAGCAGCTGAGGCCCCGCACTGCCCAGAGCCCCCTCCCACAGCAGCCCCAGAGCCCCTCTTGTTACCTCACAGCCCAGGGTCACCCCAACCCAGGCCATGAGTTTCTGGGAGCTGCCTGGAGCCCTGCCACCTCCACCCCTGAGCGAGAACCAGGTCCCAGCCCTCCCCCAGCCCCCAGTGCAGCTGCTCTACACAGCCCCAGGCGCCTCTCAGCTCAGCTGGGCCTGTCACTGGACTGACGCTGCAGCCCTGGTTCTGCAGATAGAGGGTCCAGCACACACCCTACCACGGAGCCTCCAATGCAGCCCACCAGGCGGGCCCAGGGAGAAGGCAGGCCCTCTACCAAAGTTACAAATGAAGAGAGCACGGGGACATTCGAACCCAGAGCCGTTAGGGACTCTCCAGGCAGCCACCCTGAGCCCAGCACTGGGACTGGGCCACATCTATTTCCTACCACTCCAACACATGACACGGTTCTGCTGGAGCAGAGGATCCAACAGGTGACACGGTTCTGCTGGAGCAGAGGATCCAACACGTGACACAGTTCTGTTGGAGCAGAGGATCCAACACGTGACACGGTTCTGTTGGAGCAGAGGATCCAACACGTGACACGGTTCTGTTGAGAGATCATCCTCCCTCTTGGGGGCCATAGGCGTGGCATGTCTTCATGTGCAGTTGCTTCTAATATTAATAATCAATATATCCTTAGATTCAGATTATAGAGAACACTAGGGAGATTTCATGGTGCTGGGACACAAAATAACATACAATAAAGTTTAATATTAATACTTAGATGAAACCATAAATAAGCAATTATGATTTACTCAAATTTGTAAAGAGCCTGTGATTTCTTTAGTATACAAATTCTCTAAAAGTTATATTTAGGTATATGAGAGTGTATTCCTCTGAGCTTTGATGTGGTTTTTGGTCTTCACTGCTTTCTTTGTGTTTATGATTAAGTTTAAGGATATTTTTCCCACTTAATTAAAAAAAATAGGTTAATCATAAGTATAATTTGTATTCTTCCTATGTCTAGTTCTTTAAAGATCAAAATAGTTTTAGTCCTCCACTGAGTACATGAAATAGAATAAATATTAACTATAAGCTGATTCCTCTATTTTCTGTTAGTAATAACAAAAACTTTCCACTGTTAATAACTAACATTAGAGTTCTTGGAAAGGGTAACTACCATAGATCCTTAATGATGTATTCTTTCAGGGAAATTAAAACTAAATGTAGCACGGTACCTCCTACCTTGCTGGGAACTGGGTTTTAAAAAAAATTTTTTTTTTTTAAATTTAAGCTATCTTTCAGTAAGAACATGTTTCTTGAAAAAGATCGTTAATTATACTCTTAAAGATTTTTTTTACTTAACATTTCATTGTATTAACCATTAAACAATGTAATCAATACCAAAGAAAAAACATACAAAAAGATTTTGTGAATAATAAAGATTCAGTTTCAGCCTCAAAACACTTGGTGTCTCTGTGCTGTTTCTCCACCATGCCGACGCCTCCCATCCACCTAGGACCCCCGACCGCTGCTAGGGCTGGGGATAGGCTGGCTCTGCAGGCCAGTGTACCCAGGGGTGAGGTGGTCCATTAGGGGCTGAAGCTGTCTAATAAATGTTTAATTTGGTTCAATTATCATTAATAAGTCACGGGTGGCAGGGCCTTGTCACCTCCCGGCAGGTTGCAGAAATGAAGCAGAAGTCCCCTCCCCATCTCCTAGGAGGGGTGGGGAGCTGGAGCCACTGCTGCTATGGTAACAGCCCACCCCAGTCTCCCCGCTGCCTGACCCAACCCTGCAAGGCTGAAAGAACAGGGCTTTGGCCTGCCTTCCCTGTCCCCACCTCGCTGTGCCTTGGTATCCCTTTCTGTGAATGGGACTATAGGACCTGCTTCCCAGTGTCTGCAAAGCTCAGAGGTGCTGGGCACAAGCATCACGTGGGCGGTGAGCGACTCTGCAGTAACGAACAGTCACCACCACTGGCCTCCCCTCTGTCCCAGCTCAAACCACGTCTGCCAGTGGCCCCTCTGCATGCCAGGCCATACGCTCCCATTTCCCCTTCTGTCTCCTGGTGGCAGCTCCCTCTCGAATGCAGGGTCCTTGGGACTCCCAGGCCAAGTTCAAGAGGCACTTGCTAATGCCTTGGGCTTCAGCTGGACCTGCTGATCAAGGTCTACAGGGTCGAACCCCAGGGTCAAGGGCTGAGTCACCTCCCTTCCCCTGGGTTCCTCAGCCAGCTGCTGTCTGTGCTCTGGGTTTAGCCCTTTCTATAGATCAGGTACCCCGTCCAGCCAGATCTCTCCAAGGTCCTGACCTCACAGCCAGAAAGAGCCGTTCCTGGGGGGCAGCACAACCTGGTCCTCAGTCCACAGCCCACCAACGTTTTTTGCAGTGAAGTCACACTATAGAGCACACAGTGCTGGTCCTTATTTCTGTCCCCTGCCAGGGTAAAGGTAACTTCTCTTTTTTTTTTTTTTTTTTTTGAGGAACTGGGGATCCCCAGTCCTTTTTACATTTCTTTTTTTTTTTTTTTTTTTTTTGGGTGCTGGGGATCCAACTCAGGGCCTTGTGCTTACAAGGCAAGCACTCTACCAACTGAGCTATCTCCCCAGCCCCTACATTTCTTATTTTGAGACAGAGTCTTGGTGCAGACTCCAGGCTGGCCTTGAACTTGTGACCCTACCAAAGCCCCCCCCCCCCAGCAGCTGAATCACACATGTGGTCACTGGCTGGCCAGAGCGAAGTAACTTCTCAAGTTAGTTCAGGAATTCCCACCTTCAGGATGGGCCCTGCTTCCTCCCATGCTCAAGCCCTTAGGCTGGGAGAGGGGCTGCTCCCTGGCACCCTGTGGATACCTACAGCATGACGGCCCTTTATGTGTCTCTCTGGCCGTGGGACCAGGAGATCTGAAGGGCTCAAGAACTTAAGAGTCAACCCACCTACACAGGTGCAGGCAAAGCCTGTCACAGCGGCCATGCCTCCTGTGTGCCAGGCACACTCTGTCATCATACACAACAACCCACCTCAAACCCACTCAGCAGAAAAGGAAACTGAGGCAGAGGGGCCTCCTGACAAAGTCACTACTAAGAAGTGGCAGAGCTGGACGCAGACACCTGCTGCCCCTCATAAATGCAGGTGACACGGTTCCCTTGTGGGTCACCTCTGGGGGCCCCACCATGCCCGCCCTGCTCAGTTCCCAGTGGAAGCCTCTCCCTGGCCACTGAGCTTCCCACCAGAGCAATCTCTCACTGCTGTGCGGAGGTGGAAGGGGCTTTTTATAGCCACAGATGCAGCTGGTATACTTAACTCTCCTCCTGGTCTCGGGGGTTTGGGGGATGGGACGGACACCCAGAGCCCTGCTTGTGGCCACAGGTGTGTCGTGATGGCTGGGTGTGCACAAGGGACCCACGCGGGCAGCTATGTGGAGGGACTCAGGAGAGGGACTGTGGACACTCAGCGCCCAGACCCAGCCCAGTGCAGAGCAGCCTCCTCCTCACAGTCACCCCACTGAAGGACATGGGCCCCTTCCTGGAAGAGGTAGGACTTGACTGGGTCACGACCTCCTGCCCTAGGTCAGGAGGGGGACAGTGGTCTGAGACAAATGGACTGCTCCCACATCCACTTACCCCACGATTCCTGCAAATACCAGGTCACATATCAATGCACTTCCCTGACCCCAAGGCTCCTGTATCTCAGGAGAAGGACTATAATCCTCCAGGAAGAGGCACCTCAGAGGCCATAGGCTCCCCTCCCACAGCCCAGATGGGGCTTGGAGCTCTAAGGGGCCTTCAGGTCTGGTCGGAGCAGTCTGAGGAGGGGCACTGCTGTCAGGGACACAAGCAGAGCCCAGGGCCAGGATGGGGACCCCCACAGCCACCATCACCCATTCTTACTGCCGCACTATAAATGCTGCCCAGTCCAGGGACCCCAGCACATTAGGAAGCACAGATGGCCATGCCTGAAATCCCAGCTACTCGGGAAGCCAAGGCAGGAGGACTGCAAGTTCAAAGCCAACTTCAGAAATGTAGTGATACCCTGTCTCAAAATAAAAAGTAAAAAGAGGGTGGAGCTGGGGCTGGGACTCTGGTAGGGCTCTGGGTTTGATCCCCAGCACCACAGAGGAAAACACACACACACACACACACACACACACACACACACAAGAAAGCACACTAGCCTCCAGGAATAAAGGAAAGTTGGTCACAGGTGACCCTGGTCCAGATGGCCACTAAAGGACAGCAGAGCCCTCCATCCTGTACCCATGAATCCAGCTCCTGCTTCTGGGTACCCAAGCTCTCCACTCCCCTGCCCTCACCTCCCAGCACAGGGCTGCAGGTAGAGGGAGGGAAGCCATCTCCTCTAGCCACTGTTTCCCATGCCCAAGACTCAGGAGGCAACCCTGCTAACGCAACCCAGGGGTGCATCCTGAGAAGAAAGCCCAGGGCCCACCTCCACCCCAGGCCACTCAGGGCTCTTCCTAGTTGTCCTCCCTACCCATGTCCTGCTCACGTCAGACAGCTCTGGACACGTGACTCTGTGCACCTGGACAGAGAACCCAGTGACGGGGCAGGACTGACAGCAGTCTGCTAAAGACTCAGGCAGGGCGGGCAGAGCCATGGCTACCCCTGGTCCTTGTTCCTCTGCAGCACTAGCGCCTCCTCTTCCCCTCTGACATTAACTTAATTACAGAGGCCCATACTCCAGCAGCCCTGTGGGAGGACTTCCCAACCCACAAGGAGGTCAAAAGGTCGGCCCAGCCCTCCATCACTTGCACCCTCCCAGGGACAGATGCAGGCCTTTCAGGCCCCTCCTCATGTCCCTGATCATGCTGAGACCCTCCCCATCCCCCAGCTCAGTCTCCCCTTTTGCACTTCTGTCTGTCTCAACCCCTGCCTGGCCCCACCCCTTCCTGAAGAGGGAGAGGGGAGGACAAAGGAGGAAGCCCCCGCAACCGGCCTACTCCACTGCCCATCCCCACCCTGCCCACACCACCTGCCAGCATCTCACTTCCTGGGGTTCCAGGACTTGCTCCCAAACTTGAGGCTAAGTCCCAGAGAAATTAGTCTTGCCTGTGCACTGGTCAGGAGCAGAGACCCTCGGTCTTGGACTCAGTGAGCACCCCAGAAAGAACCCAGGCTCCCTTGCCCAGCCTCCTCTCTCTCCAGACACCTGGCACCCGTGGTATAAACACCCAGAATGGCCCCAACCCTAGGATGCCCAGTCCACTTGCCACCCTGAGCTTCTCCAGTCACCCAGACTGCTCCACTCACCGTCAGGAGGCATGGGAGGTGCTGGTGTGAAGTGGGTCCCAGGTTTGTCTGGAAAAAAACAAATCTCCAAGTTAGGGCCCTCTGAGCAGGGCCTCTCACAGCCCACCATGCCCACTCTGCCCTTCCCCTGCAGGCTGGCTCGACTCTGGGGAAGAAGGCAGAGGCCTTTACTTTCCTCTGTCTCTCCAGCTGCATTGTCAGGGCTTGACACCTTTCACCTGTCAAGTGGGTCCCCAGTAAAGGGAACCAGCCAGTCATCTGATTCACCAGATTCAGTCCAAGCCCTCATTCCCAGTGCAGATGCCTCTTTCTAACTCCCACAGAAAGTTGTTTCTGCTCCTCAGGATGGGGTCAGCTGGCCAGAAGCCCAAGGACAGGTCTCAAGAGGCCAAGAGTGGCCCATCTAAGCTGTTGTGGCCCCTGGTCTCATTGTGACCCTGCCTGCCCTGTACCCTTGCCAACTGGGAAGCAGGATTTGGTCAGCAGAAGCAGGGCCACTTGGGCCCCGCCCAGCCGCCACGTACAGTTGTTGAGGAAGAGCAGCACCGCGAAGCCAAGCGTGGAGGTGGCCAGCAGGATCAAGCAGACGTTGCAGGGGATCATGAAGTACCGCACCACCAGTGAGGCGCCAGGCTGCTGCCGGGGGGCCCGCTCCAGCGGCAACGGAGGCATGGCCTGGGGCTTGGCCTCTCTCTTGGGGCGTGGGTCCTCACGGAGCGCCCTTAGGCCTCTTCGGGGCTATTGCCCCCATTCTAGGTCCCCTGGGGCAGTGGGCATCTGCTGTGCTCTCAAAGTTCAGCCCCACTCACAGCCTGGGGCGCGCCAGACCCTGCCCAGTCCTCCAGGCTCATAATTGGATGTGTGCAGAATTCTCCAGGAGTAGAAATCCCAAACGTGCACTCAGAAGCAGACGAAGGAGGATGGAGGAAGGCCAGGGCCACCGCTGCCGGCCGCAACCCTTCCGCCCGCCAGCCGGCGCTGTCCGCCGAGCGGGCGCCGCTGGAGAGGCAGAGGCCGGCGGGACCGCGGGCGCAGGGCGCGGGCGCGGGGCCTGCTGCTCGCGCCTGGCAGAGGCGGGAGCGCGATGGCAGCAGCGGGAGGAGCGACAGCGTCGGAGAGAATAAAGAGCCGGCCGCGGAGGCGCCCGCCCGCCTCCAGCAACAGCGGCTGCCCTCACCCTCGCCGAGGCTGGGGCGGTGAGTGAGGGGCGAGGGGCGCCGCGGAGGGAGGGCGGGGAGCAGAGACAAAGGAAGATGCCTCGGGGGACCCCGGCGTCCGCAGGGAGTCGCAGCTCCGAGCAGAGGATGGGCGGACGCGACTCACAAAAGGGATGAAGGGGCAGCGTTGACGTGGGGGGTAAAGGCAGGGGCAGGACGGTGCTATAAAGGGGACAAGGGCCGCGGGAGGGGTGGGCAAGGGGCAGGAGGTAGGGGCCGAGGCCAGGGGAGGGGCCGGAAAAGGAACTGAGGCAGGCCAGGTGCTGGTGTGGAGGCTGGTGCTGGCCGGGGGATGGGGAGTGAAGCGAGGGAGATAAGAATGGAACCTCTTCGGGGAAGGGCACGGACCAGGGGCGTGGTAGGAGCAGGGGCTGAGTCGCGGGCAGAGGCTGGGCTGGTGCCCAGCGGGGCAATAGGGTGTAACGTATCTGTAGGGGGACAGTCCCCCGCAGGATCCCGTTCTAGGGTTTGGGCATTCGGCCTGTGTGTGGCTGCAAATGTGTCTTCTGACAGCTCCACCCTGGTGTCTGTGGGGAAGGGTCCCCAGGTAGGGTGCAAGGTGGAGGCAGGGTGGATGTGAGGTGTCCCGAAGTCACCTTGCCCACCCCTCCCCTAGGAATTGGCAGCAAACACCTCAAATCACCAGTGCAACCCCAACTCTCTTCAGTGTGAAGAGAAAAAAATGCAAATGAGCCCCAGGCAAATAAGCCGTATGCAAATAGCTGTCGGAACCCCCAGCGCGGTCCCGCGGGCCTGGAGCGCCCCCAGCGGCCTCCCTGGGAATTCCGAGCCAGAAAGGAGGGGCTGGTGGTGCAGTCAGTCTGGGATCCCCGACTTCTGCTCCCTCCAAATTTGGGGGCACCACGTGTCAGAGAGGTCCCACAGCCCGGATCCTCATGCAATCCTGACCAGTCACGTCTACCCTCCCGAGGCCAGGGTGACCACCTTCATGGCTAACGCCTTCACTATCCTGGAAAGATCTCTGCACACCCACCCCTCACCCTTCACTGGTCCTGCTCACACCCCACCATGCGAGTTTTCACCGTGCCATGCCCTTCTGCACTAGGGTCCTCCTCCTCTAGGCCAGACTGCACCCTGCCAGAACCGGGTGACCCCACCCAGTCATACCCACGGGCTCTGCGGGCAGGTCTATATTCCCTCAGCAGGTCCTCCTTCCAGACAAACTGCTGCTACCACAGCTACCAGTGCCACCCGTGTTCACCCTGACTCATCTCAGTCCACCTTGGGAAAGAAACAGTGACCACCCCCACCTCCTGTAGGTCCCTGGTCTGTCTGTAGGGCTCCCTCTGTCTTGTCCTTGAATGAGTCCTTCCTGGGCCCTAGGGCCCTGCCTTCACTGCCCCCTGGCCCCACCCCCACATGGCCTCCATCTGGACCCTCCCCGAGGTCCCTCTATCCCAAACGTATCCCATGGAGCCCCCATCCTGCCAACTGCTTCCTGGCCAGGCTGCCCCTGAAGCCCGCCTCAGGCTAGGCAGCCTCTTGGCACTTAACTTTCCGCCCTGTCCCTCTGCTCCCACTCCTTCCACTGCTACATCCCACATGGGAGTCACCCCTGCTTCATCACCTGTGTTAGGGACCTTCCCACCTCTTGTGGCCCTGAAACCCATTGTTCTAATGACACTTTGCAGGAAGTTCCAGTCCCTGGCCAGCCTCACCTCTCTTCTGGGAGCTCCTGCCCCAACCACCTCTGGATCCCTGACGCTGCCCGTGACACACTGATAAGTGTCCAGGCAGTGCTGGCAACTCCGTGCCCAGGGCAGGGTCTGACTTTTATCTCCCAGGGTAGGGCTTGGCCCAGAGCCAGAAAGCCGAGCCCGGACTTGGTGCGGGTGCCTCATGCAGGCTTTCCCATTTGCCTCTCACGGCTGGGTTGGGGAGGACCCCCTGGAAAGTGCCATGGCCAAGCCCCAGGTGGCACTGAGGATGTTCCAGGTGTGTTCTACGGGAAGAAGCTGGGAATGGGGTGGAGGAGTTGGGGGCAGGGGGGTCTGAGTGGTAGTGGGAGCCCTTGGCAAAATCTGGCTCCCCCAGAGAGCCTGGGATCTGCTACTGAGGGGGTGCCAGCAGCCTGGCCTGGATGCTCACATGGGGGCCTGAGATGGCCAGGAATGGGGCTCAGGGTCCTCTGGGCTCAGCCAGTGGGAAGGGGAACAAGGCCGGTAGCCGGGGCCCCACTAAGTCCCAGTCAGTGTCTGCGCCCCTGCAGGGGTGCAATGTCTTCAAGAGACAAAGAGCCATTGAGGCTCCAGGCCCGCGGGGGAGGGGAGCTCAGGCTACTGAAGCTATTTTGGGATCTTCAGACAAAATCATTCAGCCGGAGCAGCCCACGCAGGCCCATGTCCCGGGAATGAACAGGATACTGAGCCAGGAAACAGCCCCCCGGACTCTGGGCTCACACCCTAGCAACAGCAACACACACTAGCATTCCTCTGGGGGTGCAGGCACACTCCAAGTCTGCAGCATTGGGGTCACACGCCCTCACCTGCATGCACACACTGGGCCCCCCATACTAGCTGAGCACCACACCTCCTCACCCCTCATCCAGGTACACGGTGTGCACACTTTTAAGATCTAGCTGGGAACTTCCAGGTATTTCTATGGGTCTGGAAAGGGTGGCAGTCCGGACCACTGGCAACCCACTGGCCTATTCTCATGCAGATGACCCCTCTCTCTGCTCTGGAGTGGGTGGGGCTCCTTTGGAAAAGATCAGGTGGGGTGGATGGCTGGAGCCCACAGAACCTAGCTGTGGGTCAGACCTGCACCCAGCTCGTGTGTGCAGGTGCCACCTGCAGACGCACCGTCCGCCCTCCAGTCAGACGAGGGCCAGGCCTTTGCTCCCTTGCCCGCTGGGCTCCTGGGGCTGTGTGCTCAGAAGGGAAACTTCGCCCAGCCAACCGCACAGGTGTGTGGCTACGCTGGTGGGGGCGGGCAGTGCCTCCATAGCCTGCAGTCTCCTCGGGGTGTTTCAGGCTGTACCACATCCTCCCCTGCCCCTTGGCAGGCACTGGCACTTCACAGCAGGATGTTGCTGCTGGGCCCAGCTGGCCTTTAGTGGTTCCTCTTGCCAACCTCAGGTGAGGCCAAGAAGCGTCTGTGCCCTTTACCTTCCCCCAAACACATCGTGCTCTTCAGGGTGGTGAGAGTAAGTGAAAATTAAGGAACAGAGGCATCAAGAGCTGGCTCATAGGTCAGCGGACACTCCTGGAAGCCTGCAGCCTGGACCCCACCCCTCACTCCTCAGCTGGTCACACCTGGTCATTAACCCGCCCTAACCAGCCAGTCTGCGTCCCTGGGCAGGGCTCAGTGTCCCCAGCACAGCCTCAGGGAAGCTATATCATGGCAGTTTCTAACTAAGCCCAGACTGGTAATGTGGCCTCTAGGGGTGATATTTGCACACAGACCAGTGATGGGAAGGGGGCTTTTGCACAGATTCAGAGAAGAGCCTCAGACAGAGGCAGTTGCCAAGGCCCTGAATGGGAACTTGCTCAAGAAGCTGCAGGGGAGGAGGCCAGTGTGGTGAAGTCTGGGGGACAGGGACAGTGGGAGCAGCAATAGGCACGGTCAGGACAGCTTCTCAGGACAGATCTAGGGGGCAGCCCCACCCTGGGCCCCTACCACAACAACTAAGGGGTGCCAGGTGAGTAGCTACTGTAAAACATGCCTCTCCCCTCCCAGGCAGCTCAAAACCCAATTCAGTCAGGCCCTGTCCATTTCCAGGAGGAAAGGGACTGTGGAGATAGGTGGAACCCAGATGTGGTCAATGCCTCTTGAGAGTTCAGTTGTGCTGAGCTGGGCTAGAGACACCAGACACGGGGGGCTAGAGACACCAGACACGGGGGGCGGGGTGGGCATAATAGGGATGGTTCACTCCTGCCAAGGGCTGAGTTCCAGGGGCTTTCCTGGAGGTGCTGAAAAGGTGGGCACTGGGATGTACAGGACAGGGAGAAGGACAAAGGACCAAAGGTGCAGGAAGCAGAGAGCAGAGACAGGCTCTGGAGGGGAGTGCTGCGGTGGAGGTGGGCAGGGAGGAAGAGAGGGTCGGCTTGCTCTCCCAGCCAGGGGTCCTGGCAGCGTGCTGGCTTTTGGCCCTCTCCCCTTCCCGCATGGCACCTTTCTCCCACCTCACCCAAGCCACAGGGGGCAGCTGCTGTCCCCTGCTTTCCCTGGGTGTCAGCGCTCACTCACTCCAAAGTGCACTGGAACCTCATGCTGTGGGCAGGATGCCCCACTGGCCAGACTGCTTCTCCTAGGGCCCAGCATGGGTGGCCAAGGGGAGCACAGGGAGGGCTCAGGCCTGCCTCAGGCCTAACTGCCCTGCACCCTGTGTGGTTTGGGGGAGGGAGCGTGTCTGCATCAGCCTCAGGGTCAGGCACTGTCCTCACTGCAGCCCACCAAGCATGCCCTTCATCTTGCCACCTCAGCTACTCCCAGGGGCAGAGCCCACGGGATAAAGTGCTGGGCAGCTGACAGGCACAAGGCCCAGCTGGACAAGGCAGAGGCAGACTGAACAATCAGCAGCAAGCAGAGGTGATACATGTGCATGAGGACAGAGGCTGCTCAACACAGGCAGAGGGTGCCCACTGGCCAATACTTGAGTGCCCTCCTCCCAGACTGAGCCCAGGGACACTGTGGCATCAGGAACCACCACTGCCAGCCAGGCTCTGACAATGTACAGAATGACTGCACATAGCTTGGAAAGTGGCGGCCAAGGGCCCCAGGCACACACAGCACACAGGCACAGCTGGAAACAGCCTGCTGGTGGACACAGCTCCCTCTCCCACGCCTCTACTCCATGGGGGGTGCAAGGAAGTCTGGGAGGGGCCAGCTCCCCTTTCCCAGGTCCAGCTGTTAGCAGCCCCTGCAGGGGGCCTTCCTCAGAGGAAGTTCTCAGGATCTGTGCTGAAGGGAGGGGGCCCCAAAGAGGGGAGGGTCCCTCTCCACTGGAGGCTCCTCCGAGACCTTCCCCAGCTCCCAGGCACAGACTGCCTCAGCCGGGGGCCCAGGAGCAGGACACACAGGGGGCAGAGCCCCCTTCCTGGAGGTAAATATCCCTGGGGGGATCAAGTGCCTGGTGGGCAGGGCTACTGTGGTGACTGCAGCAACCCCCGGCCCAGCAGGCCTCTGGAAGAAGCTGAGGAGCCAGGAGGGCAGCTCCCTACCCCATCCGGGCCTTACCCCCACCTCTGATGTGAACAGCTAGCATGGGTCCCACAGTGGAGACAGGGGTGGGGTTGCCCCCCCAAGCTTCAACAGCAGTTTCCCACCCTCCTGTGGTGATGGGGGTAGGCTTTGATCTGCGGGGGGGATCAGCCCTTCTGAAGGGAGAACAGCCAGGTGGGAAGAGGCAGGGAGCTGGCAGGAGCGACCTGTGGCTGGACCCCTGGCCTTTCAGTGTGGGAACAGCCCCATCCTGACCTCTGCAGTCTCTCCTCTGCCTCTGGGACTGGGGGGCAGACTTCAACCTGGCCTGGGAACATGGCCTCTGACCTGGGCCAGGGCCCTGAGCAGGTGACCTCTGACCTTGAATGCAGCCCCCTCCCAGGTCTCTCACCCACGAAGGTGCAGGCAGGCCCCAACAGAACCAACTCCCTCCAGCCTCCACTGGGGCAGCCCAGGAGAGAAGGGAGGGTGGCTTCAAAGCAGCCTTTTCCATTTTCTAGTCTGCGGAGAATGGAGGCGGGGGCTCTGGGTGCGGATTGAGGAAGTGGGGTGGGTCTGGAAAAAGCCAAGAGCTGTTTCCATCAGCTCAGTCCTGCCCTGCTTTCCCGGTGTAAGGTAGGTCACCCCCACAGAATCCATGGCATACCCCACCCATCCCAGAACTGCCCCAGAAGCCCAGGGAAGCCAAAGACAAGACAGACCCACTCACTGAAATGCACTGGCAGCACCAGCACCCCAGGTGGGGAGGAGACGGCCCCGCCCCCAGCCACACAGGGCAGGCTGCGGTGGCAGGCAGTCTCCAGTGCCAGCGGCCTCCAGCCTGGACCTGCCTGGGGCAGGGGCCTTGAGGGCACTAGTTGGGGCCAAGGGGTAGGCTGAGAACCTGGATTCTAGAAGAGGGAAGCAGGGACAGGGAGAAGCTACCTCCCACATCAGCAGAGGAATGTGGTGGGGGAGCACATGGCACACAGCGGAATACCCAGCAGAGAGAGCCGCTGGTCCTGGCGTCCAGAAGCCTCCCCACAGCCTCAGGGATCAGTGAGAGGAACCCGGCCTGGGGCTCAGGATGCCCCCACCCACTGCCCTGGGACTGCCCTCCTGAGGGCCCTGGACAGTTGGCCTGGCAGGAAGGGCTTGGCCGGAACACCGCTGGCTAGGCCAGGCCTGGGAACATGGCTGCCAGGACCCCCAGCTTCAGGGCTGGGCAGAGCCAGGCTGGGCAGGTGCCAGGCTCACTCCGACCCTGGCCCCCTGCCCTGTCCCTGTGCCAGGCCCTGGCAGGGGCAGACAACACTCCCTTTCTCTGCTCCTGGCTTTGAATGGGGAGGGAAGGCCTCAGGCTGCCCTGCCAGCCCCATCAGGCCTGGGGTCTCTGAGTGTTCAGGAGTAAGCAGGAGGGCCTTCCTGAGGTGGAGTGGGAGGTGGTGGAGTGTCCAGGCTAGCACAAGGTGGCAGAGGGCTGCCCTGAGCAGGTTCCCAAGTGGCAGCTGGCACCAAGAGAGGCTAAGCCATTTTCCTGACAAAGCAGGGGGTGGGGTCAGCTTCCGGAAGGAGCAGGAGGGGCCCCCAAAGGTGGTACGGGGGAGGGGCACATACCTGTCTCAGCTATGCCAGGAATGTGGCTCCCCAGGCAGAGGAGGGAGGAGGAGATTTCCTGGGGGCTGCAGCTGGGGGAGGGGCTGACTGGACAAGGCCAAGAAGTCCCAGCTGGCCCAGGGGAGAAACTGAGGAAGGGAAGCCTCTAGCAGCAGGACCCCTCAGGGCAATGTCTAAGCAGGGGTCGGGGAGGGCATGTTCCAGGACTGAATTCCCACAGAGAGGGCCCTGGAGATCTTGGGTGACCACTGAAGACTAGGGGCCACGTAGACTTCACCTGTGCCCTGTGTGGGTAGGGCAGTGTGGGAGGGGTCGGCTTGGTTGTAGCCCTGTCTCCAAGAGGGCTGGGGAGGGGCTGAGGTGCTCATCTCCTGAAGACAGCAGATGGACCCAGCTTGGAGGGCTGGGCCTGAAGGGAACCTGGAAGAGGCCGAGCCCCGCTGTCCTACCCGGGGTCACTGAGGGATCAGCAGCCATGGCACCGTGGTCTGCTTCCAAAATAGAGATTTATGTCACTCAGCCCTGCTCAAGGTCTCTAAACTCCCCAAAACCTCACAGTGGAACCCAGATTTTGTCTTCTCTCCCTGGGGCCTCCCCTGGCCCCTTGATCCTATCTGTAAGCCCCCACCTGGATTTTAGGTCCTACACTGATCCCTGAGTGCCAGTCCTGTGGTTCACTGTAGGTCAGGCCACACCTGCCCAGGGGGTGGGGTGGGATTTCCCTGGGGACCCTCCTTCACAGCTGTCCCTCTGCTCAACCTGGGCATTCCCAACACCAAAATCTGGCATGGGCAAAGTAGGCTTCAGAAGCCGAACCTGTTCTGCCCAGGGGACCCTTCCTCTGTGCGACCTCTGACTGACCCCTTAGCAAGTCCTCAGTTCCTGAGTCATGGACCCTCAGGCCGGAACCCCCCAGTTACAGAGTTAATGGTCTGCCCTCTGGATCTCTCAGGGACAAGTGTGGCCCAAACCTGGATCCTCCTTCTCTAGGCCTTCCTCAGTCACACTCATCCCCCTTTGCTTCAATGCCATGCCCAGCCCACAGGCTTCCAGGGCAGGACCAGGTTCTCTGGTCCTTGCCCAGTGGGATGGCCTGGCTGGACCTCTCAGCTAAGCCTGTGCTAAGCAGGGCCCAACCCAGGGGACCTGGAGGCAGCCCAGGAGCAGCTGATCACAGCTGGGGGAGAGACAAGGCTGCCCATTCTGGGCTGAGTCCCTCCTCCTTCACAGTGCCCCTGGCAAGACAGCATGGGGGAAAGGTCCCAAAGATCCCCCATCAGGAACCAAGTCAGCATCAAAGCAGAAAGACAGACAAGAGGTAGGACTTCCCCACTAGCCAAGAGAGCACCTCAGAAGACTGGAAGTCATGACCCCTGCCACTGCCCTGGGGAGGAAGTGTTTCTGTGTCCCCCACCCCACATCCCATTCCAGACAGCCAAGAGGGAACAGACAGGAAGTGGAGGCCAGGAGCTCTTACATTCTCCCACCACATTCCCTGGCCCATCATGTGACGGGTCATTTCCCAGAGGCCAGGTGGGGAGGAGCTCAGGCACTAACCTGTCCAGTCCCCAGAAGTACTTGCCCTACAGAGAGGCTCTTCCCAGAAACTGTGGGCCTCTGGGTCACACAGTATAGGACCCCAACCTCCAACCCCTAAGCCTGGCCACAGGGCTCTTTGCTCAAACGTGTGGGCAGTCTAGGCAGACATGGGGCTTCTGCCAGAGCATGATAGCTGGTGTCCATTCACCTGGACCCAGGAAAGAGCCCTCCAAGGGGAGGCAGGGGAGAGGAAGCTGGTCCCGTTGCAGGGTTGGGGCTTGCTTCTGATCTGGGGCTTTGGCAGCTGGATGGTTGGAGATGCAGCCAGGGAGCAGGGAAGTAGGAATGAGGTGGGAACACAGCCAGACAGCAAGACGCTGTGCGCTCCAGCCGCAGTAAACCCCTCTTGGCCACCCTCCCTTGGCCACCTCCAGAGGACAAGTGGCCGCAGCTCTGCCACTCCCCACCAAGTCTGCCCCTCTGCACACACCTGTCACCCCTCTGCCCCTCCAACGGGACCCCTGCATGGACGCCCCCCACGCACCTTCTACACAAAACTCCACCTCCTCCAGGTTCCGCAGGGTGATCCGCATGAGGCTAGAGTTGAGCATTAGCTCATTCTTATGGGCTGGCCACAGGTAGGGGGGTGCTGGGTTCACAAAGAAGATCCTGGTGTCCCCGGTGGACACCTGGTTGTCACAGATGAGGGGGTCTCCAAAGCCGCCAATGACTACCTTGTTGCCGCCGTCCAGCAGGCTCTCCTGGGACACCACATCTTTGCCCTTCAAGTACCTCCAGACCCGAACCTGGGTAGACACAGGGGCAGGCGTTAATGGTCTCTTCCTACTGGGGAAGGGTGCCAGACAGTGGCCTGGCCCTTCCCCCTCTCTGTCCTCAGTTGCTCAGGCCAAATTTCCACAGCAGACCCCAGTCCTGGGCAAAGACCTCCGGACTGCTCCTGGGCAGAGGCTGCAGGAAGTATACATGGTGCTGGGTGGGTGCTGCTGCCCCCCACGTCACACAGGAGGACACAGGAACTCCCCATCTGTGAAAAGATGTCCCATGCCCACCCCAGGAATCAGCTCCTACCCCAGGTCTAACCAAGGTCAATACCCAATTCCAAAACGTCCACCCAAGCTCAAGCTGGAATTAGAAAGGGGCCCACCTGGCCCAGAGTGCCCGTCTCCCACCCTTCCTCTTCTCCTCTTCTCCCCCAATGCCTACCCCACTTGCACGCACTCTGGGCAAAGCCAGGACCAGCCACCAGGGTGGAGGGGGGTTTCAGGGCAAGCGGCCAGCCTGGAACTTTGCAGCCCTGTGGGTGGGCTGCCGCTTTCCCCCCAGGAAGTGAAAGCCCCCTCCTCCAGTTCCACAGTCAATGCAGCCAAGGCGTGTGAACCACAAAGTCAAGTTTGGGCAGCACTGAGCAGCCCCACCCTACACCTCCTCCCAGGGCCCTGAGGGCATCCACTCTGACACACTTGGGTGAAGGACAGCTGCAGCCGCCACCCAAGGCAGCCCCGCATAACAGGTCCCCAGACCCCGTTACTCCCTGTGAAAGGAGTTCTGGGGAGAGGCCTCTTCTTTCAGAGCTGTCGGGGCCAGGGCTCTTGGAACGGGAGTGAAGACAATGGGTGGCCTTTCCACCTGCCAGCTTGGGACTGCAGAATCACAGGAACCCCTCCGTCAGCTGGCACAGCCTCATCTAACCTCCACACATCCAGGAGGATCCGGCAGGAGATAACCCAGACCGGGGAGGGCCTGTGGGCTTTCATCACCTCCCCCCACCCAGCCACACCCGAGAGCAGGGGAGGAAGTCGGGAAAATCCTGCAGGGGCTTGGCAAAGCGCCCAGTGGTGAGGGGAGGGGCCCGGCGGGTGGGGGGACCCCAGCTGTAGCCCGCACAGGCCACTCTGAAGCCGCAACCCTCCCCATCTCCATGAACCAGGAATGATTCGATTTCTGATCCAGAGAGTAGTTTGGGGGGGGGGGGTCAGAGGGAGGACCAACCTTGGGTTCCCAGAGCCCTCCCTAGCCGTTTGTGGAGGAAATCCACCATACCTACTCCAGGAGCTCCAGCTGAGGGCCAGCTGAGAAGCGGGACAAGATTCCCCTCCCTATGGCCAGGGCAGTTCCAGTATTCCCGGGAGCAGGACAGAGCACCTGCCCCAGCCCCCCTCCCCGCCCAGGCACGCGAGGTTCAGCAGCGGCCCCGCCCACTCCCTGCTCCTGCACCCCACAACCCGAGGCCGCAGCACCCCTCAGCCGGCTCCCTACGTTAGAAAATCAGGCTGTGCACACCTCTCTTCTCTCCTCTCTTCTCTCCTCTCTCTCCCCTCTCTCTCTCCTCTCTCCTCTCTCTCCTCTCTCTTCTCTCTCTCTCTCTCTCTCTCTGCAACCCCCTTTAGCCCTGGTATCCGCCTCTGGGGAGCAGGGAACAGCAGGTCGAGCCCTTGTCCCCACTCCCGGCAAAAAGCGTCACCTCCCCGGTCTCTACCCCTTTTCTTTGGCTGGTGGGGAGGGGGTGCGGCAGCCCACATCCTCCCTGGGGGGAGGTGCACTTGTTTCCGTCAAGGGAGAAGGCTTTGGGTGGAGGGGAAGCCACCACCCGGTATCGGGCCTGGGCACCACGGGCGGTACCGCAGCAACACCGCAGGAACTTTCCCTGTCGCTCCAGAGTTTTCCGGGACCTGGCGCCCCACCCGGAGGCTTGGCGGTCGCCAAGGGAGCGCGAGCAGGGGCTGCGGTGCGTCTGGGTTCGTTCCCACGGCCTGGGGTAGGGGGTCCCAGCAGGGCGGCCCGCACGCGAGGGGAGGGCCTCGGGGCGGCATCGCGGGGAAGAGGCCCTGGCCCCGGCCTCCCGGGGGCTGGGGTCCCGGCGGGGCCCACCTTGCAGGAGTACGTGTGCTGCACCGGGTCCACGTTGAGGATCTCCTCCACCGTGCCGGTGAGCACCACGTTCGCCTCCTCCTCGCGCCGCTCCAGCGCGCGCTCCGGGCACGTCCCGCCGGCGCTGGGCAGGGTGTGCGCGGCCACCACCAGGAGCAGCAGCAGTGGCCGCAACGGAGCCGGGCCGGACGGCCGCAGGCTGGCCATGGCGCAGCCGAAGACGGCGGAAGGCGGCCGGGAGAGCGCGCGGGCCGGGCCGCGCCGGGGACCGGACTGGACAGGACGGGACGCAGCCCCGGGAGGCGGCAGGAGCGCGGGCGGCGCGGGGGCGGGGCGGGGGCGGGGCCGGGCAGCGCTGCCCCTCCCCCACGGGGGCCCGCCCCGCCCGCCCGGCGCCCTGCGACCCGCGCCGGCCGCGAACAAAGCACCGGGACAGCGGCGCCGGGCGGAGGCCGGGGGTGGGAGCGCTGCGTCGCGCCGGGTGGCTGTGGGGACCGGCCGGGGACTTGGGCAGGCCGGGGGCGGGGCGGGCCCGGCGATCTCTACTGTGCCTCACCCTGCGGACGCCCCTCCCCCCGCCTGCACGGACGTCCCCCCAAGGAAATGCGGCTGAAGTCGGGTTAATGCATAATCTAAAGGAGACGTGACGGGACTTCCAAGGGGCTCGTGGCGACGACGGGGCCGCCAGAGGGGCTGCGGGAGCCCGAATTCGCCGCCCCTCGGTCCTGCGGCCTGCCCCTCCTCTGGCGGAGGAGCGGTCCCTCCAGCTGGGATCTGGGACCGCGTTCTCAGGGTCCCGACTCCTGCTCGCTCGCGCGCGGGGGCGTCCCCAGAAGGCCGCGCCCCCAACGGCGGACCGGTGCGGGCGGTGACTGGCGGAAGCGGCGCGCAGACCCGCCCACCTCCCGCCCGCGTTTCGCGACCTGCCGCGAGGGGGCAGGGCGCCCCCTGCTGTCCTTCTGCTGGTGGTCCCACCCGGGAGCCAGACTCGCCGCCTCGCCACTCCTGGGCCACTCTCTACAGTTTAGCCTGCATAGATCCAGGAGTAAGCTGAGGCCCAGAGCATCCAAGCTAGAGCCCGGCCTAGCCGAAGATGGAGAGAGAGGACACCATTATGTCTTCTTAAAACTGGATCTGCGGTGTGTGAGCCACAGGTTTCTGAGCCAGAGGCATTGAGGTTGGGTGGCAGACACGCCTGAAGAGGAGGACTCCAGCCTACCCTGATCCTGGTGGGGGATTCAGGGAAAAGGTGGCTTCAAGAGTCTGTGCTTACACTTGCTGTGTTGCAGCATGGCAAAAGGGGGATCTGGGGGGTCCCGGATCTGCATCCCATGCACCCAAAAGGGGACTTCAGGGTCTCCAGTCATATCCTCCTGAGGCATTTGAAAGCTGAGGTCTGAGTGCCACCAGGGTTGTGGTCCAGGGTCCAGAGAGGTGCACATTCTACCCACCGTACCTGGATCCTGGGTGCCCAGCCTGGCTTCTGTGGAACTCACTGGGTAAGTTGGTACAGAAGGAAAAAAACTGAAGGAAGCATTCCCAGAGGAAGGGGGTGAAGTTTGGTCCATCTGGGACTGTCTGGGACATGCTTTCCTGGTGGACAGGTAAACCACCAATTCCAGGTGCTCCCGACCTGCTGAACTTGGCCTCTCCACTAGGCATAGCCCTAGAGGATGCACATGCTCTGTTCACCCCTTGCCCCACCCCACTGCAGGCAGGACAGTGCAGGTGGACAGGTTCCAGCCCCCAGTGGTGTGTAAGAGGCTCCCTTGTCCTCCCACCCCACCCCCAGGTCCTAGGACCCACCCTCACTGCTTCCAGGGCTTTGGGAGGGGCTGGTCCTGTGGAGCCCCTTTTGAAGGGACTGTGGCCTGTGGAACCTGACCTGACCTGGCCTGTTCCTCCCTAAGTCTGGCCACCTAGAGGTAAAAGTGGAGCCATTGTGAGTCTGGCCAGGCAGACCCCCTCCCCCAGCAGGTGTAGAGGCATGTGTCCCTTCAGTTTCTGGGAGAAGAGTCACAGTGGAGATCCACTAGGCTCTGACACCCTGGACCCTGACTTCCAGCCCAGGCCTGGTCACCACGGTGGACCTGGGTCTCTCGCAGACCTCTCCGACCCCAGCTCATCAACAGGGGGAGGGGAGGGCAAGCAGACAGAGCAGAATGCGGTTCACTCCTTATGTCATCATTTATTCCTAGCACTTGATCCTGGTGGGGTCTCAGCTCCACCCTCCAGGCCCTGCCCCGCCGCCTCGCAGCCGCAGGTTCATGAACACTGTGCACTGGGAAGTGAGGCCATACTCCCCCAGAAGCTGCTGGTCCTCCATGGATCTCCCCTCGAAGCTCAGCCAGAACATGTCCTCCTGGACGCGCTCCTGCTGGCACACCTGGCGCTTGAGCTCCACCACCTTCTGTGTCAGCCGCACGGTGTAGGGTCTACTGCGGCCCTTGTCATTCCTCACCAGGATGCTCACGGGGCTGTCACAGTTCTGCACCATCAGTAGGACTGTGCTGCCAGAGCGCAAGCCCTGGCCCACCAGAGAGACCCTGTCCTGCAGCTCTGTGCCACTGGGCAGGGCCAGGTGCTGTTGGAAGGCAGGCACCCCAATCTTCTGGAAAATCTTCTGCTTCAGTTCCACCAGCATCATGGAGTCACTCAGGGGCACCAGGAACTCCTCGCCCCCCAGCATCTTCACCTTCAGGTCCCAGCCCTGCAGGCATCACACGGGCTTAGACCTCTATACCAGCCACAGGCCCTGGGTGCTGCTCACTGCCCTGCCCTCTCCACCCAACAGGCACAGGAGGGCCAGCCTCCCGCAGCCTCCACGTTCCTCCCTCCACCCTGGGAGCCCTACACAGGGGACCCTGGAGCCCTTCTCTCCTCACATTGGGGAACCCAGCTGAGCTCAGGGCTTGGCAGTGAGTGCTCTGCTGCTGGAAGAGCACAGCAAGGGGAGGGAGGGAAGTGGGATGGAGTAGCCCTGTCTCACCATGGCTGCGGGCTCCAGTGCTCGGTCCTCCGCAGATGCACCGTCCTGAGTTGCTGCTGCTCACCTCCAGCTGCTCCATGGTCCATTTATGAGTCCAAGCCTCAGACGTCAGGGGGTGGTGCCTCCCAAAGCCTGCACCAATGGCTGGTGGCCTTCAGTTTCAGTTTCTATTTCCCCATGCGTGCCCCAGCACGAGTGGAAGAAACAAAACAGAATGACAGAAGGGTAGGTAAATGCTGGGGGAGGGCCTGGTTCACATGGGGACTTGTGCCAGGACCCCATCCCTGCCTCCCAAGGCTCCACCATGGGTGTGCATGCAGAAACCCTAAATATCCAGCACTTCTGGTAGTCTTCCTACCAGATGCACAAAAGTCATAATAACATGAAGTAATGACTGAAAACTTTCACTTTCCATTTACCAGTTTGCAAGTTAGTTAGCTTGGAAATTTTCACCCTGATTAATATGGAAAAAACCCTAAGATAGGGACAATCCAAATTACCCAGAAGTAACCATTCGTTTAGGACAATATTTGTTCACATTATTTCTTAGTGAAAGAGATGTATTTCATTTTGTACAAAAACGACTTAATGGACACTATCAAGAAAATTAAAAGACAACACACAAACTGGGATAAAATATTTCAGGTCATTTATCTGATAAGAGTCTAGGATCCAGGATATATAAAGAGCTCTTTCTGTAGCCAGGTGCAGTGGCACACACCTATAATCCCAGAGGCTCAGGAAGCTGAGGTAGGAGGATCATGAGTTCAAAGCCAACCTCAGCAACCAAACAACTCAGCAAGACCCTGTCTCTAAATAAAGTATTTAGAGGGGCTATGGCTCAGTGGTGAAGTGCCTCTGGGTTCAATTGCTGGTACAAAAAAAAAAAAAAAAAAAAAAAAAAACCTCTTACAACTCAACAGAAGAACAAACAGCTCAACTCAATTTCCCAGCTAGCAAACAGGGCTGCTGGAGGTGTAGCTCAGTGGCAGAGTGCTCACCTAGCATACGAAAGGCCCTGGGCTCCATCCCCAGCAACACACACACATACACAAAATCATTAATCTTTAGGGAAATGCAAACCATAACCACCCTGAGCCAGACGTGGTAGTGTGCACACCTGTAATCTTGGCTACCCAGGAGGCTGAAGCAGGAGGATTGCAAGTTGGAGGTCAGCCAGGGAAATTTTTAACAAGACCCTGCCCAAAATAAAAAATAAAATGGGGACGTGGCTCAGTACCGTGCCTGGAGCAGACAGTGGTGAGCCTTGGCAAGGACCTGGAGAGCTGGGAGTCCTGGCAGCTGCTGGGAGTGTGAAAGCTGCCGTGGAGAGCAGGCCAGTTGTCCTCAAGACGTCAGGCAACTATCACGTGACCCAGCAATTCCACTCCTGGGTATACATCCGAAAGAATCGAACACCAGCATTATTTACAGCAGGTAACAACTCAAGTGTCCATCATCAGATAAATGGGCAAAGAAAATGTGGTGTGTACACATGTGGAATATTACTCAACTAGGACAAGGAACCAGGCTCTGACAACCAGACACAAAAGCCCACCTACTGTGAGAAGAGGGATATTGACAGTCCAGAACAAGGCTGCAGGGTTTGGACCTTGAGAGGGCCCAAAGGCCATGTGTTGGTGGCTCAGTCCCCAGCCCATGGCACTACTGGGAGGTAGTAGAACCTTTAGGAGGTGGGGCCTGGTGGGAGGAAGTAGGACACAGGGCTGCCTTGGAAGGGCACTGGTACCCTGGCCCCTCTGCTCTCTGCTTCTGGACCACCAAGAAGTGAGCAGCTTCCTCCACCTATGCCATGATGTGCTTCCTCAAAGGCTGCAGAGCCAAGTGATCATGGACTGAAACCTCCGAACCTTGAGCCAAAATATACCTTTCCTCCTTTCAAGCTGCCTGTGTCGGGTATTTTGTCACAGTGATGCAAAGCTGAAGACCACAGGGGCGTCCATAGGGAAGTGGTTGTGGAGCTCAGGTCTTTCCTCAGTGCTACGTCTTGGGTGCAGCCTTCCCTGGCTGCCCCTCGTGTGCTTGTCCTGCCCATGCGTGTGGCCTCCAGCAGCCCTGCACCTCGCTTTGTAGCTTGGCACTCCTCCCTCTATAGCCTGCTCAGTGCTGCACCTGCCCCCAGCCACGTAGAGGGCGCTGTGTGAAGGACTGAAAGCTCATCCATCCAATTTTTTCACCTATAAAAATGTGCTGGATCTGAGGTTCTCAAGACCATTCTGACTCTTAACATGAGTGTGAGCGCACCCTCCCGACTGCCTGCCTGAAAGCATGAACCTAAGTATTTTATTGACCGCAAATGAGCACTTAGAACCTCAAGGCTCATCTGATCTGGCATCCCAAGGTGTTCCTGTCATGGCAGTGGGGAAAGCACATGGCAAAGCACGTCTGTGCAGCAGGCGAGGGGACCTGGCACGGTGGGGGTGGCCCGTCTGCTTTTGCTTCTTTGTCTACCTGATCCTAGCTGGTCTCATGCCTGTTAAGGAACAGGCCTGCCGAGATGCTGGCGTGCCTCTCGGGGGTGAGCCTTGTCAGGGCTGGGGCTGGTTCCTGATGCACAGACTGTCCCTGTGCTCCAGTGGGGACAGAACCTTCCTCGTGACAGTGCAGGGACCCGACCTCACTGAGGTGTCAGTCTAGAAGCACAAGGGACCAGATTCTCCCATCCAGTGCAAGTCTGCCAGCCTCAGGTCCAGACCCTTTTCCCTGCCTCCCCAGCGGACCAGTCACCACAAGGCCATCATCCTGGAGCACGTCTGGCTGACTCAAGGCCCTGACCCTGTGTCCCTTCATGGCCTTTAGTCACAGCTCAAAGCTCACCCCAAAGCCTCAGGGTGGATGGGCTGGCCTTCCGCACAGGCCTCCTGATCCAGGGACTATGGGGTGGGAGCACAGAGCTTTCTTTTGGGTCAGTGGTCGATGACCAGGGAATGTGTCAGCCAAGACCAGGGTCGGCTCCCAGGTTGGGCCGATTAAACAGCAGCCCTGCCTTTCCAGTCTCTCTAGGAGACCCACCAGACCCTCCCCCAGGACCAGGAAAGCTGAGTGGTGCAGCCAGAGCAGAGCCCTGGTTCCTCATGGACCCCTGGGCTGCCACAGCCCCTCCCAGAGGCAGCCATGGCAATGGGCCCCTTGGGAAAGCAGGACCCAGTACAGGGCAAGAAGGGGACCCCTGTCCACACTGTGCAGCAGGCACAGTGGGCCCTTCGGAACCACCTGGAATCTGGTTCTTGGTAAAAGATCTGGGCTGGGGACATGGCCCTTAGGGCAGGTGGGTGATGTCTGTTGAGAAACCTGGAGGTGGAGACAGGGTCTGTGACCAGGGGGCCGTTGTTCTAATCTGGGAAAAGCAGCGTCAGGAACAGGTACGGGGCCGTTCAAACCCACCAGGCCAGGTGGAGGAGGAGGAGGAGGAGCCGCAGGTCTGACGGGAGCGGGGGCCTGAGCTGGACACTTGCCTGCCTGCACTGTGTGGCATGACAGGAGGTCAGCCGTCTTCTCAATCCAGACCCACATGCAGACCCAGAACTGGGGGCACTGCCACAGGCAGCCTGGGCTTGGGCTCTGGCCAAACCAGGCCCTCTAAAGGTCCCGCCATGGAATAGCATGTCTGGGCTCTGTGGGAGGTGACCAGGAGAATGGGCTCTCCCTCCCCTGGGGCCAGAGCTCTCTCCAGCAGGAACCCTTGCCCAGGATGCGATGCAGGGAAGTCCACAGCCTACAGGGTGAGCGCAGGGCAGGGCCTCCTGTGCCGTCCCCAGACGCCCCGAGGCGACTCCACTGATGCTGTGTGCTGTGCCGACTCCCTGCTCCCAGGCTGCACTGAGCCTGTGAGGTGGCTGTGGGAACCACACACGGGGTTCTGTCCTGGGGAAATGCTGGTCTTCCTGCCCCAAAAGGCCTGGACCATCCCACTCCTGCAGCCCTGCCTGCTCAGGGCCTGCGAAGATGGTCCTCAGGGGCCTCCAATCTGCTGGTTTCCTGGTCTACGAGCAAGACACTTAACGGACAGGTGCTCACTCTATATGAAGGTCTCTCTTTGACCCTAAAAGTCACATTTGACGTCAGATGGCTGCCCAAGTGTTGACAGGTGCTTTCACCACCAGATTTGGGGAAAGGTGGTGCTACCAGGCAGATAGATCTTGAGGATGTGTCCACCACTTACATGTACAGCACACACACTGACCAGGACACACCGGGGAGAGGGGGTTGTGAGTTCCAAGGTGGGCAGGAGAGGAGACACCAGGAGGCCGGGAGGAGGGCAGAGGCACAAGTGGCACAAGGAGGTGCGGCAGCCTCAGCCTCGGAGGCTCAGTCCCAGGATGCCCAGCAGAGAGGAGCAGATGCTCTGGGAGCCACAGCAGAGTGGCAGGCAGCACCCAGGGTGTCTGAGCAGGCGCCAGGCAAGGGAGGTGCCACGTCCTTCTGACCTAGGACCCCACATCCTGGATCGCATCTGCTGAGAGCTTGATAGGGTGTGGAGGAGAGAGACGGAGGCTTTGAAGGTGAACCAGGAGCAGGGGAGGAGTGGGCCAGGACTGGCGTAGTGCCTGGGCAGATCAGGGCCACTGAGGCACAGCTGTGGGGCGACCAAAGCCAGGGCGACACATAGCACCTCTCCTGCCATGCGCAGCTGCAGCCAGAGAGATGGAAAGACATGGCTCGGCACTTTGCAGGTCCCTTGAATCTGGTCTGACTTGCCTTGACCAGTGGAATGTGCTGGAAGTTTCACTATTGGGTTTAGAACCCAGGCCTCCACTTTATCCTCCTGGTATGTTGGCTGATGTTGCCGCCTGCAGCAACGAGACCGCGGGAAGGAATCGGAGGCGGACTGGGAAGGAACAACTTCTTTATTTTTCTCAGAGGTGCTTCCTTGCTTGCTTCCTTGCTTACTGCCTTGCTTGCCTCTCTCCCCGAGTAGACGCCTTGGTGCCAACACCAGCTCCGCTGACACCGTGAGAAGAGGGAAAACAGCAAGCCACCACCGCTGGGAGTGGAAGCCAGGCCAGAGCGGCCGCGGAAGGCGGCGCCCCAGGTGCCCGTAGTCCCCGCGTGCTCCAGCCTTCCCGAGTAAGGGCTGGGGAGGAGGCACGGAGCGCCGCCAGGTGGGCGTGTCCTCCCGGGCGCCCCAGTCTCTTCCTCAAACAGCTGCAGGCAGGTCTCTACACCTCCCCCTTTTTGTTTTAAAAGGTGAAGAAAACGTTCATGGATGCGTGATAGCTATCACTACATCTGGATCGACTGTGCCTCTTAGGCGTCCACATGTCTTACTGACATCTTACCCGTCATCGGACAACCAAGAAGCTGGATATCATCGCCTCGGCTCCTGTCTTAGGTTGATATGTCAGTCACACGAGACTTTCCCGTCTTTGACTACCAGCCGTCCATTTGACAGCCAAGCCTGAGAAGAAGTTCCGGCTTCTAAGGCGGCAAGTGCAATAAAATGCTAACACCTCTCCAGACCATTTGTCCGGCCCTCTGGTACGGAAGATGTCATCCGAGTGTATGCAGAAGCAGATTCGCAAGAAAGTGCTGATAGCCTCGCGCATGAAGTGAGTTTGGCGGTGTTTCAACTGGCTGGAGGAATTGGAGAAAGACCCCAACCAGGTTTCTGAAGATAATTTTTATATTCTGAGAAACTGGATTTTTAAAAAAAGTTTTAACAAAACTGCCAATAATGGCAGTATCAAGACACTTGCAATCATAATGTTTATGATATACCTTACAAGATTGTTTCTAAATTTGTTTTTTCTTAAACACTACTAGAGAAATTCTTGAGAAATACATAAGCTTTATAACTTTTTGTATGTGTGTGCTGGGGATTAAACCCAGGGCCTTGGGCATGTGAGGCAACACTCTACCAACTGAGCTATATCTCCAGCCCCCCTTTATGACTTTTTAAAGAAGCTTACCGCTAATTTCTCTTTCACTAATGTAAAATATTAGGGCATAAATATGATTTAATCATTAATTTTGCAGTGTATGCCAGGAATAATTCATGCAGTTTGCTGAAAAATTAAATCTCGTTACCATCAAAAAAAATAAAAATAAAAAAATAAAATGCTAACACAATGAACAACAGAAATATTAAACAGAACCCCATAATGTCTGCCCATTTTTGACCCCATTGTACAATATCTTTAAAAAACGTAATTACATCAGCAACAGGGCACCTTGACTTTAGTAGAATTTACTAAGATTGTTTGGGCTTGTAGTAATCTGGTGAGATTATCAAACTGATAGTTCCAAGATCCCTTAAGCACAGCACTAGGTTGTCTTGATAAATAGGCAGCCCTGCTATAATTATGGTATTGAACCCCTGTAAGACATAGTCCTGAATAATGTCCAAGACATCCTGATGCAGCAAGGTCCATCGAAATATCCACTTGTTCTTGGAGAAGATCGACACGTTGGTCGAGTATGACCACACCAAAAGGAAGATGTTGATCTGTGGTCTCATGTGTTTGAAGAGCCGTGGCCACACTGCCGGTGAGGTTGTTCAATGCCTGTACAGCAGGAATACTTGTAGCTAGGGCACCCCCGGCAGCAGTAACTGCAGCTGCTGACGCAGCGACAGCCACAGCCACGGCTAGAGATATTCCAAAATCCCTCTCATGTCGAGACAACACCACAGGCAGGTCTTCCACATGGGCTAAAACTGGCATTGGGAGGTACCTAGGAACTCGAGCAACAATCATTAAAGGAAATCTAGTACTATTCCAACACTGAGTTAAAAAAAAACATGAGGAGGGAGTGCACTCTAAAGTGTGATGGAGGAGAAGGCATTAGAGACCATAAGGATGAACAGTGAAGTGACACATATAGGGGTAGGCTTAATGTAATCAGGGAGGAGGATCTAGAAATATTTACACCTGTTTCAAACACTGTAGAAGTGTTATAATCATATAACCATTAATAAATTGACCTCCTTGAAGCATACACAGAGCACTAATGTCTGTGTGAGCTCTTTCTCCGCACAATGACCAGGCATCAAAAGAATTGGCTGTATCCACCATTAAAGAATTTTGAAAAGAAAAATTATACCCAGAAAAGGAACTATTAGAGTAGGTACTAAATCTAGGAGCAAAGGTAAAAGATCCGGTTCCACCTACAAAGACAGCTCTAGAGGAACCTTGACATCCAGACCACAAAGAAGGCCACGTAGGGGAGACTCCCAGCAACGTGGGCCCCATCTAGGTACCAAGAGTTTGGCTGCCAAGTATGACACAGGGATGGGTAGAATCATTATTATAAGAAATGGAGAAACATAAACTACCAGAGTTGAAGAAAGCAATTAAGAAAAGGCGTAATATCCGAATCCACAGGTACAGCGGGTAAACCCAGGGTACTATTAGTAGTAAAAAATGGGGGATAAACAGAGGAGGTGTTAGTTAAAGGGAGAGGCCGAGGCCATGCTGTAACTACAGACCAGAGTTGTAAAGTGTTTCCATCAATCAATGGAATCATCAGGAGGAGAATGATCATGTTCATGTTCACTGCTTTCATGATGTTTATCAACTGCTGAATGATTGGTAACTTGTCTGATGAGTCTTGCCGGCACCCACACAGGAGAGGTCGCGTCCTGTGGCCTCAAATGAGCACTGGGTCTGGACCTCTCCACACCCCAGTAAGACATCTTTCCAACAAGCCAGTGGTTTGTGCTGTTGTGTAGGATTCCAATGTCTGTCTCCAGCAGAGTAACCTTCAGAATCTAAAGTCAAGAAATTTAAAGTAAAAAGAGCTACAGCCAATCTATCCTTGGGGATAGACCAATCTCCCCCTTTTTGTTTTAAAAGCATGAGCTTGAGCATTTGATTAGCACGCTCCACTATGCCTTGGCCTTGAGGATTATAAGGAAGGCCTGTTTTATGAATTATTGAAAACTCTAAACAGAATTGAGTGAATGAAGTTGAAGTATAGGTGGGGCCATTATCAGTCTTAATCATTTTAGGAATCCCCATAGTGGCAAAAGCTTGTAGACAATGAGAGATAACGTCTTTAAGTTTTTCCCCAGAATGGAGAGAAGCAAAAATCAATCCTGAACATGTGTCAATAGACACGTGAATAAATTCTAGTTTACCAAAGCTGGGATCATGAGTAACATCCATTTGCCACAAATGATTGGGTAAAAGCCCTCTGGGATTGATGTCTACATGTGGAACTGGAGAATGAGTAACACAAGATTGGCATCCCTTAACAATAGTTCTAGCTTGTTCTTTAGTTATTTTAAATCTACGTGTTAATGTCGTACTGTTAACATGAAATTGAGCATGAAATTGAGCGGCCTGTTCTGAAGAAAATATGAAAATAGTTTAAGTTGTAAGATCAGCTTTATGATTACCCTCATGTAGAGGACCAGGCAAATTGGTATGCGCTCTTATATGTCCAACAAACATAGGTTCTTTACATTCCCAAAAGAGCTTTTGTGTTTGAAGAAATAACCTAGCGGGGTGGGAGGGGTTAGCGTTAGGGTTAGGGTTAGGGTTAGAGTTAGGGTTAGGGAGGGTGGCAAGAATGGAGGAAGGAAGGACTGTATAGAGGGAAAAGAGGGGTGGGAGGGGTGGGGGGGAAGGAAAAAAATAACAGAATGAATCAAACAACATTACCCTATGTAAATTTATGATTACACAAATGGTATGCCTTGACTCCATGTACAAATGGAGAAACAACATGTATCCCATTTGTTTACAATTAAAAAAAAAAAAAGAAATAACCCAAAAGCTGGAGTATGAGGAGCTATAGGTCCAGCCAATTCTAATGTAGGAATTGCTTGAGCAATATAATTACTGTCTGTAAAAAGATTTATGGGTTGTTCCTTGAATTCTATAAGGGCTATAACCACGGCTTCCATTTCTACCAATTGAGCAGACTTATGAGAAGTAATATGAGTGATAGTATTTTGGCAATTGACCACTGCAGCAGTACCATTAGAGGATCCATCAGTAAAAACATTTAATGCTCTAGGAATAGGTTGTTTTTTAACTACCTGAGGAAATATAACAGGATGGTTTAAACAAAAGGATAATAAGGGAGATTTAGGAGTATGATTATCAAAATTTGCAGAAGTAGAGCATTTAGCTACAGCCCAATCATTATCATTGGTGCATAAATACTCAACTTGTTGGGCTGAGTAAGGAGTGATAATAGTAGTAGGATGAATTCCAAATACTCTAATTGCAGATTTAAGTCCTTGAAGAACCAGTTGTGCTACCATGGAAGTATAGGGTTCAATTACATTTTTTGGAGAGACAGACAAATGTGTCCACACTGAAGGTCTCTCTTGCCAGAAAACACCAGTGGGTGTATATAAAGAAGGTATAATGATCAACATAAGTGGTTTTGTGAAGTCAATTCTATCACAGTGAGCATGTTCAATAGCTTTTTCTACAAGTTTTAAAGCCTCTCTAGCTTCAGTTGTTAGGGATCGTGGAGGGGTGTATCAGGATCTCCACGAAGTATATCAAATAAAGGTTTTAATTGTCCTGTGGTGAGACCTAAGGTTGATCAAAGCCAATTGATGTCTCCTAATAATTTTTGGAAATCATTTAAGGTGACCAACTGATCTTTGCCGAGCTGAATTTTTTGAGGCTTGATGAATGTGTTCATAATTTGAAACCCTAGATATAAAATGGGAGATCTAGTTTGAACCTTTTCTTCTGCTATAACTAATCTATATTGTTTTAAATTGACAGTCATATCTCCAAATATCTGAAGAAGATCTGAGTGGCTTGGATGAGCTAGCAGGATATCGTCCATATAATAAAGACATATGAGCTCTGGATACATTTTCCTCACGGGCTGAATAGCTTGATCTACAAAGACCTGACATATAGTTGGGCTGTTTGCCATGCCTTGAGGCAAAACTTTCCAATGATATCTTTGATCTGGTCCTTCATGATTAATAGAAGGAACTGTAAAAGCAAATCTGGAAGCATCTTCAGGATGTAAAGGAATAGAGAAAAAGCAATCCTTTATGTCAATAGCTATAAGATGAAAATTCTTGGGAATGGCTATAGGGTTAGGAAGTCCAGGCTGAGTAGGACCCATAATTTGCATAGTTTTATTTATCTCTCTAAGGTCATGTAAAAGTCTCCATTTCCCTGATTTCTTTTTAACGATAAATATCGGTGAATTCCAGGGGGAAGTGGAAAGCTCTATATGCCCCGCTTCCAATTGTTCTTGTACTAATTGTTGGGCCGCCTGTAATTTTTCTTTAGATAGAGGCCACTGAGGGACCCAAACTGGTCTATTAGAAAACCATGGTATTTTTAAAATATTAATCTCAGTGGCCCCTAAAGAAAATATCCTAACCCTGCCCAAGCCTGATTTTCCCTAGCCTTAATGGGTTCAAGGTTTCCTTGTAAATTTTTGCCTAATCTTTTGCCTAGAACATACCCTTGTTTTTTCATTAACATCCAACCTTTGTCACTAGAGCCTATAGGCTCAGTGGTAAGACGTTCTCCCAATTGCTGTAATACATCCCTTCCCCATAAGGTAACTGGCAAACAGGACAAAACATAAGGCTGAAACGTTCCCTGATGTCCTTCGTCATCTTCCCATTTTAAAATCTTTGCGCTCTGTTCTGGGCTATTAGAATATCCAAGACCTTTTAGAGAACACGATGCCTGTTGTAAAGGCCACTGTTTGGGCCAGTGTCGAGAATTGATAATGGAAGTATCAGGCCCTGTATCAAGTAACCCTTCTAATTCAATTCCCTGTACTTTGAGTTTGCACATAGGTCTCTTTGAACAATCTTGAACCCAGCAAACCATAGGTCCCCCGCCGGTGGAGCCAAAGCCTCTTTTGTTTTGGTCTTGTGGTAAACATCTAAATGATTCATGAAGACTAGGGAGGAGGAGTAATTGAGTGATTCTGTCACCAGGATTAACAGCAATAATACCATGAGGGGAACTAAGCATTATTTTAATTTCCCCCTGGTAATCAGGATCTATAACTCCTGGAAATACTTGAAGCCCTGCTCTAGTAGTTGAACTCCGCCCTAAGAGAAGCCCCACTGTGCCAGGTGGGAGGGGTCCTTGGATTCCGGTAGAAATCAACTGAATCCCCGTTTCAGGTGTTAATACTATTCGGGCGATGGAACAGAGGTCCAATCCTGCGCTTTCCTTCGTTCCTCTGACAAGAGAGTCAATGGGTAGAAGGGACTGTGACGAGGAACCATCTAAATATGTGTCTGGGGATTGTCCTTCTCTAATGCCCCGTACATTTGTGGGCCCTGAGGCAATGGGCCCCGTGCCCCTTTTTTGAATTACTAGAAAGCGCATTCCCTTCAATATCTGTGCGTTATCTACACTCATTAGCCCAATGGCTTCCTTTTCTGCACTTTGGGCAAAGACCTGGGGCACAAGGTGTAACAGGTTTTACTGCAGTCATCTCGTCTTTTGTTAGGGCATTGTCTTTTGATATGGCCTGGCTGTCCACATAGGAAGCAACCTTTAGGACGAGCCCCTCCAGAGGTGTTTAAAGGAGAGACACCTCTCATAGCTGCTGCAATTATGCTCCCTGTAACTACTGCATCGTTGATATCTTTGCAGAGTTTTATATAGACAGAAAGATCTTTCTTGGCCTTCCAGGGCCGGATAGCGTCTTGACAAAATCTATTGGCATTCTCATACGCCAATTGAACAACTAGTAGCATAGCTGTTTCAACATCTCCAAAAACTCTGCTGGTCGTTTGTAAGAGACAGTTGACAAACTCAGCATGTGGTTCACTGGGTCCCTGTATAACTTTTGACAGACTGCCCTGTAAGTCACTGGTCCCTTGTATGGTTTTCCAAGCCTTAGTTGCTGCTGCATATATCTGGGCATAGACTCCAGGATCATATTGAATTTGTGTATCTAAGGGGGCATACTGTCCTTCCCCAGTTAACATATCAACATTCTGGCCAGGAAATCCTGCCCCTGCATTTCTGCGAGCAGTCTCGACTGAGAGTTCTTGAAACTGAGCTTTCCAGATAAGATATTGTCCTCCATTTAACACTGCTTTACACAAGTTTTTCCAATCTGCAGGAGTCAAATTCAAATTACTTAAGGACTTGAGCATACTCAATGTAAAAGGCACTTGAGGCCCATACGTCATTACTGCTTCTTTAAAATGTTTCACAGTTTTAAAATCTAATGATTGATGGTATCTTTGTCTATTTTGAACTTCAAATACAGTCAGATCCCATGACTCCTGTGATTCTCTGCATTCAAGGGCGTCCAGACGCCTCAAGAGACCCTGAATGACCTTAGTCACAGGATCCTTCCATGGCGGTGCGGAAGGTAGAACTAGACTTACCCTTTGTTGCTCTTTTTCTTTTGCTTCTTTTAATTTCTCTGAGAAAGTACTTTCAAGATCACTACCACTTAATTCACCTTCACTTTCACTTTGCTCACTTAATTTGACTGACTCCCACTCATGTACTTGTCCTAATGCTTCGGCACTCTCAGCGACACACTCCTTCACTTTAGGTTTAGATGATATTAGACACTCTCTAATTAGTTGCCACATAGGAAACGTTCCCTTAGGAAGGGGACCTCCTTGTTTTTCTGTTGCTATTAAGTCCTGTTTATGTAGATCCCATTGTGGTACATTAAGTAAGCCTTCCTCTATAAACCACGGGCTCACTCTTGCTGAGGTGTGGACATATGACTTTACAGTAGATTCTTTTACTGCTGTACCATTACTCTTTAATAAATCTTTTATGACTTTGGTCATCTCATTCTTTGAGATTTCTGATCCCATTACGAATTCTTTTCCTTCCCTTGCCCTATATCGCTCTGGCCAGAGACTCCCGAGAGGTTCCTCAGTACTTACCTGCCATACCAAAATTCCCCGTACAGGCCACCACTTGTTGCCACCTGCAGCAACGAGACCGCGGGAAAGAATCGGAGGCGGACTGGGAAGGAACAACTTCTTTATTTTTCTCAGGGGTGCTTCCTTGCTTGCTTCCTTGCTTACTGCCTTGCTTGCCTCTCTCCCCAAGTAGACGCCTTGGTGCCAACACCAGCTCCGCTGACACCGTGAGAAGAGAGAAAACAGCAAGCCACCACCGCTAGGAGTGGAAGCGGCTCGCGTAGAGCGGTGGCCCCAGGTGCCTGTCGTCCAATGCCTCACGCGGGAGATTGCTGGGGCTACAGTGCAAGCACAGCTGGGGGACCAAGCCCGCGTAAGGGTGGGGGAGGAGGCATTGTGCGCCAGCAGGCGCGGTCTCTTCCTCAAAGAGTTGTAAGCATGTCTCTACAGGCTGAGCCTCCCAGGGAGGCAGGATAGGTTGGGCGGATTCCAGGCAGCTGGTGGAGAACATAACATCAGTGATACAGCCCTGAGCATCCAGCACGGCACCTTCTCAGTCCAGTTGACCCTCAACCAACAACTTCATGAGTGAGGCCTCAGGCAGCTTTGGCTCCCCCAGACCCGCCCCCCATGTGAGGAAAATGGGCAGGCAGTTGTTAAGCTACGTGATGCTTGGGCCTAACGCGGGTGGTGTGGAGCATGGTGGAGCAGACAGGCAGGACCACAGCAGCAGCCCAGGGCTGCAGACAAGTGCCCTTCACAGGAGAGGAGAAGGACCCAGCATGAACTCCCTGAACTGGAGCCTCTGCTAGGACCTCACCTTGCAGGGCTGGAGGAGACAGGAGGGGGCTGCAGGCTGGAGGTGACTGGGGATCCCAACCCTGAGGCTGGATTGGACCTTGGCCAGCATGAGGTGAGCAATGAGGACACCGGGCCTCGAGGGAGAGGGGTCATCGTGAAGGCTGTGGAGTCCCGAGGGCTGCGACTGGCATGGCTGGGAGAGCGGAGGGAGCTGGAGTAGAGTCTCCAGGAAAGGGGGACGGACAGTATGGCTTGGGCTCTGCACTGGGCCACGTCCATGCAGGGTCCTGTCAGGAAGTGGCGATGCCCACCTGCCCGTGCCAGGTGCAGCGGCCCAGCAAGAGTGGGGACTGCACACGGAGGGAAGGTTGCACCCTGCTCAAGTCCCCACAATGCGGGGACAGCAGGCCCGGTTGTGCCCAATCCTGAGTACTCGGTGTAACAAAGCAGCAGTGCCACAGGCTGCTCCGTTTCGAGCTCAGAGACTGAGGTGGACGACCACACACCTTGTCTCTGTAAGCAAACGGCGACCTCTGCCCGGCACAGCCATCAGGCCCACGCTGATAAGTACGTTAATTGTGCTTGTAAGAATGACACCGTGAACTTACCGAATTGATCGGAAGCGCAGGTGTGCATGGGCGTGTCAAACTCGTGTCAGGGAAACCAGGCCCACGAGCTCACCAAATGCTCTGGACCACCAAATGACATGGCGCCCTCACTCGAGGCCCATTAAGAGGGGCACCCGAGACTGGACACGAGGGCACCTGGCCTGTCACCTGGTCACTTGTCACGAGGCTTGCCCAGGAAAATCACCACAGCAAGGAACCTCCAAATGTCTGTGCTCCAGAGTTAGCACACTGCAGTTTCTTCTGCCCGTGACGCCCACACTGTCCCCTCCAAGCTGACATCTCAAGTTGCTATCCAGGTGACTGAATCACCACTGTCAGGATACTGTCTAGACTAAGTGCCTGCGCTGACAGCTCTGTGCCCTGAGCAAGCTATTTGGCTGGTTCACAGTCTTATCTGACCACCCACCATGACTCTTCATCCTATTTGCTCTCTGCTGGAACAGGAAGTAGGGAGGGAAGGATCACTGTTCCTTCCCAAGATGGAATGAACTCAGGCCCTCAGGGGAAATCGCCTGCAGGAGGAGGGGGTCACCATGGAGTGCTTTCCAGAGTGGGAGTGGGCTGGATTCTGGCAACTCTCCAACAGCAGGACTGTCTTCCCCAGTATCAAAGCCCAAATTGAGGGTCCAGGTAGGCAAGGAAGATTGTAACAGCACCCCCAAGGTTCTCCGGACTTGGCAGGTTACCTTCTCAGACTTCGGCCCAGCTGATCCCCTTCCCAAGGTCTCCCACTCCCCATGTGCATGTCCTCTCTGAGGCCAGAGGGCAGAGTGGGCAGTCTGACCTCAGAGATTGACAGCCAGTCAGAGGGTGCAGAGGGTGTAGACAGGGTATAGGCTCACTCTCCTCCCACCCTCCTCCCACCCCACCTCAGTGCCCCATAAGGACCTGAGGGGGTCTGCTCAGTGCTGGGATTCCATTGCTCAGTGCTGGGATTCCATAGGGCTTCCTCAGGGTGAAGCCAGGGACAGTGTGTGGTCTAGACTAGGGACAGACTAGGACTGACCTCAGAGGGATAGCTTCAGCCTAAGTCCCCAGGACAGGCTCCCCAGCCCCTCCTGGGGCCAGCGCCCCCAGGACCCTGCTGACCCTACCTAACTCTTCTTCTCTTCTCTTGGCCCCAGTGGCCCCCTTCACATTCTGGGAATGCCACTGCCTCCACCTGGGACCTTGCAGAGCTGCCTTCCTCTGAAGACCCCCACCCTGAAGGTGTTAGGACCATGCAGTGAAAGGAGGGGCTTCTCTGCCACAGACAACCCCTCACTTCCTGTCTCTCCAAAAGTGTGTTTGATTTGTTGGTGTGCAGGAGACCTCCTCCACTGGACTGGGAGCACGTGGAGGGTCTCCAACCTCAGGGCTCCAGTGACCTCTGAGAACCTCCACTGATGGAGGCAGGACCTCTACCAGGCCACGGCATGCTGGGGACCCTGAGTCCTAGACAGAAAAGTAGTGCCCACGGAGTGATTCAAGATGAAACAACAGCAAGCAACAAACAGAAACGTTTCAACCGCCGCCCTCAGAAGAACGGCACATCACCATTACAGCGTCCACCTGGCTTCTGCCACCACCCTGTGACCCCACGACCCCGCCAGCCTACCCATGGACCTGTCCCATGACGTTGTCCTGCCTGACTGGTGACATCCGACTGCCTTATGGTGTTACCCAAGGCCACCACCTGCCTGTCTGCCTGCCGACCTCAGCCAGTCACCTCTCCAGCCCAGAGGCTGGCGTTGATTCTTCATCCCCGCAAAGCTCGGTCCACGTCCCTCGGGTCCCGGGCCGGAACTTCATGCTGCACACAGGCGGATTCGGAGACGGAGGAGTTGTGCAGGCCGGGCTTCCCCTGCTGAGGGGCTTGTGAAGCTTCCTCTCAGACTTCTGCGCGGCCAGGGCGCGGCGGGAAGGTGAGCCTGCAGCCGCAGCAGAGCGCGGGCTGGTCACTTCCCCGGTCCCGGCCGGCGGAGCGGAACGCGGCGGCGCTTGACTGACAGCTGGGGAGGTGGGGCGGCGCGCCAGCCGGGTCGAGCTGACCAGGCGCTTTGCCCATTGGCCGGCGCTGGTGTGGGAAAGGACGCCTTACCCGATTCACACGCCCCGCGGCGGCGCTGCCTTAAATAGCGGGCGACTGTCCGGCATCGCGGGCTCGCGACCGGAACCCGCCAGGGGGCGCAAACGCTCTGCCGGGCCCCGGAGCGCGGGGTGCAAGATGCCGGCAGACGCCCCCAGGAAGCCGAGCGCCTCGCCGCTGGCAGGAGCGCCCGCCAGCGCCAGCCGGACCCCCGACAAACCCGACGAACCCCGCAGCGCGACCGAGCACCGCAAGGTGGGTTCCGGCCAGGCGCGGGCGGCCGGGTGGTGGGGAGGGGAGACCGAACGCGGGACTCGGTCGCTGTCGCACCCGCAGTACTCCAAGCCAGTCATGGAGAAGCGGCGCCGAGCGCGTATCAACGAGAGCCTAGCTCAGCTCAAGACGCTCATCCTGGACGCAGTTAGGAAGGATGTAAGTCGGGGCGGGTAGGGCGAGTCCAAGGCCTGCGGCCGCAGAAGGGGGCATGGCCGAGCTGCAGACCACCACCCCGTCCCTGCCCCCAGAGCTCCCGCCATTC
Organism: Sciurus carolinensis; assembly: GCF_902686445.1. Lineage (NCBI taxonomy): Eukaryota > Metazoa > Chordata > Mammalia > Rodentia > Sciuridae > Sciurus > Sciurus carolinensis. Next base: position 208,761,066 of record NC_062213.1, read on the forward strand.
GAAGCTGGAAAAGGCCGACATCCTGGAGATGACGGTGACACATCTGCAAAACCTGCGTCGCCTGCAGGTGACAGGTGAGGCGCGGGTGGCAGGGCCTTGGGGGCCGGAGGCGCGCAGGGCCACCGCCCTAGACGCGACCGCTGGTTCTGCTGCTCCCGCAGCGGCACTCAGCTCGGACCCCGCTGTCTTGGGCAAGTACCGCGCAGGCTTCAACGAGTGCCTGGTCGAGGTGACCCGCTTTCTGGCCGGCTGCGAGGGCGTCTGGGCCGAAGTGCGCTCCCGCTTGCTCGGCCACCTGGCGGCCTGCCTGCTCCAGCTGGGGTCTTCACGCCGCCCTGCCTCGCTGCCCGCCGCCGCAGAGGACCCGGCGTCCGAGGTTTACGCTGGCCGCCCACTGCTGCGGTCGTTCGACGGCCCCTTTCCCCTTCTGCGCCCTGGGGCCGCGTTCACGCCGTTGTTCGCGCCAGGGCTGACCCCCGCGCCTCCAGTCGTCCCCAGGGTGGGGCCTCAAGGCAGGAACGGACCCTGGAGACCGTGGCTGCAATGAGCTGCCTTGGCCCAGACTGTACCAGAGATTATTTCCAGAGGCTTGGGATTGTTTTGTTGTCTTTGTGAACAGTCTGGTTCCGTCCAGCAGTGCACCCAGGTTGACTGTCTGCTGGTGGCCCGCTTCCACCTCTGGGAAGACCCAGCTGCAGGCCCCTACACTCCTAGGCCCAGCCCATTCCCAGATTCCGCCCTTTTGTAGACTCCGACCCTTCCTGGCCCCAGCCCCAACCCCAGCCTGGGCCTGCAGTGGGTGGCCTCTGTGTCTCTGGAGCCTTGGGTTTGCCTTGGTCAGTGCTAGAGCCCGCAATCCACCTTTGGCCTGGGTCTGAAGGGTGCCCAGGAGGCGCTTCCCAGAATGTATCAGTACTGGAAGGCAGCTGCACAGCATCAATGGACATGTTTTAAGGGTATTTATCCCAACTCCTCCCCAGACCCTGGGAGGTAGAGATCCACCTTTTCACACTGTTTTTTCCTGCCGTTTGGGCTGCGCTAGGGTGAGGGGTGACTGCCTTCTGCCTTTCAGCACATGGTTCAGCACAAAAGCCGCCTCCGTCCACCTGGGCCCACCCTCATACCTGCACTGGTAGGGGTCCCAGCAGGGGAGGGTGTGTGGGAGAGGCTCCCAGAGGGTACCTGGTGCCTGGACTCAGGAGGCACTTTCCTGGGGAAATCTGGGCCTTGCTGCATACCCATGGGAGCTAATGGGGTTCCTCCTTCCATGAATCCATGAACATATGCCTTTGGATGCAACTAAGGACACCAGGCAGCAATGCAGGCCACACTGGGCATCCACCCTGTGCACCTCCTGAAGTCACAGTCCTGCTGCCCCGAGAACTGACGCTGAGGGCTGTGCTCCAAGTGCCTGAGGGAGTGGTCTGAGGCACAAGTTCGGTCTGCAGAGTCTTCCAGAGCCCTGTGCAAGGCTGCACCAAGACCCACTGCCCAGTGTGGCTGGATTCATCAGGCATTTGCCTGGCACCTGCTGGGATGGGCCATCAGGAAGGTGAGTCCCTCTACCACAGGCTGGTCCTGCCTCTTCCTACCGGTTTCACCTGGGCCCCCTGGACAGGACCATGCAACCTGTCAAAAGCCTCCAAGTCTCCACCAAGCCATTCCCCTACTCTCTGACTGCCTCCCTGCCTCCCTGGAGCTGGGGCAGTGTCCCTGAACAGTGGGTCACCATGTGGGCCAGCTGCTGCACCCTTGGGTGTACAGGCAAGGGCCCTGCTCCCTTCACAGCTGGGTGGAGGGAGATGGAGGCCCTCCTGGCAGGAGGGTTGGAGGGGTCTGCAGAGGGGTGACTGGAGGAGGGGAGCTGCTCAGGGAGGGCAGGGCCCCTCCTGGGAGGTGAGCTTAGGTGTGTGGGTAGGGAAGGCCAGGGCTTGCTCAGACCTGGGTCCCACACACTGCGGGGGTGGCCCGATGGAGAAGGCCAACCAGGATGCCCCCTGGGAGGTGAGGCTTCTTATGCCCCTTTCCCCAGAAGCAGCAGCAGCAGCCACCCCTGCCCCTTATTGATTCTTGGGTCTGTTATGGGCACTGTTGCCAAAATTCTTTGTGGTGGGGACCACCTAGCCCTTGGGGACCTCTCTGACTCCAGGTGGCAGCCCCTCCTAGTCTCTCTCCCTTGCACTCAGCCCCTTCCTGAATCCTCTCACTCCCTGCGCACCTCAGACCTCCGCCTGCGCAGGCTCCTCCGGGACTCCTGTCTGGGCATGGTGGGACTGTGCTCCTGCAAGCCGCACCTGTGCCCTTTTGCTCGGCATCTGCTTGAAGCTGTGGGCTCAACCTCAACCCACGCTGAGTTCCTCAGTCGATGTGAACAGCGGGCAGAGTGGGAGTTGGGGTCCCTCTTGGGTCGGCAGGGAGGTCCTAGGAACCACAGCCTGCACTGAAGCTGAGTCGCCACCAGGACACACCAGAGCTGTAGTTCTGGGCCCTCCCAGGCTGCCCTCTTCCTGGCAACTGTGGGTGGCTGGGGCTCAGGAGCAGCGAGTCTCCTACCTCTGAGTCTCAGCCTCTCTGCACACTAGCCAGGGTATTGCTCAAACCTGCGTCCTACTGCCACTGTGTGTAGACCGCCCCCGCCCAAGTGCTTTTCTGCAGGGCTGCCCTCATGGTGGAAGCTGTGGCCCCCAAATGCAGAGTGCTCCTGCTCTCAAGGGGTCTCTTCCTGTCCTCCTGACCCTTCCATATATTTCCTGCCTCAGAAGAGGCCCCTGCGTCTCTTCTTGTCCCTCCCCACCCGCAGCTATTTGCATCTTGCTCTTGTCTTGCAGAGGCTTCCTGCTGAATGATAGATGGAGTCCCCTCTTCTGGGTGGAGGGGCACTGGTTACAGCCTCCCCAGTTCATCTCCAGCAGCCCCTTCCAGCCCTGCGCCTGGAGCGGACCAAGGGTCAATAAACACTGAATTCACATGCACCGTTGGCGGGCCGTGTGCCTGTGTGGTGTCCAGCCTTGTCTGACTGGGTCCTCTGTCTGCTGTGGTGCCAGGGCTTGGGGACTGAACGGTGACAACAGATCATAGCTGTTTGAAATCTGGAGAAGAACTGGTCCCCGTGGTGACAGAAGTTAGTGACCAGGCCCACTAAACTCCATGCAGTGGGAAGTTGGGGCAGGGGCCAGGCCGGGGCTGGCTTAGGAGAGGTGAGACCCACTGAGCGCCAGCCCCCTTCTCCCCTCACTCAGCATCCCTGCTCCTAGACTGCCTGTTTCCTCAGTCCTACTTGTGCCTGGATAATCTCCCTCTGCTCCTTGGAACCCCTGGGTTGGCAGCCTCCATGGGCCACACCTCAGTGCACCAAGGTTGACCTGTGCGGGGTCCTGGAGGGGGACAGGCGCTCATTCAAGACGAGGCTGCAGGCTCCTTCCTGTCTCTGCTCTGGGGAAGCCAGCTGTCTTTTCCATGGAGAGGTCCACAGTGGGCCAGAGGCTTCCCGCCAACAGCAATGACATGAATTTAGACATGAATCCTTTGACAGGACCTTGACCGTGACAAGCCACCTGGGCTTCTGTGCACAGAAGCTGTGAGAGCATAGCTTTTGTTGTTTTGTGCTGCTAAATTTTTGTTACTCTGTGGTAAATAACAATACTGATAAATTGTATGTAATTTACTGATTACATGTAAGTCGCATGAGCAGTACAGACCCAAAGAGCGGATAACCTGCCGAGGGCTTCCAGATGTCCTGGGAATGAGGAGGAGGTTGCTGGGAACGAAACAGAAGCAGCCCCTGTGGCCATAGTGATGTGCCGAACGCAGGTGGTGCCGCTGCCCACTCCCACCCGGCCAGAACAGCCCAGCACCCTGCTGACCCAGCCCCTGCGGCATTGGGGGTCCTGTCTGGCTATAACTGAAGGGGCCTCCCTCCTGAATGAGAGCACAAGGTTGGGACTCACAGGCCCCCAGATGAAGGTGAGCCTGTGACTCGTGTGCACGGACGTTAGTTCCCGGGATCGCTGTGTTCACTACCCCGAGTAGCTGACCCCTCGGGTGGTCCTGCTATCCCTCTGCACAGGCACTGTGTGCCACATTGGGCTACACTGTCCTGCCCAAGTTGGGTATGGGGGCCACAGTGACAGAATCATTAAACACCATGCCCAGGACTGGGGTCGTGGCTCAGTGGTAGAGCGCTTGCCTGGCATGTGTGAGGCCCTGGGTTGGATCCTCAGCACTGCATATAAATAAATGAATAAATAAAAGATTCATTGACAACTAAAAAAAAAAAAAAAACTTAAAAGCCAACCCTGTCCATGGTCACCTCAGAGTGTCTCTGACATCCTGCCTGATCCCAGCATCTACCTGGTGCCTTCAGGCTCACTTGCTGGACCCCATGTGAGTGAAGGGCCAGAGGCCTTTGTGGAGGGGTGGGAAAAGGTCAGTGTTGGACACTCACAGGAAGAGGGGGCGCCTAGACAGCAGCAGCCTCCTACTGCCACATGGGATCCTGCCTTCAGCCGGCATCTCAGCCAGAGGCCGGCAGAGAGGAGAGCTTCCCCCTCTCCAGTGGTCCTTGCCTGGATCACCTCCTCAACATGGTGCCATGTCTGGCATGGTGAGGGAGGGCTCTGCAGTCTCTGTCCTTCCTTGACCTCCACTCTGCTTCCCAGCTTACCAGCTGACAGACTGTGGCTTGTCCCAAACATACCCCAAGGGCAGGGGCTGACCCAGTACTGGCCTGAGCACCCTCAATTCCTGACCTGCTTCCCATGCTCTCTCAAGGCCCCAGGTCCAGTGGATCCCTGGCTTTGGCTCTCCCAGGGTCAGACCGAGCTTTTTCCTTGAGGTGGACAAGGAAGAACTGATGGCGAATGGAAATTCCTGGAGGACTTCTGGTTGTCCTCTGGCTGAGTGTCAGCACGGTCTCTAGTTCAGCCTCAGGAGGAGAAGGTCCTTGGACTGTCCCAGGTACCAGTGGAGGAGTATCCCAGAAGCTGGCTGACTTGCCTGCCCTTGGAGTTGGTGCTCTGGTCAGACTCTTCCTGACAGGCCAAGGTTTGATGTTATCAAGCAGGGGGTGGGAGGATGTCCACAGAGCTCGCTGGACAAGTGTCTTCCTCAACCAGGGCCAGAAGCAAGGTTTCTGACATTAGAGCTGACACTCTGCATGTGGCTGTGCCCTGGCACTTATGCACAGGGGACCCTGCCCAGCTGGCACACAGGGGACCTTCCTCAGATAGACACACACAGAGGGGACCTTCCCCAGATGAGCACACAGGGAACCTTCCCTAGATGGGCATTCAGGGGACTTTCTTCAGATGGACACACAGGGGACATTCCCTGGATGGACACACACAGGGGACTTTCCCCAGATGGCACATACAGGAGACTTCCCCATATAGACACACAGGGGACCTTCCCTATGTACACACACACAGGGGCCTTCCCCAGATGCACACAGGGAACCTTCCCCAGATGGACACACACAGGGGACTCCACCTGGACCAACACATGGTTGACAGAGGGCAAGGTGATAGGGAGGGCTGAGGACGTTGGACTTTCAAATGTTAATTGCCTGACAAATGGATAAATAAAACATGGTCTGTCCCTCCCATGGAATAGTACGTGACAATCAAAAAGTGAGGCACTGGAACCGCGGCAGCATGGATGAACATGAGAATGTGCCAGGGGACGGGTGCTGGACATGAAGGCCACATGGTGCTTGCAACGTTCATGGCTGCTCTAGGGTCTGCCAGCAGTGGAAAGTGGATCTGTGCTGGATAGAACTGGGCCAGAGGACCCTGTGAAACCCAACCAGATGGAGCTGCACAACTCTGACCAGTCTGAATGAGTTTAAGTGGAGGAGATGTAACATGTGTGTCAAAAAGGTTAACTTCACCCCACTAAAAGCAATAAAGAAAAAGAGCAACTAGAGAAGAAAGCATGTTCCAGGGGAACAAGGAAAAAATGACAGCAGATTTCTCCTAGGAACAATGAAAAGAGAAGACAGCAAAATCTTCAGAGTACTCAGAGCAGAAGTCTCCCCTCCAGAAACACATCCTTACCCATGTGCTGAGCTAACATTGGACAGAAGTGGAAAAAGAACCCACAAGACACATGTGCTCAGCTGACATTGAAGAGAGATGGAGACAGACCCCCACACACGAGTGCTCAGCTGACATTGGACAGGGGTGGAGACAGACCCCCCACACATATGTGCTCAGGTGACATAGGACAGGGGAGGACACAGACCCCCCCAAACATGTGCTAAGCTGACATTGAAGAGAGATGGAGACAGACCTCGCCACAAACATGTGCTCAGCTGACATTGGACAGGGGAGGACACAGACACCCCCACACACATGTGCTCAGCTGACATTGAAGAGAGATGGAGACAGACCTCGTCACACACATGTGCTCATCGGACATTGGACAGGGGTGGAGACAGACCCCCACACACATGTGCTCATCTGACATTGGACAGGGGTGGAGACAGAACCCCACACACATGTGCTCAGCTGACATTGGACAGGGGTGGAGACAGACCCCCACACACACATGTGCTCATCTGACATTGGACAGGGGTGGAGACAGAACCCCACACACATGTGCTCAGCTGACATTGGACTGGGGTGGAGACAGACCACCACACACACATGTGCTCATCTGACATTGGACAGGGGTGGAGACAGAACCCCACACACATGTGCTCAGCTGACATTGGACAGGGGTGGAGACAGACCCCCCCACACACATGTGCTCAGCTGACATTGGACAGGGGTGGAGACAGACCCCCACACACATGTGCTCATCTGACATTGGACAGGGGTGGAGACAGACCCCCCCACAAACATGTGCTCACCTGACATTGGACAGGGGTGGAGACAGACCCCCCCACAAACATGTGCTCACCTGACATTGGACAGGGGTGGAGACAGACCCACACACACATGTGCTCAGCTGACATTGGACAGGGGTGGAGACAGAACCCCACACACATGTGCTCAGCTGACATTGGACAGGGGTGGAGACAGACCCCCAAACATACATGTGCTCAGCTGACATTGGACAGGGGAGCACACAGTCCCCACACACACATGTGCTCAGCTGACATTGGACAGGGGTGGAGACAGACCCCCACACACATGTGCTCAGCTGACATTGGACAGGGGTGGAGACAGACCCCCCCACACACATGTGCTCAGCTGACATTGGACACGGATGGAGACAGACCACCCCACACACATGTGCTCAGCTGACATTGGACAGGCGTGGAGACAGACCCCCACACACACATGTGCTCAGCTGACATTGCACAGGGGTGGAGACAGACCCCCACACACATGTGCTCACCTGACATTGGACAGGGGTGGAGACAGAGCCCCACACACACATGTGCTCATCTGACATTGGACAGGGGTGGAGACAGACCCCCACACACACATGTGCTCAGCTGACATTGGACAGGGGTGGAGACAGACCCCCCCCACACACATGTGCTCAGCTGACATTGGACAGGGGTGGAGACAGACCCCCACACACATGTGCTCAGCTGACATTGGACAGGTGTGGAGACAGACCTCCCCCACACATGTGCTCTGCTGACATTGGACAGGTGTGGAGACCGACCCCCACACACATGTGCTCAGGTGACTTTGAACAGGGGTGGAGACAGACCCCCCCACAAACATGTGCTCACCTGACATTGGACAGGGGTGGAAACAGAACCCCACACACATGTGCTCTGCTGACATTGGACAGGGGTGGAGACAGACCCCCACACATGCATGTGATCAGTTGACATTGGAGAGGGGTGGAGACAGACCCCCACACACATGTGCTCTGCTGACTTTGGACAGGGGAGGAGACAGAACCCCACACACATGTGCTCTGCTGACATTGGACAGGGGTGGAGACAGACCCCCACACATACATGTGCTCAGCTGACATTGGACAGGGGTGGAGACAGACCCCCACACACATGTGCTCAGCTGACATTTGGTTTAAAGTCCCTTCAGTGAAAAACTGTTTTCAGGAAGGTGCTCAGTGACAACTGCTGGTTCATGTCTGAATCACTTAACCAAGCACTTCTCACCTTCCCCAGGTTATCCCAAATGCAGCTTATCGGGCAGTGCAAACCCCAAGTACAGGATTTATAAATCTTGTGATCTCAGTTAGGCAAAGATGTCTTGGATACAGCAGCAGAATACAGTGGGTGGAAAGAAAAACTGAATAAACTGATTGTATCAAAGTGAGCGCTTGGCACCAGGGCTTTGGCCCAGGGCAGAGCACTTGCTCAGCAGCTTGAGGTTGTGGGTTCCATCCCCAGCACATTCACACACACACACGCACACTCACACACTCACACTCACTCACACACACTCACACACACTCACACACACTCACAGTCACACACACACACTCACAGTCACGCACCTCATAAACACACACACACACTCACACACACACTCACTCACAGTCACACACTCATGGTCACACACAGTCAGTCACACACACCTCACATACACACACACACACTCACACACACACTTACTCACAGTCACACACTCAGTCACACACACTCAGTCACACACACACTCACATACATCCACACACACAACACACACACACTTACATACATCCACACACACAACACACACACACACTCACATACATACACTCACATACTCACAGTCACACACACTCAGTCACACACTCCTCACATACACACTCACAGACAAACTCACACACTCACACACACACACACTCACAGTCACACACACTCAGTCACACACACCTCACATACACACTCACACACACACTCACACTCACACACACACACTCACATTCATACTCACATACTCACATTCACGCACTCACACTCTCACACACTCACAGACACCCACACACATACACTCACTTCACATACACACTCACACACACACACACCTTCATACCCTCGCATTCACACACACACACAGGCCTGCTCTCCAGGAGACACTGCTGGGAAAGAAAACATCCTGGTCTAGGGGAAGCCGGCCCCTGCGCCTGGTGCTGCACTCTGGATGTGACCGTCTCCCCGGCCGCGGCACCAAGGCCGCGTCCACGGGAGTGCTGAGGCTGCAGGAGGTGGGCTCAGGGGAAGAAGGGGCTGCTGAGCCCAGCCCCCGTCTCTCCTTCCTGGCTGCACGCGGTGAGGCCTTTCTCCAGCACGAGCTCCCACGAGGCGCTGCCTCCACGTGGGTCCGCAGCAGTGGGCCCAGGTGGCTGTGGACCCAAGTCTCTGAACTGTGACCAAAGAGAGTCTTTCCTCCTTTTCGGGTGGTTCTCGGGTGTTTGGCCGGTGACAGCTGATTCCCGAGTGGTGACACGCTGATGTGCAGAGCACACGAAGAACGCAGTGCCGGGCTGGGGCTCAGGGGCGCGGAGCCTGCCTCGCAGTGTGCGGCGCTGGGCTCGATCCTCAGCGCCACATAGGAACAGATTGACGAACGTGTTGTGTCCTCCACAACAGAAAATACCGTAAAAACCTCTCGAGTTGAATCGTAAGAAAACAACCTAATCAGGAAAATTGAATTTGGTCAGTTATTTCACCAAAGAAGACGTATGAATGGCAAATATACCCAGAAAAGGATGCAGGATGTCACAGAGAAGGCAAGTTAAGCCACAAGGAGACACCACCACACACCCACTGGTGGGACCAGGCAAGACTGGCCATGCCACAGACTGGGCATCTGGAATACTCCATGACCACCGGGGGAACGTGGAACCATGCAGCCACCCTGGACGGCCAGTGGGTGGTGGCTCAGTGGCAGAGTGCCTGACCACCTCACCTATCCCTGGGTCCATCCCCAACACCACCCAAAACCAAACCAAACAACCAAACAAAACAAAACAACAAAACAAACCTAAAAGCAAACACTGGAAATAGTTGGGCAGTTTCTTAAAAAGATAAACACAGCTACTATGTGACCTAACCATTCCATTCCTAAGTAGTTACCCAAGAGAAGGAGAGCTCATGTCCATACACGAACTTGCACACAACTTTCACAGCAGCTTTATAAGCAATATCCAACACTGTAACTATCCCTAATGTTCATCAATAGATTAATGGTGAAAAATTGTGACATATCCAACAATAGAATTGTAATATATTCAACAATAGAATATTTCTCATTTAAAAATTTTAATATATGCAGTCAATAGTATGGATGAATGTCAAAATAATGCTGCACAGCATGTCAGACATGCTCTTTCTTACTGTATGTACTCTTTCTTACTGTATGAACAAGTATGTACCACTTCATAGTGAAGGGAAGCTGTGATTGGTTCCTTAGGGGAGGGAGGAAGGAGTCACACAGCACCTTTGGACAATGGAGATGTTCTCTCTGGCTTATGGCAATGGTTTCCTGGGTATATGCATACGTCTGAGTCTAGCACATAGCACATTTTAAATATTTGCAGTTTATTATGTATGATTATGCCTCAGTAAATCTATTTCAAAACAACAGGAAGAAGTCCACTGTTTGCAGAGCATTTTTTGTGTGTGTGCCAGAGATTGAACCCAATTGTGCTTAACCACTGAGCCACATCCCCAGCCTTTTTCAAAATTTTTAAATTTTGAGACAGGGTCTTGCTAAGTTGCTCAGGGCCCAAGTTGCTGAGGCTGGCTTTGAACTAGAGCTCCTCCTGCCTCTCCTGCCTCAGCCTCCTTAGTCACTTGGATTACAGGCATGTGCTACCAGGCCTGGCTTTGCAGACTGTATGGACTTTTGAGAGCTGTCTCAAGATCAAGGGCTTGAAAGGAACCACAAGGCTTCAGGAAAGGGCTTGGCAACTCCCCAGAAACCTCCATCCTATCTCTCTCCTATCTGGATGGGAGGGTCAAGACATGGGGCCCCCAGGTCAGAGCAGAGTGGCCTCATGGTTGTCAGTCTGCCTGTGGAGTCCTGGTGTCCTCTAGTGGTCTTCAGGGGTACAGCAGCCTTCTGGGACCCAACCCCTCCTGCTTGGTAGAGGCCCCAGCTGCCTGGGTAGGTCTGTCCATCTCTTCTTCACCCAGTGGCTTGGGCCCACTGACCAAGTGCTGGTCTCTGCCAGGAATCAAGTCCTCCAGGATAGAACTGAGCTGGGTGGTGGGTGTGGCATGTTCTTCCTCCCTGGCTTGGGACAGAGCCCCGCCTCCCCAATGTCCCTCACCAGGAAGGTTCACAGGGTATGGGAATGAAGGAAGGGCTTTCCTCTGAAGGCTTGGTCAGCTCTGGGGACAGCTGTTCTCATCAACCCTCCTACCGCTGCTCCAGCCCCGCTGTCCGCAGGTCCCCTCCCCCAGCTTGGGGCTGGCCTCCCTGCCTCCCTTGGACCCTGTGTTCCCTCTCCAAGGGGCGGCGGGCACTTGTCTAAAAGCCTGTGTTGGGTCATTCCACCCCCCTGCCCCAAGCTCTCCGACGTTTTTTCATCTCAGGATGGCCAGTGTGGGACTGGGCAGTGTGCTCCTGTACACACAGGTCAGACAGGCAGGGTGGCCTCCCTGCCCTGACCAGCGTGGTGCTGGCCTCCCAGGACCATGTGAACATGAAACTGCTGCGGCTGGGAAGACCAGTGCTGCACGACTGCAAATCTGAGTGTGGAAGTCAAGCAGAGAAGATCTGTGTAAAAAGCAGGAGTGTCCTCGTGACTCTGGGGCAGGCAGCGTTCTCTAAGAGGATGACAAGGTGCCAAGCACCAACTGTTGGCAAACTGTACTATGTTAATATCAAAAACGTCTCTTCATCAAAAGTCGTGCTTGGAGCTGGGGCTGGGGCTCAGTGGTGAGCTCTGGCCTCGCATGTGTGAGGCCCTGGCTTCGATTCTCAGCACCACATAAGAATAGATGAATAAAATATAGGTGTTGTGTCCATCTACAGCTAAAAATAATATTCTTTAAAAAGTTGTGCTTAATTAGGCTGAGGAGTGGCTCGGGGTGATGATGGCCCTGCGTGTGCTGGCCGTGGTGTCCACCCCCAGCACCCCGTACAAAGAAGCGGAATAGTAACTGCGAAGCCACAAAGGCAGGAGCGGCAGGGGCGCACCAAGTGCGCAGCAGCTTCGTTCTCACCAAAGACATTTGACCTCACGGAAACAGGTCAGCCTTGCAGAGACAGATGCCCAAAGGAGGCTCAGGTAGAGGCTGCAGAGCCCCTGCCCTCTGTAGGGGTGTGTCCACACCCCCCTTGTGGGACTACCTGGTCAGAACCTTCTAGAGCTCACCCAGGGTTCCTGGAAAAGCTCTAGAATGTTCGCAGCAGCTGCCAGCTGGGAGCGCCCACACCCCTCACAGCATGTGTGCACGTGGCCAGCCCTCGCTGCGGGCTCTGCAGCAGCCCCGCACAGGCAGTTCCTCCTGGCACGGTCTCCTGAACCCTGAGCAGCCTGGAGCCTGGGGAACAGACTCGAAGCTCTGTGGGGTAGGGCTCCCCAGGCAGCATGTGAGAGGGAGAAAGTTTGATGGTCCATTTTCAGAATATGGTATTTAACCTTAATTGGGATGTAAAGACCCAGTTGTAGCCATTTTTAACTACAGCCCTTCCCTTTGCCCACCCCAATTTTAAAGTTAGCTTACTGCATAGATGGGAACCCCAAGTCAGCACAGGGCCAGCAGGAGTTAGGGGTAGAAGCAGGGAACTGTCCGCCCAGCCGTGCTTGGTTGGTGGCACACCTTTCTGCAGAAGTGAAGTCTGACTTGATCCCGGCACCTCCTGCGGGCACACCCTCTCAGATCAGAGAGCCCAAGACCTTCACACTGGCCTCTCACCACACCGGCCCTCCCACCAACTTCCCGCTGGCCCCCCACCACCTTTTGGCTCAGCGAGGTCTTGGGACCCCCTGGGCACCCTGCTCCCACTCCACCCCTTAGAACACACTGCTTGGGAATGAACTCACTCCCTGTTTAGATGCGTGTTGTCCGACTCTCTGGCAATGGTCACCAACCCTGCCCATAGACCAGAGGACCTGGAGGGTAACCCTGCTCTGCAGCTGGGCCATGTGATCCAACTCTGCCACTGACTGACTGTGTGGCTGTGTGCACACTACTCACCCTCTCTGTGCCTTATGACCTTCAGGAATAAGGGTTCTCCTGGTTCCCCCTCTCAGGATGAACGAGTTTCAGAGAGATGTTCAGGGACTTGTGCGGGTGCCATGTTGCCCTGCCAGCCTCTCCTGGAGGCAGAGGCCACCCCATCCTGGGCCAGTTCACAAGAGCAGAGATCAGGAATGAAACTGCTTTGTACCCCAGCCCACGTCAACCTCTGAGTGCTGTCAGGAGGACTCGCAGAGGAAAGAGTGCCCCCACCTGCCCTCAAGTCCCACCAGCAGGTTGGCAATGCCCCAGGGGAGGCTCTGGGACCCCAGGAGGCAGACCAGGAAGCACGTCCTGCCCCCGGTTGGCAGGGGCTCATCTGGAAAGCTGGGCTGGAGACACTCTGGGGCCAGTGTGCACATGGGCCTGAGGTTCACGGTGAGATGGAAGTGCAGGCGGCCTTCTGCCTGGGAAAGGGAGGCCTGTGCAGTGCTGGTCACTGGTGAGCATTCCCCGGTCAGAGTCTGATGTGACCTTGGCTGGCACCAACTCTGGCCTGGACCCGCACCAGGATGACGTCCCTCACGTAGCTGGAGGCGCCTCAAATGCCATCTATTTGTGGCCTGCGCCCTGACTGGCACGAGTCACATGTGTGCACAGGGATGAGGTATTTTGGGCAGTAGGGGTGGAGCCTGCAGGGCGAACTCAGCACCATGCTGCCCTGGATCAGGCTGTGCAGACGCCCAGCGCCACTGCCCGGCTGGCTGCTAGACCAGGTAGGACGTGGTCAGCCCCGCGCTTCTGTCCAAGCACCCAGTGACAGCCCCCAGGCCAGAGAGGAGGGCTCCAGTCAGTGGGCAGGAAGCCTCTGTGCTCTGGTCTCTGGGCGGCTTCGGCTCAGGCAGAGGCTGGCTCTCACCAGCTCAGATCCACTGGACAGAGCAGGGCCTTGGACAGCTGGGCAAGACTCAGTCAGGGGTGCAGATCCTTAGGATAGCCCAACGGGGCCCTTGGGGTCAGGGGCTCAGCTCTGCTCTGTAACATCCAGCCCAGGTTCTTCCTGCTGACACCTGAGCCAGCTTTGACCTTGGTGAGCTCAGAGGAAGCCTGTCCTAGCCAAGACTGGTGAAGGTCATCGCCAAGGCTGGTCACCTCCTGGACACGGCAGCCTCTCGTCTGTGGCCAGCTGCCAGTTAGAGCATACTGGGACAGGCCAGGGCTAACCATCTCGAGGGACCCTGATCCCTGGTGGGTTGTCCTGGTGCAGCCTGCTCTGAGGGAACAGAGGCAGTCAGGCAAGCTGCTGAACAGGGCTCAGGGCTTGAAGGAGCTGCTGCTGGGGCGGAAACTCAAATGTAATGAACACCAGCTCATCCACTAATAGCAAGTCACGTTTGATTTCAGGACAGTGGCTGTGCGTCCTTATAACATTACCATTTAGGGATGGTTAGGAGTGCTGGCGATATAGCCCATCACGTAGAGTGCCTGCCTCGCATGCTCGAGACCCGGGTTCGAGTCCCCAGCACTGTTAGATTGCGGAAATAGAGATGATTAGGAGGCAGGGCGAGTGGGAGCTGGGAAATGTTTTAATTCAGAAGAAAAGATTCTGCTTTCTTTCAGGGTGGAGATGGTGTACCAGGAAGGTGGGGGGAGCCCCTGGGGCGGGCGGGGTGGTGGCCACTTGAGCAGGTTGATGGCCAGAGCCTGGATTTGTGAAGACTCCACCCGGTCCCAAGTTCTGCTGCCTCTCCAGCACCTCTGTTGACCCACAATGGACAACTTCCAGTACAGCGTCCAGCTCAGTGACCAGGACTGGGCCGAGTTCTCTGCCACTGCCGATGAGTGTGGTCTCCTGCAAGCTGGCCTGGCCTCTGGTGACGAGCTCTTGTCTAGTGACATTGACCAAGGGGACAGCAGTGGCAGCAGCCCCCCTGGGCCCCCACTCCTTCTCACTGGGCAGCTTGCTCCCAGGGGGCGGGGCTGCCAGGGCTGTGAAGAGGAGGACGAGGAGGCCACCCGGCAGCTGGTCAGCAGGTCTCAGCGTGAGCCCGTCCTGGCTCTGGGACCTGGTCAGCAGGCGGCCGGCACGTCCGCACAGCCAGAAGCTCTTCTGCCCCTTGGCTCAGGTGCTGCCCCTCCCAGCCAGTGCTCATTCCTCCCAGGGTCAGCAGCTTCCAGAGAGGAGATGCAGAGGCTCCTGCAGGGCCCGGCCCCCAGCCCCCCTGGTGAGCCCCCTCGGAGTCCTGAGTCTTCTGGCCGCAGCCCCACCTCCCAGAACCCCCCTGGCAGCCCTGCAGCCCCAGCTCGGAGCCCTGGGCGCAAGAAGAGACGCACTGTGGGTGCCAAGGGGGGAGGTCGCTCTGGAGCCCCAAGTCCTGCTGTTGCCCAGCTGGGCTCCCCACTGCCCACTGAGTCCAGGCCTGTGGAGGCCACTGGCCTGGCTGGGTCCCGGGACAGGGGGCTTGTGGCTGGGGCAGCAAAGCTGACGGCAGAAACCCAGCAGGACCAACAGGAGGCAGACTCCACAGGTGCTCCCGAGCTGGGCTTGAGTCTCCCTGAGCATGCTACCAGTCGAGGGCTAGGATTGGATCTGTCTACACCAGTGCCTGTAATCAAGCAAGGTACAGACCGGATCAGAACAACTCCCAGAGCTGAGCTACACATGGTATCCATATCTGTCCAGGAGACTCATCCAGATGTCTCCATGGCTAAGTCAGATGTGACTGCGTCTACACCTGCCTCCAAGCCTCAGACTGGCATGGGTCTGTCTACACCTGCCTGCCAGACTCAACCCAACATGGGTCTGTGTACATCTGACTCTGAGCCACAAGCTGATGTGGCTCTGTCTACACCTGACTCCAAACTTCAGTCTGATGTGGCTTCATCTATACCTGCCTCTGAGCCTCCACCCTATGTGGGTCTGTCTATGCCTGCCTCTGAGCCTCAACCCAATGTGGCTTTGTCTACGCCTGCCTCCAAGCCTCAATCTGATGTGGTTTTGTCTACACCTGCCTGCAAGCCTCAACCCAACATGGCTTCATCTATATCTGCCTCTGAACCTCTACCCAACATGGCTTTGTCTACACCAGCTTCCAAACTCCAACCTGACGAGGCTGTGTCTACATCTGCCTCCAAGCCTCAACCTGACATGGCCTTGTCTGGACCTGCCTCTGAGCCTCAACCTGACATGGCCTTGTCTGCACCTGCCTCTGAGCCTCAATATGCCCAGACTGGGTCTACACCTGCCTCCACACCAAGCCTGCCTGTGGACCTGCGTGCAGCAGAGGTGGATCCTTCTGCTCCTCTCTCTATGGCTCTGCCATGCATGGCTCTGCCTCACTCTGCTTCCAAGGCTGAGTCTGAGGCAGGTGTGTCCACACCTGACCCCAGAGCCTGTGCTGCTGAGCCCTCCTGGGCCCCTGTCCCCCAAGCCGGTTCTGACATGTTGGGGACAGAGGTGATTGTGCCTCCCAGGGGACCCCAAGAGAAGCCCAGAGGACAGCCTTCTGCAGGGGCCCCTGGACCCCCTGAGGGTGAGCCCCCGCCAGGCGCCATGCAGGCTCCCAAGAGGAAGAAGGTACGATTCTCCATGGCAATGCCCAGCCTGGAGGAGCTGGGGTCAGCAGGGGCCGGGGGCCCGCCCTCGCCAGTCACAGCCCGGCCCTCAGCCCTCAGAGTGGCAACAGGGGGCCGTGGGGGGTCTGCAGCCTGGGACGCTGTGGCAGTTGGGCCCCGGCCCCCCCAGCCCCGGATCCTCAAGCACCTGCCGCCCCCTGCCCCTTCTGCTTCAGTGGGGCCCGGGCTGGGCAGCAGCTTTGCAGTGACCCTCCCAGAGGCCTATGAGTTTTTCTTCTGTGACACCATTGAGGAGGAGGATGAAGGTGCTGCAGAGGAAGAGGCCATCCAGGCCCTGGGTGAAGTCCAGTGGCCCGACACGTGCGAGTTCTTCTTCCGGGATTGCCCAGCCCAGAGGCCCAGGCGCCAGGGGAGCTCCCCAGCCACGGTCCCACCCCTGGGGGCTGAGGCTGCACCAGTGGCACCTGCTGTCGACCTGGTGCCCATCTCCATCCCAGAGGCCTATGAACACTTCCTCGGGGAGGAGGGGCTTGGCGGTGTGCAGCCATCAGCTGCCCTTCTCCAGCTACGGACCTCAGAGCAGGAAGTCGGGCCTGGGGCCTCGCCTGAGCCCAGTCCAGCCACTGCACAACAGCTCAGCCTGGCAGTCAGGCAGGCAGGTGCGTTTTGCTCAGGCCCCATGTCTGTCCAGGTCCTGGGAACACACTGTCCAGGGAGCCCAGCCAGAGGGACTGGGGGTGGGGGTGGGGCGTAATCCTGGGTCATCAGCCCATGGGGGGCGGGGGCTTGGGGACCTCTTAGAAGGGAAGGGCAAACTCCCAGGCATCCCAGAACATGTCCACATGGGGCAGCCCAGGCTAGGCACCATGGCCATTCTGGGGTTTGACCCAAGTCCAGGCCCAAGTGCCAGGAAAGCCACTCTCCAAAGCACCTAGCAGGGTGGGCGCTGGGACTGCTCCCACTTGGGCCTTAGTGGGATGGGCACTGGGGGCACAGATGATTCTTAGGACCTAGGACTGATGTGTCTAGGGTACATGTGTCCCAGGGTGGACATGACCAGGGCAGGTGCAGCAGACCAGCTCTGGTGTATTTCTCTCTCCTAGGGGAGCTCTGCCGTCCCCTGGCCGTCCCCTTCAGTCAGAATGACATGTGCCTGGTGTTTGTGGCCTTTGCTACCTGGGCTGTGAGAACCTCAGATCTACACACCCCTGACGCTTGGAAAACAGGTGTGGGGCCCTGGGGGCAGAGGGGGCTGGTGCCTAGGAGACAGATGGAGGGGCCTTCTTGTCCGACCTCAGCTGCCCGGAGGGAGGAGGTGTGCAAAGGACGCACAGGTTTCTCCCTACTCTGCTTTTTCCCTGCTGACCAGCGTCCACCTAGCTGCTCTGTCCCGCTGGCCTTGTCCTGCCCTTTGAGGACTGGGTCATGTGGGCAGAAGGTGATGACTGGCAGGAGCTGGCACCAGGAGACCTTGTGCTTCTCTTGCAGTCTTGCTGGCCAACATCGGCACCATCTCCGCCATCCGCTACTTCCGCAGGCGGGTGAGGCGAGGACGCAGTCCCAGCCGCAGCTGCAGTCGCAGCCCAAGTCCCACCTCCTAGCAACCAGACCTGGGCCACAGGGACGCAGGTCAGAAGACAAGCATGTGCCAGGAGGTGCTGCCCTCCTCCTTGCCCTTGACCCCGTCTTCGAGGGCGTCCAGGAGGGAGCCAGTGTCCGTGGGGCTGGCTCCCTTGGACTTCACCTAAGGCACAGCCAGGGGCTGAGGCTGCTCCCCTCTCCTTAGAGGGAGGAGATTTGGAATTCTGGGTGGGTAAGGACTGAGCAGGGAACTGGTTAATAGGATACTGGATCAGCAAATGAAAAGCACAAGGCACCCAGTTAGATTTGAATTTCAGACATGCAATATTTGGGACATACTTAGACTAAGAAATTATTATTGTTGATCTGAAATCTAACTTAACTGGGCACTGTGTTTCATCTGGTCACACGAGGGAGGGGTGAGTGGCAGGAGAAGATACTGGAAGAATTAGGAGTGGCAGAGAGGGGCAAGGCTCTGCTGGGTTGTAGGGTCCAGATGGGGATGCTGGGTGCTGTAGAAGCTGGGGGCATGTTCTGGGGCATCTGTCCTGCTCACAAGAGCCTCTCTGAGCCCTGAGCGACTGTGGTCAAGTCTGCCTGGGTAGACCTGGGCGGATCCCTAAATGCCTTCAGTGGCTGTGGCAGCCCCCATGTTGGGGGGTCTATGGGGCAGGACCTGGGCTCCATCTGAGGAACCCTGGATGAGGGTGCAGGCAGAACTCAGTCCTCACACATGAGGACGTGGCTCCTGAGAGTTTTGCTGCTCCTGTGGGTCAGCTGGTGTGAGGGCTGAGGTCAAGAGCAGTCAGAGATGGGGTGGGAAGGTGAGCGAGGGGCCAGAGGTGGGTGGGGGGTCTTCCCAAGGCAAGTACGCACAGGTGGAAGGCACCCGGCTGCTTGGTGGAGGACACAGGTAGACAGCACCAATAAAATCTCCTCTCTCTAATTTACGGTGTCAGTGTCTGACAGCCCCACCCGCACACCCAAATGCTGACCCCACCCCTGAGAGCCTCGCCTCTGATGCTCACACCTCAAGACCTGGGCCTCACGCCCTGACCTCACACACAGACCCTGCCTGACCTAGCCCTCTGCCCTGCACATCCATGTGGACCCCAGCTTCCAGGTCAGGTCCCCTCCCCGAAGGCAGAGCTGAAGGACGGCGCTGAGCTGTCTAGCACCTCCCTGAAGACCCTTGCCGAGCTGTGATCAGCCACGCAGTCGGGGTGTCCTCAGGGATGAGGTGCCTACTTCTAGTCACTCCAGCTGCCACCCGTCTGCTCTCAGGTCCGGGAGACACCTTGACCCTGGGTCAGACCCCGGGGGGCATTTGGCATAGGCTGAAGGGGCAGTCGACTGCAAAGTCTGACTTCAGGGTCAGAACTGGTCAGATGTGGTTCTGACAAGCAGCCCTGGCCAGGGGCCATCAGATCCACTGGATGAGCCCCCCCTCTGCCTCAAGCCTTTTGAGCTGTGGCCACTTCTGGTGGGAGGGAGATGAGGTCTTGTCACCACCTGGTGGGGAGGGAGAGACCCATCAGTCTAAGGAAGCAACACCCTGTTTCTGACTTACCCCCAGGGAGTAGAACCCTCACTCACCTGAGGGAGGCAGCAGAGGGCTGGGGGGCCCTTCCGGGGCAGTGGAGACCTGGGAACCCCAAACCACAAGTCTGAGAGCAGGGCAGAGCCCGGGGAGGTGGCATGGGATCAGATTGACCAGAACCCTCCCACCTTACCTCTTGGTCCCACTCACCCTGCCATTCCCTGTGCCTGTCCCTGGTCTCTGCCTGCCTCACATTCTCCATTTCTCTCTCTTGCTCCTCAGTCCCAGGAGGCCCACCTAGCACCCTTTGGGCCCAGGGGCTGGGGCCTCCTCCTACCAGGGTGGGGGCTGCTACTCACAAGCTGAGGGGCATCTGGGGGCTGTGCACCCTGGTCCTTGATGGAACCCCGGTGTCTCCGAGAGGCTCGGGACTGCAGGGCTCCTTTCCTGGAGACCAAGCGGGGACCAGGGGAGCCAGGGGAGCCAGGGGAGCCGGAGAGTCCAGAGCAGGTATTAGAAATGGGCACGGACACAGGAACAGAGGGGAATGGGCTGGAAGGCTCTGGTCCAGGTGAGCTCAGCACTGCACCAAGAAGCTGCCAAGAGAATGTGGGTTACTTGAGGCCCTGGACAGGGGCCACCATGGACCACAGGGACTACTGCCCCAGGAAGCCCCTTAGCCTCCCATCACAGCACGAGCAGACCTCGGGCTTCGGCATCTCCCTGACTTCAGGTTGTGGCACAGCCAGCCCTGTCACCAGCAGGTGACTGACCTCATCCAGGCCCCTAACATCTGTGATCCTGCGATGGGAAGTGGCTGGCGGGGTGTAGGGATCAGCATACAGCGGGGAGTGTGGTGCCCCCAGAGGGTGCTCTGGGGCCGCTGGGCTGCATTCCAGGCCCAGCCTGCCCACCTGCAGGAACAGGTAGAAGAGACATAGTCCGTGAGTCAGAAGCAGCAGAGCCTCCATGAGAGAGGCCTCGGGGGTCCAGGCCCAGGCAGGCTGAGAGACCAGGCCAGGGAGGCAGGCAGGAGGGAAAGCCACCTGGCAGGGCCGGGTCACCTTGGTCAGGTCCAGATGTATGTGTGGTGGTGCAGCAGGGCCAGGCTGCTGCCCTCGGGCCTGGCCCCCGGGGGACCGGCTGCTACGCCTCAGCTCCGCCCTCGGTCGGCCAAGGCTGGCACAGTCAGGGCTGGGATCGGGCTGGTCCTGTGGGGACCAAACGCCTTTCAGAAAGTTCTCTGGGCCCTTTCCCACTCAGTTCTCTGAAGTCGGGTGGCACTCGCTGCAGTCTAAGTCTCCCCGCAACCAAGGAACCAGGGTCCAGGCTCACGGGGGTGAGCCGCGGGGCCCCGGCTCCCCAGCACACAGACACCTCATGCTTCCTGCCCTTCTTCCTCAGCCACCCCCAGATACTCACAGGTGCAGACTGGGCAGGGGAAGAGCAGTCTGCAGTGCAGGGCACTGAGGACTCGGGGAGGGAGTAGCTGGTGCGGTTGGAGGGAGGTGCCGGGCACCCCGAATCCCAGCTGGTCCGTCCATCTGAGGAAAGTGAGCCTCGGACACCACCTGTGACCTGGGCAGTCAGGGCATGAGTTGGGTGGTCATCCCTCTCCCCACCCACACATCTGGACCCACCCCTCTGTCCCCAGGGCCTGATCTGAGGTACTCCTGCTGCCCCTCACCTGTGTGGGCCCCTGCGGGCCTGGGAAGCCCTCGGGGTGGAGGAGCAGAGGGCCCCCATCCCTGCGGGAGACAGTCTGGAGGCACAGCAGCCAGTGGCAGTAATCCTCATGACTGGCACACACCACCCGGATGGTGTGGATGAGCCGTCCTGCACACAGAATGGGGGGGCGCCATGCAGGCACACCCCACAGAGCCCCCGTAAAGAGCTGGGGCATCCACCAGGCTCATACCCACTCCCAACAGCCCCTAGACAGGGGTAGAGACTGCGTCAGGACTCACCTCCTATCAGGAAGGAGCGGGTCTGCTTCTCCTCCAGGTTGATGTGCACGGCGCTGAGTGGCAGCTCCCCCTGTGGGGCAGCGAGTGAGGGCTGGGCCTTCCTGGGAGCAGCCCCAGCCCCTGCTTGATCCCATCCCTCCATCTTGTCCTCCCCAGCTGGGCTGAGCACCTGGACAATCCAGCTCCGAGGCCAGCTCCCTGAGGGAGGTGGAGCAACTGATGTCTGTCCTGGGGGTGTCTTGACCCAGACCTGCTGGTGGGCCTCACCAACCCACACAGCAGATGGGGACGGGCCCCCCAGGCAGGGAAGCCCCTGTGTGTCTTCCTGAGTACACACCAACCACATGCTCACCTGCATATGCACACATGCCCCTCAGGCAGCAGGGGCACCTGCCAATGACTCCCAGGAGTGGCCCTACCTCATGCCACCTGCTCAAGGGTGATGGTCTGGCTGGTGGCTGAGGACCCTTTAGGATGGGGAGGGTGCTCCAGGGAGGGACTTTCCCACCTCAGAACTGAGACTAGACTGACCGGGCAGTGGGCCAGATGGGCGGAGCCCTGTGGTCTGTCCCAACAGGCCTTGACATACAGGTTCCTCCCAAGTCGCCACCCCCACCCCACACAGCATGCCTCCCTGGGCAGGTCCACCTCGGGGAGGGCCCACCTTAAAGGCAATCCCGTCTGGTTCCTCAGAGAAGATGGCCAGGGATGTTGGGTACAGGACCAGGAGCCGATCCCACTGCTCCTGCGAGGGGTCAGAGGACAGCATAGGTGGGGCTGGGCACCCGGGGCTGGTCCCACCTCTCCTGCACCCTCCTCACATCCCTCCCACCCACCTGTGAGGGCAGGTGCTGCAGCTTGACCCTTGAGGCACAGATGGCACTGCCCACTGATTCACACCCAGATGCCCTCCGCAGCCAGGTCAGATGGCGCTGCAGGGACCAGGGGAGCTCGTTCCCTGCGGGGGCCTGTGGAAGAGGCCGTCAGGGTAGGCTGGAGCGAGAGGGTGGGGAGGGGGCTTGCAGGTTCCTGCTTCTGACCTGCGGGGGTGCAGAGTGGCAGCGCCGCAGTCCCCCCAGGAGGGCCATCTGCTTTTCCAAGTGGTAGAGCCAGCGGCGGAGCTCAGCTTCACTGGGGCAGAGGACGAGGAGTGGGGCAGGCAGTGGGCCTGGGGGTGGAGGAACAGCGTGGGCTGAGATGGGCCCAAGCTTGGAGCCCCAGAGTCCAAGCAAAGGTCCCTCTCCAAGGGCTCTGCACAGATCCATGGCCCTGGCTGGGAGGCACCCTTCTAGGAAGACAGTGTCCTCCACACACCTGTGATCTGGAAGCCATGCTCTCCGGTCCCCTCGAGTGGGCAAATGCTCAACTCCATCAGCGGCAACAGCCCCTGCCAGAGAACAGGTAGTAGGGCTGCAAGAACTCCCAGGGGTCTTGCCCCCACCCATGCTCAGGCTTCTTACTTGGAATGTGAGCCCCTCAGAACCATGAGCCTGGAAGTAGAGGTGGGAGGGGAAGAGCTCCAGGTAGCAGTCGCTGGTATCCTGGGGAGAGCAAGCGCCTGTCTGAGGGACTGAAGCAGGCAGGCTGGTGGGTACTGGTCCCTGAGCATGCCCCTCAGACCCTACCTGGCTGTGGTGGAACCGCAACTGGACTTTGGCATAGTGTACCACCTTGCCCAGGTTCCTCACGGGCACCTTTCGCCGCCCCTTCTTGAACACACTCAGGATTGGCTGCTCCAAGTTCTCTGGTTGACTCTCCAGGCCTGGAAAGTCCTAGGGGAGCAGGGCTTGGGGAGTGGTCAGATAGGACCAGCAACCCCAACCCATTACTCAGTCACCCATATAGGCCTGACCGGTCCATGCAAAGTCACACAATACACACAGGCAGATATGCACAGCCTGTCCATGTGGAATGGTGGCAGAATGCACAACACACACACACACGCACAGAGCTCCTCAGTCTATGCTGTCTGGTCTAGCAGGGGACAGAGAAGGTGGGACTCAGTGGAGTCAAACCTTATCTTCACCACCTCCTGGCCCTGCAGATCTGTTTTGTTTATTCAATCTCCCCAAAATTTTCAAAGGTGTTTTGGGGTGTCTGGGTGAGATAGTGCATAAAACCCAGGCTTTCTTCAGTGTCAGTTGGTAAATGTTTAATACCTGATTCTATAAATAAAAACAGACAAAAAACCCCCAAGCCCTGATCTGTACATCCACCAATTTCCTTGGTGTACACATTCCCACTTAGCCTGCTTGGATACCGGCATGATTTCTGGGTGCTCAGGTGCTGGTTGTTCTAGCACATTGAGCACAGGCCTCAGGCTCACATACACAAATGGCAAAGACTGAGGGTTTCTCTGCCACCTGTTCCTGAACTCTTCTTCCCTCCCTCCCTTTCCCTTGAATCAGGCACATGTCTGACTTGGGCTATTCCCTCTGTTGGGGCCACTCAGCCCTGACTCCCCACTTTGTACCCTTGGGGGCTTTGCTCAGTTCTCACCTTTTCCTTGGCTACACACCCTTCTAAAATTCCAGCCTTTCCTGTTCTGCTTAGCTGCCTGACCACAGTCTGAGTGTGGGGCAGTGTCAAAGTGCAGTGCTGAAGGGAGGAAAAGAGGGCCAATGTCCACACAGCACTTAGCTAGTCCTAGCAGAGCGTTCTCTACGAATGGGGGCTTTGATATCAGAGCAGGGGCCAGACAGAAGACAGGTGCTCAGGGGCTGGAGAGGGCTGTGACCCACCAGCTTAGGAGCAAATTCTGTTGGGGGTCACATTTGGGTCACTTGCAGGTCTGCTGTGTCCTGGCAAAGCCAAGCTGCCCCTTGGGCAAGCCCAGGAATGTGAACAGACAGAACACAGCTCCCCCGGCTTCTCTGCCTCTGGGTGGGGCCTCCTGCACCCACACCCAGTGTGGGAACTGATTCCAGTGACACCCTCAAAAAAATAGGCCATGAATCTGTAAGGGCTATGCCAATGGTCCCGTGGCCCAGGCTCAGACCTGGGGCCTGGGGAGGGCAGCTTAGAATCCCAGTAGGGCTGGAAGCATGGCGACTGTTCAAGCCTGGCCAGAGGCCCCCCTTGGCCCCATCTCCTAAGGCTCCAGGGGTCCTGCCCCTTCTCCAGGGAGGACCACTAGGGACACCGTGCCTTCGGGGACTCCCTCAGGGTCACACTGCCTGTCCTAGCCTGAACAGTCAGGGTCTGAGATGTGGCCGCTTCCCTGAGGCAGACTGGTTTCTGAAGCCAGCAGCTGACTGCAGGAGCTCTGGGACCTTAGACAGGGAAGAGGGGATGACATAGGGTCCCTGCCTGGTGGGGCAGGGCGAAAGGTAGGTTCCGGGAACCCATGCCAGCGACTTCAGTCCTGGCTCAGAGTCACAGGTGTTCCCCCAGCAGAGGCTCCAGGTCCTCTTCACAGAGCTGAGCCCAGTCACCCTCTGGGCACGGGCCCCAAGGAGGGAGCTGCAGTAGGGGCTCCTGTCAGATCTGCAGTCTAGGTTCTGCTCAAACCAATGCTAGCTATTAGGAAAAGTGGCTGGGGCTTCTCCTCTCAGTCAGTCCTTAGTCTTACCCTCGGTTCCCTCAGTGAGAAGTAGCCTAACAAGTGCTTGGTGTTCGCTTCCTTCCTGTGCTGTGGCAGGGCACACCCGCACAGGTAGGGCTGCTGCAGGCAGCAGATATCCAGGAGCACCTTCTTGTTAGAGACCCCGAGTGAGAAACTGGGGCCTGCTGTAGGTGACCAGCAGGCTCACAGTCGCCTGAAGCCCTTTACTTTCTCAAGCAAATTCACCCACAAGGCTGCAACACAGAAAAGCGTGCGCTCAGCTCGGCGAGCTGGAGGTCTAGGCCGACACCGCCTACCCCGGTGATGCGGCCGAACCTGCCGAGGCCCCGCCCAAGGGCCAGGCGCGCGGCTCACCACTGACTCAGGGCCAGTCTGGGTTTCGTTCTGGGCCAGACTTTCGGCGGATGAACTCCCCAGGGCGGGGCAGTGCCCACTTCCTCACCTCCCTTTGAATCTGAATCCCCTGGGCTGACTGGGAGGACCCTGAGCTGTGCGAAACTGCGACGCACGTGCGGACACAGAAGAGAGCGCAAAGCCGCACGCGGACCCCAGGCCCAGCGACAAATGAGGGCCTCGCCACCGCGGGCGGCTGCCGCTCGGGCGGGGCACGCCCTCGGCTCACCGTCCCAGGGATGTAGTAGAAGAGCTTGTCTGCGGCGGTGTCCCCGTCCGGGCCAGCCTCGGAGCCGAACAGGCTCGCCAGTTTCCTCGCGCTGTCCTCTCTAGGATGAGGGAAAGGGGTTTGGGGCTTGCCCCTCGGTCGGGTCGAGGGAGACCTTGTGCCCGGGTGGCTGAGGTCGCCCCTCTCACCTATTTGCCTTCAACGAGGGTTTCCTGGAGAACGAGGCCCGCAGCCTCCTGGGGGTCTGAGGGACGCAGTGGCTGTTCCCCATAGGTGACGGCGGCTGGCTTGGACCGGGCCGGTAGGCAGGTCTGGGTCCCTAGGTCCGGGATCCTCTTGCCCGCGCCTCCCGCGGCGGGCGGGACTGTGGGATGTCCCACGCCTACTCAGGGGTGCGGGGAGGAGCCTTTCTGGGAGGGGCTTGGCTCCACCTGAGCCCAGCCTCCGGATTGACCTGGGTTCTTCGCACCCGCCCGCCAGCCCAGGGGCGGAGGAAAGGGCTTCTCTGATGAGGTCAAGAGCCCCACTTCAGCCTCCAACCTACTGGAAGGGCCAGTAACGCCTGCTCTGCGGGCACCATGCCTGTCTGTGTTCAGGCTGGCAGTGACTGGGCACTGAAGAGCAGAAATCCAGTGACCTCCCTTCTAGTTGCCCACCCCCCAACCTGAGCACATATCCTGTTTTCATGCTAATCCCAACTGGTCTGAGTCACTAGTGACTGTCCAAGTGTGCTCACCCTTAGCCACTGAAGCAGGAGTTTACAACATTTTGGAAGGGGAAGACAGAAGCTTGGGGCCAACCCTCACTCCAGACATAAAAGTCAGTGTCCCCAAGACTTAACCAAATGCAGGAAGAAGGTCACTCTTCTCAGGTGCCCACACAGTAATGGCAGAGTGGAGGGCCTATCCTCCACAAGTGACCCCCCACCCCAGAACCTGGAATGTGACAGGGATTTCTCAAGACTAGGTTAGTAGCTCACCTCCACTGGCCCACAGGAATTCCTGCTCCACCTGGATGCAAAAGTGCTACCTTGCAGTTCCCAGACACTGATGCTGCATCTCAGCCAGGCTATACCCTTGTTCACAGACCCTCACACCAGAGCCCAGCCATGACCCCAGGCTGTGCTGCACCCCCACAAGGCAAAGGGCTAGAGATGGACCACTCAGTCTCCGGCTCAGGGAGCCCAAGAAACATGTTTATTGTTCAAGTTGTTTCATATTGCTGAGTAGGGACTCAGTGCACGTGCCCCAGCCCCATGTGAGATCCAGAAAAGACACCACCCTGCAGACACAGGACACAGGAAGGGAGTCTTTGAGCCCTTCCTGGGGACAGCCCTGGCTGGGCCGAGTAAGGGTAGTGTACAAAGTGCAGGCTATGTGTCTGCATCTGTTTGAAAACCCCTGCCCTGCTCCCACTCTGACTCTGGCTGCTGCTGTGCACCTGACCCAGGGTCTACAGAGTCCGGACTGGGCCACTGACCTCCCTCTAGTGGTGGGAGGACACTTGGAGAGTAGCTTGGTCCCCTGTGCACAGGAGAGCCAACACTTTGAGAGTAAACATATGAACTGGTAACTGCAGCAGTGGTCATCCATCAATAAATAATGAATCAATAAATAGGTGAGTAAATAAATAAACAGCACACACATAGAGGAACGCGGAGGAATGAACACAGAGATGTGGACAAACGGTGCAGGATGTCCCTGGTCCACGTGTCCCCGACACGTGGCAGTGGAGAGGGAGGTGCTGGGGTTGACCCGAGGGGCTTAAGGCATGTGGGAGGCTGCAGGGCCTCTCTGTGGTCAGTGCTGTGGGTCAGAGGCTGGTGGAGGACACGGACAGCGTGGGCGAGGATGGCGGCGGGAAGTTGAGCAGCTCCAGCACGGCCACACCCACACTGCTGCGCCGCGTGAACATGCAGGACGCAGCCACCCACTTGTTGGTCCTTGGGTTGTACTTCTCGATGGAGTTGAGGCTGGAGCTGCCGTCATTGCCGCCTACAGCATACAGCCATCCATCCATGGCCACCAGGTCGTGTGTGCTCCTGGGGATGGGCAGCCAAGAAAGTTGTGTGGGTGGGACCACAGGAGGAGCCACGGGGTGGGGTGGGGCACAGGAGGAGCTGGGGGCGGAGCACTTGGTGACTAGGGGCCTGACCAACTGTGGTGGCCAGAGTGGCCCAACTTGGCCTGCGGACCTGCGAATGTTCATGGGTGCCACGCTTTCCCAGGCGCCGGCCTTGGGGCTGTATCTCTCCACTGAGTTGAGGCAGCTGGTGCCGTCGTTACCCCCGGCCACATACAGGGCACCCTCCAGCACCGCCACGCCTGCAGAGCTGCGTCGGCTAAGCATGGAGGCCACCGGGGTCCATGCATTCACCTGTGGTGGTGAGGCTCGAGTTGAAGAATGACCTGACAAGGGACCTCATCCATCCCCCTAGACAAACCCTAACTCAGGCAGGGTATCTGTGAGACGGGGTGGATATGGATGACTGGCCCTGGGGGGCACACGTGGCCAGAGGGTGGGACCCCCAGGCAGCAGGTGGGCTGGGAGACTGCCAAGGGGTGCACTATGCACCTGGGGCTCATACTTCTCCACAGTGGCCAGGTGTGAAGAGCTGTCGTATCCACCCACGGCATACAGGTTCCCATCTGCGGAAGGCAATATACCCTGGTGCTCCTGCTGGGTGAGGGGTGCAGGCAGGAGGGTAGGCACCACAGGAAGGCCCTTTCACCCACCGAGTGTGGCCACGCGCACATATCGCCTTCGGGTGCTCATGGCAGCGATGGATGTCCATGTTCCCGTCAGGGGGTCATAGCGTTCAGCACTGTGGGCACCAGACCGCTGCTGACCCGCAGCCACAACAGAAAGGTCATCGAGTCCTAAGACCTGCCCTCCCCCATGGAACAGCTGAAATCCTAAGGTAGCCATGAAGGCTCTGACCTCAGAGTCCTACCATACTGGATAGCAGGACCTGCTGGGTGGGCATGGGTCGCTGCCTGCCTGGGCCCAGCTCTGCACTGGAGGAGAGGGCCCCAGGAAGGAAAAGGGGTGGAAAGAGACCAGGCCTGAGAACTGTGTGGCCCGAGGTGAAGAGGCCTTGGGGACCCTGGTGGCCTGAGCAGGCGGGACCCTTGCCATTACCCCATCAGACACGACTTGGTACAGCCTCACCTCCTGCTGCTGAGCCACCCTGCAGGGCCACCGGGGCCCCAACCCCAGCTACTACCTGTTGAGGCAGGAGGCCCCATCGTAGCCGCCAGCTGCGTACAGGAGCCCGTGCAGGGCAGCTACCCCCAGGCAGCTGCGCCTCGTGCCCATAGACACCTCAGGCTGCCACGTGTTGGTCACGGGGTCATACGACTCCACGGTAGCCAGGTCTGAGGTCCCATCATAGCTAGGAGAGGGATCCACTACTGGTCAAGGAAGACGTAGCAGGCATGTGCCGAGCCCTAGACCCACGCCTGGCCTCTATGCTTACCCGCCCACAGCATACAGCCGGTTTCCGACAGCAGCCACTCCCACTCGGGCCCGGCGTGTGGACATGGAGGCCACCACATGCCAGCGGTCAGTTCGAGTGTCATATGCTTCACAGTCCCCATGGATGGCAAAAAGGCTCCCACCACCTAGGGAGTGTGAGGGACAGGATAGGAGCAGGGGCCCTGGGAGGCAACCAGTGAGGGTCCAGCATAGCCTAAGGGCAAGAGTATTGGGGATCTGGGGATAGGTCACACTCCACAGGGTGTGTGGAGGAGAAAGAAGGAGCAGGTCAGGACCTAACCAATATGGTGGACTGGGCTTGTGTTGGGTGTCGGGACGGCAGCTCCAGGCAGGGGTGTCAGGGAAAGGGGCCAGACAGGCATACCCACGGCAAAGAGCACAGGACCGGCACCCTCACAGCGCCGGGGCCGTGTGCGGCTGGTGCCCAGCACACCCCTCTGCTCGGGCAGCAGGTGGAACTTGAGGGCCTCAATGAGCAGGTCCTTGCAGTCGGGGTGATGCCTCACCAGGCTCTCAGCATCCACGTGGCCCAGCAGGAAGTCGCGGCTCAGCAGGGGCAGCCTCACACACTTCATCAGCTGGGGCAGGAGTGCCAGGGTCAGGGGACCCTCAGGCACACTTGCCCCAGGGCCGAGACCCTGGCTCAGATGCCCGTACCACCTGTACGATGGGTTCTTGAGACAGATGCCTGCATTGCCCCCATGGTGTCCCTGAACGGGAGAGGCCAGGGACTCCATGAGGCACACCCAGGTTTCAGCCACCACCATCCCTCCCTAAAACCATGGGGGGGTCCCCTAGGCCTGGCCTTACTCTTGGAACGTGCTGCCTCCGAGTGTCCACATCATGTTTGACCCAGCTCAGGACTGCACGATAGACGTCTTCTTCTGAAGGCACGTTCAGACTGTCACTAGAGACCAATTCTAGCACCTGGGGACAGGGGTCCTCAGGCTGAGATCTGGGGAGGGTCCTGTGAGTCCAGGGAGTCCCCTGAAGGTACCTGGGAGGGAGGATCTGGTGGTGGTGGGGGGGGTCAGTGTTCCTACAGGGAGGGGCCCAGCAGGGTCAGGAGCAGTGATTGGTTCCTGGGGGGGCCTAGATCCAGAACAGTCTCAGGGACATGGAACCAGGACCAGGGATTAGGAGCAGAGGCTATTAAGGCAAGATGGGGCAAAGAGTCAAGGCAAAGACCTGGGTGGAGCCAGGAGCTGGGAACAGGGTTGGGGGTGCCAGGCGAGAGGTCATAGTGTGGGCATAGGTCAGAAGTTGGGAATGAGGCCTGGGGAACAAAGAGCAAGGGGTAAAGGAGGGTGCTGGGGGTGGGACGGGGCAGGTTTGGGGGGCCCAGTGGGCAGGTTACCTGCTTCAGTGGCAACAGCATGAACTCCTCCGTCTTGGCCACGTCCACAAAGTGCTGCAGCACATACCTGTGTGCCGCCTTGAGCAGGTCGCTGCACGAGTGTGTGTCGGCAAAGCCCCGGATACCCAGGCAGTTGGAGGGGTCCAGCTGACTCAGCAGGAACTTGCAGCAGGCATCCCGGACGCCATTCAGCTGTAGCAGGCTGGCAGCTGGGAGCAGCGTCTGCGGGACATGGAGATGGGGTCCGATGGGAAGGGGCCTGGGCTGCAAGAGTAACTGTGGGAATGGAGAGAGGCCTGTGAGAGGCCAGGGCATGGGGAGACCTTGGCAGGAGGCACACTGCCTCACCTGCACGTTGCCCTCGCCCACCACAATCTCAGCGGTATATGCAAACTGCACCAGTTGGTCCAAGGCCTGAGGGTCGATGTCATGCAGTGTCACATGAGTCTGGCGGCTCTCGCTCATCTCATCTGTGGGGACAGTGGTCAGGCTGGTACCTGCCCTGGGAGAGCTACAGAGAGCCCCCAAGTGCCACCCAGACTATGGTACTTGCTTGTGAACATGGCGTGGAAGTAGGGGCTACAGGAGGCCAGCACCACCTTGTGTGCACGGATCTCCTTGGCGGCCACATGCAGGACGATGTCACACAGGAGGCCACGCTGCCGCATTCGGCTCATGGCTACGAAGGCATCGTGGTAGTGCCGCTTGGAGTTGTGGGCCACACTGTGGCCCTCGCGGCTCAGTAGCTGCATGGCACCCTCCATGGGGGCTGCAGGCCGGGCCTGCCTGGGCCTCGCTCGCTCTGTCTCCGGGCTGCAGATGGGCAGGGCCAGGTCAGGGTTAGTTCTGTATGGGGCTGCTCACCCACCTCTGTGCCACCAGACTTCTGGGCATGGCCAGCGCAACCAGATCAGCCATCCGACCAGCAATCTAGTGGCTATAACAGCTGCATCAAGGGCGACCTTGTCACTTGTTACCCACCCCCTGCTTCAGGACCTCCCCTCCTGTCCAGCTACCCTGGAGCCAGACCAGACTCTTCTAAGCCTACTACTACTGGGGGATCATCTGAACACTGCTGCCCTCACTGTCCAGCGTCCTGTGCCCACCTCCCTTCTCAGATACCAAGTTCATTCATCTCTGGTCCCCCACGAGCGACAGGTTTCTTCTACCCTCCTAAGAATAGGGCTCCTGCCTTGACGGTCACCCTTCCCATCCCTCAGCAGTCCTGGGACTGCGGGGGGAACCCGGCCAATGCTGCCTGTTTTAAAGAAGACCCCCTGTCCCCATAGAGCAGGTGGACCTCTGCCTCCGGCTGTGGAGGGATTCAAGGGCAGGCAAGGGAGTAGGGAGCTCTCTCTCCAGGGGTGGGCCCCCCGCCCTCCACGGCAGTCAGGGCTTCCCAGAACCGCTGCTGTGGCCGAAAAAACGAGGGGCTCGGACTCCACGCGGCCCGGGCCTGCGGCAGCCTTTCGAGCGACGCCGTCCTCCCGCGTCCCCCGGCCCCTCCGTCCGTCCTCGGCGCCGCCCGCTCTCCGCCCTACTCACGCCGGCGGCTGCGGCGGCGGCGCCTCGGGCCCCGGCCCCGGGCTGCCGTGCTCCGGGCTCTGCGTCCTGCCGGCCGGGCGCTCGCCCCGCGGCTGCATCAGCTCGACCGCCGAACTGCCGCCGGCCGCGAAGCGCGCAGGACCAGCGAGCGAGACTGCTGGAGGGCTGCTGGGCTGCGGTGGCCCCTCAGCGTCGCGCGCCTGTCCGGCTGCAGCCGCTGTTTCTCGGCGCCGCCCGCCCGGTATCTCGCACTCCGAGAAGGCCTCCAGGATCCAGCCTTAGACACCGGTCCTTCGGGAGTCGCGGCACCCGGTCGCCTCCTCACGAAGCCCTCGGGCCCCGCGTACCGCCCCAGGCGAGACGAGCTCCAGGCCTCAGATGACCGGTCACCTGCCGGCTGTGCTGCGGAGGGTTAAGCCTTGCGCCGTGCGCTGGCCGTCCGGTCTGGCCGTACAGGCCCGCGGACCCCACAGACCGGAAGGAGGCGTGCACCCTCTCCGCTCAGCCCCGCACGCCCTGGGCAGAGGCTCGGGTGCGTTTTCCGTGGCGCCTCGCTGCACCGTAAGTGGATGGTGCTGCCAGGGACTGCGGACTGCCCAGCGAGAAAGACACGGGGTTTTTGCTCCGGCCTCGCTGGATCAAGCGAAGCCTGTCCAGCCTCCCAGCATGGTCTGATTCCTGACGAACTGCCTGTCTGTATCGCTGCCGTTTCTCTTCTGTTTTCCCCACTAGACCCTTGGCTTGTCGTTGATTTGTGTGCTGTTTGTTTCGAAGTCTCCGCTGTCGCACGTTTTGTGTGTTGTCAGCGCACTGCACCCGCACCGTTTCCCCAGGTGGGAGCCGTTATTACAGCGTGTCACGGAGAAGAGCGCAGAGCTGGCCCGCGTTTCTGCGCATGGGTGCCGGAGTCGTGCCAGAGTCCACCGGAGGCGCTGAGGGTGAGAACCCGCCCTCCCGCCTGGAGGCCGCAGGCTCCGCGGTCGAGAATCGCAGAGCCAGCGACTGGGCGGGGCGCGGCCGGGGGCAGAGCCGATTCTGAGGAAGTGCGGCAGCGCGCGGCATTCTGGGACCGGAAGTGCGGCGCACGCGGTGAGCTCAGCGTCATGGCGGCCGCGCGGGGCCGCAGGAGGTGAGTAGTGGCGGTGTTCCTCGCGGGCGCTTGTGCGCCGGTCTCTTCTCACCCCTATCGGAGGCTGGGGCGAGCGGGTTGGCGCCTCATTACCCCCGTGACCTGCAGGCGCCTGGAGGAGCTGACGGTGGACGAGTTCCTGGCCTCGGGCTTCGACTCCGAGTCGGAGTCGGAGCCCGAGGGCTCCCGGGAGGCGGCGACGCGGAAGGCGCGCGGACGCGGAGCTGCGCGGCGCCCGGAGGCAGGCAGGGGCCCCGCGGCCAGGTGAGCCGGCGCTGCCGCCTGGGCGGCTCGCCTCCTCGGGGGCGGGCGCTGGTGGGTGACGCAGAGGTGCGTTTCTGACCTGGGCGAGCTCGGTGCGGGCGACTCAGTATGCAGCGCGCCGGCGGCGGTAAGGAACCGGCGGAGGGGCCGAGGGGCGTGGAGCGGAGACCCGGGTGGCGTGCACGCTGTGAACCCGGCTACTCGGAAGGCAGGGGCAGGAGATCCAGGTTTGAGGCCAGTCTGGGCAATTTAACGAAATTGTCTGAAAATAAAAAGGCTGGGGCTGTAGCTCGGGGGTGGGGCGCTTACCTAGCGTTTGCGGAGACCAAGTGACCAAATTTGGGAGGGCGACGATCCGAATTTTGAGTGACAACCTAAGGGGTAAGCTATGCGGACAGTGCAGCAGGAACGGCGAAGGCCTCGAAGTGGGAGCTTTTGAGGAAGCGGAGTCGAGTGTGACTGGCAGAAGTGGGAAAGTAGCCGAGATGCGCCCAGAACGGTGATGAGGGATCAGGTCAGATAGATCTGTCAGTAAAACGGAAAGTTTCTTTCGGGCTAGAGCTGTGAAGCAATGTCATGTGACATTTTATTAAACAAAGTAAAAGGGTCACTTGTGTCTGTGCCAAAAAGGATTATAGATGACAAGGGTGGGAATGGAGAGGCTGTTGTGATGATTGAGAGTTGAGAGATGTGGTGGTTTGCAAGGAGACCTTGGCGGTTTTGAAGGTATTGCTTATGAGTTATAGGGACAGGTCCTTTGCAGGGATCGCAGTAGAGCAGGTGCCAGCACAGGAGGTCTGGGGAGACCCCAAGCTGGGTGTCTGTGTGCCCAAGGTGAAAACAGTGGGGAGAGGCTGTTTAGTGGAGTCTAGAAGAGAGTTGTGCTTTCTGAAAACAGCCTCATGGGAACCTCCTGTTTGGTTGTTGACTGCTGCTATACAGGGAGCAGAATAACCTGGTGGCCTCTGTGAGAGGCCCTCTGGTGACTGTGGGGGCCAGATGCCTACCTCACACTGGTTTTCCCCTGGGTGTACTGACCCCTGCCTTCTCAGTGGGCGTAAAGGCTCTGCCTCTGAGCACAAGGACCAGCTCTCTCGTCTGAAGGACAAAGACCCAGAGTTCTACAAGTTCCTGCAGGACAATGACCAGAGTCTACTAAACTTCAGTGACTCCGACAGCTCTGAGGAGGAAGAGGAGCAGTTCCACTCCTTGCCAGATGCACTGGAGGTGAGGACAGTGCAGACCTGGGCGTCAGGGCACCTGTGGTTTCTATGCCCTGCCCCAGCTTGGGTCTTCTGTACCTGGCGTAGGAGGCGAGCGAGGAGGAAGATGGAGGAGAGGATGGGGACAGAGTCCCTGGAGGACTGCAGCGGAAGAAGAGTGAGTCTGTTCCTGTGACCCTCACCATGGTGGAGAGATGGAAGCAGGCTGCAAAGGTGGGAAGCAGCATGGATTGAACAGCTGGATCCCACCACAGACAGGAGTCTCTGCCCTTGTCTCATTGAGCTGCTCGTGACCGTATAGGTGGGCAGAGCCCTTCTCTGAGCAGCACGCAGTGTCCACGTGTTCTTTCCGAGTGCTATGAGGCTTTGGGCAGTATTTTTCAGTCATTGTCCAGCTTTTCTCTCAGGGGCTCTGCTCCCTGAAGACAGGCCATTGTGGGTATGTCTGTTATGTGTGTCTTGGTGTAGTCTCTTGTTTTATAGTGTGACGTCAATAGGTACTTTGTAAAGAAAAGATACTCAGGAGGCTGAGTTTGTAGCTCAGTGGTCAGGCGCTTGCCTAGCATGTGTGAGGCACTGGGTTCCATCTTGGCACCACATATAAATAAGTAAAATAAAGGTTCATTGACAACTGAAATACAAAAATGAAAAAAAAAAAAAAAAGAGATATTTAGTCCTAGGGATGTAGGTCGGCGATAGAATGCCTGCCTAGAATGCACAAGACTGGGCTCAATTCCTCTAGCACTGCAAAAAGAAAAGAAAAGAAAAAAGGTGTTTTGTTTGGCTGACAGTCCTGGAGGTGGGAAGTGCAGCAGCGTGGTGCTGCATCATCACGTGGCGGGTAGGACAGCAATCTTGCTCCTCTGACTTGGGACCCTTGGCCCTTTCCCCTGGGGCTCCTGAGGCAAACTCACTCCCCTTCCAGGAGGATCATGGGCTTGTCTCCATTTTTGTTGCCAGCACATGACTTAGTGGCCCTGCCCCCCACTTCTGCCCTATTTCTGAGGTTGTGGGGAAGGGGCTCCTTTCTCTCAGGAGCAGGTTCTTGGAGTCTTGCCTCTTGCTCTACTTTGTGCAACCTCCCGCTCCTCCAAAGTTACTGGTCTTTTGTCCCTTTAGCACCTCACTCCCAAGCTGTTCCATGAAGTGGTGCAGGCGTTCAGAGCAGCTGTGGCTACCACCCAAGGAGACCAGGAAGGAGTTGAGGCCTGCAGGTTTCAGGTTACAGACAGTGCTGGTGAGCAGGGTCCTGGGGGCCTGGGTCAGGCTGGCTTGCGCTGTCTCTTGTGAGTGACATCTGTGTCCCTTCCTCACAGTGTTCAACGCTCTGGTCACCTTCTGCATTAGAGATCTCTTTGGCTGCCTCCATAAGCTGCTGTTTGGAAAGGTCCCAAAAGATAGCAGCAGGTGAGATAAACAGGGTGATCAGAGCTCTGCTCCGCAAGAAAGGCGTTGGCTCAGCTAGGACAGAGGCATGGCAGGGTCAGGCTTTTGGAGGTCCTGAGAGAGTAGGGCATAAGAGGCCTTTGGGGGATGGGGTGGCCCCATTTCTTTCCCTTTTCTTCCAGAAAAGAAATTCTCTGCTGAGGATCTTGAGAGCATGGTGTGTGCTTGGTTTTACTTTTAGATTTTCCTAGGACTTGGAGAATCCAACTTTATCAGGACTCCTTTAAAAGAAAGCAGAAAGGCTCCACCTGGCTGTCAGCATCAGGAGGGGTGATGGGATTACCTGCACCAGGGCATGGCAGTGTTTGTGTTTGTGTAGGCAGTGCAGACTGAAGGGGTCAGGTGTAGAGGGTGGAGGGCATGCAGTAAGATGAGCAGGCAACAAGACAGGCAGTCCTTGCAACTGACCTTGGGGAGCAGGGCCACCTCCTGGGGCAGATGAGTGACTCCAGGGGCTCCACAGCTGATGTTGACAGAGAGCTGACTGGGCGACTCTCAGGACCCTACCCTTGGTCTGTGGTGCGTTCAGCAGATTTCTGAGAACTCTGAATAAACTTTGAGAAACTTGCAGGAACCCAGCTTCTGCTGCCAGATGTTCAGTCCAGAAGATTTAAAGGTCTGGAGTTTTAGGCAAAAATGTTTGTGAGTGTGCACGTTTGGGTCTTCCCAGGGGCCAGAGCCCAAAGGTCCTGAGTGCTGCTGCAGGTTGTGGTGTGATGGGGCCAAGGGAACCCAGAAGAGGCTGGTGTGTGAGGGAGGCAACTGGGGCAGTCCTTCTGGGAAGAGTAGGACTCAGCACTTCAGAGGGCAGTTGCTCTGCTTTGGCTAAGTGGGTGGTCTGTGGGAAGGGCTGGTGCTGCTTTACTGGGGGTTGGGCATTAGTCTGGGCCACCCTTGAGAGGGTCCTGATAAGCAGCTGTGTCTTATCAGCTGCAGGAAGTCCCTCAGCTTTCTGTGGAGAGAGGTGGGGGATCTTCTTTGGGCAGGGTGTGACCTGGAACAAATGGAGGCAGCTTCAGGTCTAAGGTGCAGGGATCGGGGTGGGTGTGGTTTCTGCAGGATCCCGCAGCCGTCCAGCAGTGCACTCTGGGGCAGACTCCGTGTGGACATCAAGGCATACCTGAGTGCAGTCATGCAGGTGCAGTTCCTGTGGGGGAGGAGCATGGAAGCCCAGGTCACAGGCAGGGCCCTGGCCATTTCGTGTGGTCCAGTGTTTTTTGAGCCTCAGACTCAGTGAATTCAGTGCCTCACAGCCCCCTCCTGCTTCCCTAGCTGGTGACCTGTCTGGCAGAAGCGACGGTGTCAGCAGCTGTCCTGCAGCACATCAGCAGCCTGGTGCCCTACTACCTGACCTTCCCCAAGCAGTGCCGCATGTTGCTTAAGGTGGGCAGACCTGTTGTACTGTGTTGGCATGGCTGGTGGTGTACGTAGCCAACCCACAAATACATCCCATTCCTGCAGCTATACTGCAGCTCCTTTTCTCCTCCACCTGGGTTCCTCATCTCGGGCATCCCTCCACCCAGGCAGGCCAGCGTGACTCAGTAATGTGAGAACAGGTTGCACTGAGGCATCTGTGTTCTGTTGTGTTTTGAAAGCTGGAACAGTTGTCTGTTTCTCTTGCACACCTAATGGTAAAGGCAAATTTTCATGGTCTTGCCTCTACAGGGCACAATGTACTGTGGTCTGTATTTTGGTTTCTCTGACCATCATGTTGCTAGCTTTTCCTGATGTGTTTTAGGAAGGGCTATCTCCCAGCAGTAATACAGAAGCCTCTGACCTGGCTTAGGGAGGCATGTGCTGGCCCTGGGAGTTCCTGGGTGAGAAAGCTGGGGCAGGCAGTGACATCCTCCCTTTCCAGAGGATGGTGGTTCTGTGGAGCACGGGTGAGGAGTCTTTGCGGGTGCTGGCCTTCCTTGTCCTCATCAGAGTCTGCCGGCACAAGAAGGACGTCTTCC
This sequence comes from Sciurus carolinensis, assembly GCF_902686445.1. NCBI lineage: Eukaryota > Metazoa > Chordata > Mammalia > Rodentia > Sciuridae > Sciurus > Sciurus carolinensis. The sequence goes on from NC_062213.1 coordinate 208,799,379, forward strand.
TGAGCCCTGTCCTGAAGGTAGTGTGGGCCCTGAGTCTGTCCATTTGGGGTCTGCCTTGGGAATCAGCCTGAGGGTCCGGCAGGCTGCCTTCATGGTCAGTGCCCTTAGCTGGGCCCTGGTGGCATCATGGCTCAGGGAAGACCAGAGTCCTTAGATCACATTCCTCATCAAGTAAGTGGGAGTGCCAGCAGGCACAGGAACCCTCAGCCTCCTGGGCTTTACCTAGACTCTGCTCTACATAACTGTCCCCAGGGGGAACTTCTCATCAGTGCATGAGAACTTTATTCAGAAAGAACGGAAATAGGTCTGGGGTCACAGCCAGCATCCAAACCCTGCTGTTCCACTCCAGGCCTGGGTGGCCCCCCTGTGCACAGGGATCCTCTGAAAGCCCCTGTACTGGCCCAGCGTGCAGCAAGGCTTCTCTGCCTCCCTCCCAGGGCTTTGATTGTCTCCTTACCTGTTGCACAGCTCACTCCCCACCCCTGATCATACACATTCCCTGCAGGGTCCCTCTGTACACTTTGGACTTACTGTGTGCAGGCAAACACTTGGGCATATATAGGAGGCGGAGCACCATCAGAGGCCTGGGGAGCTGGGGATCAGTGTAAGGGGGTCTGCAGCCACCTGGCTTAGCTGTGGTTCCCGCTTAAGGCAGCAGCTCCAATAGAAGACAGCCTGTGTGTTGGCAGATGACTTGGAAACAGGTAGTGGGTGCTCGGTGGCTCTGACTGGGATCTCTCTGGCAGCAAATGTATATCACATACGTGAGGAACTGCAAGTTCACCTCCCCAGGCACTCTGCCCCTCATCAGCTTCATGCAGCGGACGTTGACTGAGCTGCTTGCCCTGGACCCTAGCATCTCCTATCAGCATGCCTTCCTCTACATCCGCCAGCTCGCCATCCACCTGCGCAGTGCCATGACCATGGGCAAGAAGGTGCATAGCCAGCCCTCCAGACTTGGGAGCCTGACCAGCAGAGGTCCTGGGGACTCCCCAAAGCTTAGGCTGTTGGGGGAGACAGCCTAGCACCTTGTGTACATGGTGGGTGGTGTGGGTAGGCACCTGCCCAGGGGAGGGGCACACTTGGCCACTGCCCTGGCAGGAGGGGCTAGCTCTCAGGTGAGCTCTGCTTTGACCAGGACACGTACCAGTCTGTGTACAACTGGCAGTATGTGCATTGCCTCTACCTGTGGTGCCGCGTCTTGAGTACCCTCAGCTCCAGCGAAGTCCTCCAACCCCTGCTGTACCCTCTCTCGCAGGTGGTCATTGGCTGCATCAAGTGAGTTGGTCAGGGGCAGGTTCCTTGTGTCTCTGGGTCTCGGCAGTCCCTGATGGCCAGGTTAGCTGCATGCAGCACAATGCTCTGAGGGCTGAATGGGCCCAGGAAGAGTGTGAAGGCCTTTTTGGTCCACTGGCCTGGGATTCCTTGTGAGGTGCTCTGTGTTTCTTTGGCCAGGAGATGGCACCTTTGTCCTGAAAAGCATCCTAAGCCTTGGCAACACTAGACTGGGAGGGAGGGTGGAAGTCCAGCAGAGGAAGCCCTGAAAGCAGGAGTGGGGAAGAAAGGGAGGCAGGAATGAATAGCACCCCCACCCATGTTAAAATGTAATTAAGTTGAAAGCTGCATGGGTGTCCCTCCTGTCCCATTGCTGAGCAAGGAAGCAGATGCTTAGACCAGGACCAAAGTCAAGGTGTTTTGTGGTGCCCCGTTCTTGTTTGGGGGAATGTGATGCTACCTCCTGTGGTCATTGTGACTGCTCACCTGGCCGGAGTTGCAGGGAAGCCCCTCCTGGGTGGTAAGAGGCAGTGGGTGGCCAAAGCTAGTGTTGGGTGGGTAACTGAACCTGCCTCTGCCCCTTCCTGCCTTTCCCCTCCCCAGGCTGGTCCCCACTGCCCGCTTCTACCCCCTGCGCATGCACTGTGTGCGCGCCCTAACGCTGCTGTCAGAGAGCTCCGGCACCTTCATCCCAGTGCTGCCTTTCATCCTTGAGGTGAGTGGGCCATGTCAGGGTGCTCCTGCCTGTCCCTGAGTCTGCTGTGAGGGGTCCAGATCACTCCCCTGAGCTCTGCATGGGTTCATGGAGCACATTCCTCTGCTCAGCACTTTACCTCTTGTCTAAGGTGGTGTCAGTCAGGTGTGCTCTGAGGGGTGGCCTGAGGACACAGAGTTTGCAGTCAGGAAACAGACTCTGGCCACATAGGTGTTTGCTTGGGACTGGAGCGAGCAAGAGAGCTGGACCTCAAACCCAGGTTTGTGGTTCCAGAACTTCCAAGGGCCCTGCCTGAACAGCTGTGTGCATGTGAGCACCACGCTGCTCTGAGGGAGGAAGACAGCAGTGTCAAGTTAGGCCTTAGTGCAGAGGATGTTCAGAGACTTGCCGTTTCCAGGTCAGGGAGGAAAGGAAACTGCAGGCCTGTGCCCACTGCCCTCCACTATGGAGGTTGCTGTTTGTGCTTTGTGAAGGTGCTCTGGAAGCCACATCTACTTCCGTGTGGCAGCCAACTGTGATCCCTGACTGCCCAGCCCTGTGACCTCTCTACCTTGGCACCCTGCTGAGGGCCTCCTCCCCTGCCTGCTGGCTCTGGGTGTTTCCCCAGTCTCTTCCACTGCTGTGGCATGGTTCTTTGTCCTCCTTCACCCTGGACAGCCCTCACACACTGACCCTGCCTCGGCTTATTGCAGCAGCACCCTGTGGCGCCTCTCATGCCCAGGTGCAGGCTGAGTAGGCAGACCACAGAGGCTGAAGTGAGCAGGGCATCTGGGCCTGCCATCCCCTGATGTGAGGGCAGGAGGGGGTGTTGAGAGCAGTTCCCTGTGGGAGTCGGACCTCCCCCATAGGGAACCACTTGATTGTTGATCACTGCTGGGATCAGCCTCCACCTGGAGCCCAGCTCAGCTGCCCAGTGTTCTGCCCTACTGAATGAGGTCTCCTACCAGGGGCTTCCATTCTATGCCCACTCCTTCTCCAGGCCCCTGCCCATCCCTTGGGTTCCCCAGTTTCATGTGCCGTATGTGGGTCTCTTAGGGATTGAGGAGGGCTATCAAGGTCAGGAGGCTAAAGCTCAGTGTCTACTCCCTCCACTTCTCGGGAAGACTTGGGTGCACAGCCTGTATTATGTGGCGAGTGTGGGAAGCTGCAGGCCCTCCCAAGACTCCCATCTCCCTGTGCTCTGTGCCCCTGTTGTTGCTTTGGCCTCCTGACACTGGTTGTAGCTAGCTGTGCCAGGATAGGCCTAAGTGCCGCCTGTTGGGAGGGAGGTTGAGTGGTGGGTTCCTTCTTGGCCTTCTGACACTGGTCCTTATGGCCTCCCTGACTTTGAGGGAGGGCCAGTGCTCCTCGTCCCGCCCCATCCACCAAAACCCCACTATGAGGCAAGGAGGTGAGAGTTCTGGAAGGCAAACAGTTTGGAGGGGTTGGCAGGCTTCAGGGTGTGCTGCCTCTGGCCATTCACCCCCTATTTTGAAGGGACTTATGAGCCAAGGTCTGAGCACTGGGATGGGCTGGGGGTAGATTTTCCAGCAGGTGGACTTCAACAAGCGACCTGGCCGCATGAGCTCCAGGCCCATCAACTTCTCTGTGGTCCTGAAGCTATCTAATGTCAACCTGCAGGAAAAAGCATACCGGGTAAGCTGCCCTCTAAGCCTCCTGGGGGCGGACCTAGGGCTAAGCTGCATTTGAGGTCACAGCAGGACCTCAGAAGGCCATCCTACAGTGTTTGGGTGTGGACCCTTGTGGTTCCCTGGGTTGGAGACCATGGGACCCTTAGTTCCAGCCCCCATGAGCCTGAGTGTGACTGCGAGGCTGTGGGTGCTTCCTTGTGTCCCCCACCCTGGAGCCAGAGCAGACCCATCAGCCTGAGGTGGAGGACTCTGAGCAGCTGGGCCCCATCCCCTGATGAGCTTGGTCCTTCCCTGCTACCTCAGGATGGCCTAGTGGAGCAGCTGTATGACCTCACCTTGGAGTACCTTCAGGGCCAGGCCCACAGTATTGCCTTCCCCGAGTTGGTGCTGCCCGCTGTCTTGCAGGTGTGTACCTGATGCCTGGTTTCCCCTCCCAAAACCCCCTGGGGGCCTGCTTTATGATTGACTTGGATTATCTTTTAATGGGCTCAGCTCCCCTTGTACACAGGGACTGAAGGTAGGTATCCCTGTCCTAACTTCACAAGGCTTGTAGCAGAGCCTGACCCTTATGGGCACCACACTGGCACCTCCTGGCAGCTGGACCCCCTGGGCCAGTGTGGGCTGGTCATGGAGGTGTGGAGTTTATCAGTCACTCAGGTGGTTGGGATGGGTCTGGATGGGTCACCAAGGATCCTAGCAACATGTTGGCCCCTTGCAAGGCTGTTTTGAGCCTTCAAGGGACCAGATCAGCCACCTACCAAAGTCCACACACTGGGGTGGGCTGGTCCCCAACTCTTTTTCTGTGTAGTCTTGGGGCTGGAGTAGGAGTTCCTCTCTGCTTCTCCCATGAGAGTCTGCTCTCTGCCCACTCTTCCTGTCTCAGGCCTGCACCTCTCATGGGGGAGGGCCACTGCTGCTGCCCACACCTGAGGTGCATCTTAAGCCCATCCAGATAGGTTGTGTGTGTGTGTGTGTGTGTGTGTGTGTGCGCGCGTGCGCGCGTGCGCACACACACAAGGCTGCAGTCACTTCCTGTCCCTTGGTATGTGGCAGTAGCCTCCATCCCAGATGCCAGTGATGCCTGGCAGTCCGGGCACTTTGTTGAACTCAGAGTTCTCGGGGATGGGGGTCTAGAGTAGAGGACAACACATTTTTTTCAGTAAGTGCCCTTGGCTTTGTGGTAGTGGTTTCTTAGCGGTCTTGCTACTACTGGCCTTTGGCCACAGTGCAAAGGCAGCCACAGCAGCACATGTGCACGTGAGGGAGTGAATGCAGCTGTTGCCAGAGGAGCTTTATTTACAGAGATGGGCAGTGGGCAGAGTTTGGCCTGAGAAAGGCCTGATTCCACCTGTGGCCCGCTGCCCACGTGTGTGTACTTGGGCCGTGGGCCTCCCTGGAGTTGCTGTGTGATTTTAACTGGGATGCCTTTGGTGTGCAGGGAAGCCTGTCTGCCTGCTGGATTGAGTCCCCCTTCCTTCTGCAAGCTCAAATCCTTCCTCCGGAGTGCAAGGTAGCCAACTACTGCCGGCAGATGCGCCAGCTGTTGGAGAAGGTGCAGGAGAATGCAGAGCACGTCTGTAGTCGTCGCCAGAGGGTCTCCTTTGGTGTTTCTGACCAGCTTGCAGTGGTCAGTGGGAACTGGTATCTGGGCTGGGGGTGGTGCTGCCTGAGGGCACAGGTCAGGGGTTTGAAGTTTGCCCACAGTGGGACATGACCCTGAATTACCCCACCCCTAGGATGCTTGGGAGAAACAGGCCCGAGAAGAGGGAACCCCACTCACCAGATACTACAGCCACTGGCGGAAGCTGAGGGACCGTGAGATCCAGCTGGAGATCAGTGGCAAAGAGCGGGTACAGCTGGGGGGCCAAGGGTGGGTCAGCTAGATTCAGATCTCGCAGGTTGGCGTGACTTTGGTGGTGGCGGCGGGGGATTAAGGCTGTTTGAGGAGGCAGTGACCCAGAGGGGTGGTGTCAGGAGGTATCACAACCAGGTGCCTCCTAAGGGCGGGGGCTTTGGGGGGATGGAGTGGCTGCACATCCTGTCACACGGCCAGTCTGTGGACCCCAGGGGGGCAGGTGGGAGGGGCAGAAGGGCTTTAGCTTTTGACCCTGGCGTGGCCCTGGCTGTGAGATGGGGTGACTTGGGGGACAGCTTCTTGGAGTAGCATGCCACCAGGATGCTGGCCGCCTGGGAGGAGTGGCAACAGACGTGGGAGCAGAAAGGCTGCTGAGCAGCAAGCGGCCAAGGGGGTCCTCATGGGGGCCGCTGGAGGCCTGACGAGGGAACAGTGATGGGAAGGACAGAGGAATGGGATGGGGGCTGGGGTGAACTGATGGCCACTGCCATGCGTGGCTGTGGTGGGTCCTGAGTTGGAAGGTGGGGGCAAGAGGGGCTGGGCTGACCTCCCTCAACCCCCTCCCCATGTCCACCTGCTACTTTGGTTCTGACTATTCCAGCTAGAAGATCTGAACTTCCCAGAGGTCAAACGGCGGAAGGTAGAGGACAGGAAGGACGAGGACAGGAAGGAGTTTAAAGACCTCTTTGACCTGGACAGTACTGAGGACGAGGAGACCACAGACTTCTCTGGGAGAGGTGGGGGCTGCACCTGCTGCGCACGTGCTCTTGGAGATGGGGAGGCTGAGGACGGCCCGACATCTAATAGCCGAGGGGTCCCCACCTCAGTGCTATCTATGCTGTCACTGGCCGCCTTTCCATTTGGGGTGGACCTGTCCCTAGTTCAGGGCTCTCCTGAATATTCTGTTTGATCCTCCACTTGGAAGTAGAGGGGGACGGATCTAGCTCAGTTGGTAGAGTGCTTGACTTACAAGCACAAGGTCCTAGGTTTAATCCCTGGCACCACAAAAGACAAAACAAACAACAAAAACTGTTCTCTCCAATGTATGTTCTGGGCATCTGTGTGGAGTACCAGTTGACTGTATCTGTGTGGAAGTAGAGGGAAGGAGGGTAGTCCTCTTGCTCCTGGCTCACCCTCGTGCCTAGCCACCCATGCTGAGTCTCTGGTGGGCCTTGGTGAGGGGTGTGGGGGGGGCTCATACATGGACCCTTCTTGGTTCCCAGGGACACCTGGGTCCCTCGGAACTCGGCAGGGACTGGAGGGGGAAGAAGATGAGGATGACCAGAAGGATGAGGAGGACAGCAGCAACTCAGAGGGTGAGTGGTTCTTGGGGAAAGTGGCCTGGTCCTTAATCTCATCTGGCAGCAGGGCCATGGGAGGGCAGCCCCAAGCCTGGCCCATTCTCCTCCCTGGGGTGCCCAGCCAGCTGCTCTGTTCTCATGGGCTCTGGCAGCCAGCTACAGTGAACTGATAAATTAATTAGTGCTGTGATTAATTAGCGATGATTAACCTCCGAGACTGGCTTCCTCCTGATAAGCAGAATTTATGTAGCCTGGTCTCTCCCTGCAGATGGAGGCCAGAGACAGAGGCAGAGCTGGACCCTGGTGAGCTGTGGCAACTGGCCCAGGGGCCCCAGGATGAACTAGAGGATCTACAGCTCTCGGAGGAGGACTGAGGGTCTCCTGCAGTACCCCAGAGGCCTTGAGGCCAGTGTCCGTGCTGCAGGAGGGTAGAAGATAGTGGACAGTGCTTTATTGTTGGAGCACGACAGACCAGATGTACCAAGAGATGTGCTGACCTGGGCAATAGGAGCTGGCACTCTGCAGGAAGCTGGCCCTGCTGCCAGGTCAGAGCAGCCCGCTCCAGAGGTGGCTCCACGGTTTTCCTGTATTCCTTTTGTCTTTGGTTTGTCTGTAGACCTTTGCAGTCACCCCAGAAAGTCCTTTGAAAACTCATTCAGTTTCTCTTAAGTCACATATTTTTTCCTTTTAAAAATTCTTGATGTTTTTGCATCCAAAATCAAAAGGGAGAAAGCTGTGGGGTAGGGCTGCTGTATCCTGTGCTGGCACTGTGGACAGCCTACTGGCCAGCTCAGCACAGAGACTGGGTGCATCCGGGGGCCCTGGGAGTAGAGCTGTGGTTCCATTCTCTGGCTTGGGTGAGGCTCGGCTAGTGGGTGGGTGGCCCCCCCCATAGGGGGAGGTGGCTGTTGTTGGGGACAAGGGCTGCTCTCTGGAGGCAAGCTCCTGCTCAGGAGCCCGAAGAGTTGGCGGCTGCAGCGGCAGAGCCACAGGGAAGCTGGCCATGTAGAATAACTCGGCCCAGGCGCTTGGCCACCTGTAAAGAGAAGCCTTGGTGGGTGCCTGCCAGGGCTGTTGGGTGGTCTCAAAGAGCCTTTGTGCCTTCTGCCCACTGTCCAGAGCCCTGTCCATTACCTGGGCCCGGATCTTGAGGGCAGGCCCCAGCTTCAGCCCCATAGTGGTCAGCAGGTGCTCCTCGGTCAGCAGAGGCAGGGTCTCCCCGTCAATCCCTTGTTCTCTGAACACCTAGAGCAGGGGCAGGGTCAGGCCTACCAGTCCTGCCCAGCAAAATCCCAGAGAGCAGCCATGGAGAGCAAGCAGGCTGTGTAGCTTGCAGGAAATGGTCAAATGAAAGAATCCCCTTTGCTTTGGGCAGGGCCCCATGAGGCAGGAGCAGGTGGGGTGGGGGTGAGGGTGTGGGGAAGGGAGAGGAGGGCAAGTGACAGGCCTGCAGTGAGCCCAGGACAGCCCTGCCTCACCCGAGCATACTCCCCACAGCCAGACAGGCCCCCAATGAAGCTGCAGACATCATCCACAGTCCACTTGCTGACGTCCTCAGGGGATGTGGCTGCCTCCCCATCAGCGAAGAGTCCCCCCATGGTGCCTAGGTGTGGGTGTCAGTCACTAGGGCTCTGGCCCTCCCTATCCCGCATCCCACCCTGTTTGCTGACCTTTGCTTTCCTTACTTGCTTAGACATAACAGTCCATGACTAAGATTCTTCTGCCTGTGGAAGCCCCATACCCCCTCCCCCCTGCATGACCTCCAAGGGTGGCCAGCCTAGTTCTCCATACCCACCTGTGTGGAAGTAGGGGCTGACCGCATAGGGGAAGCCCAAGGGCAATGGAGGGGGCAGGGTGGACCCTGAAAGCAGCCCCTTCCCCTCAGCGCTGGTCCCTCCTGCTGGGGCTTGGCCTGGGGTAGAGCTACGGCCTCCTGTCGGTGCTATTTCCAGGTCCTCTCCGTCTGAGTCTTTGGGGGGCTCTTCCTCTGAGACATCTTGAGCCCAGATCCCAGATGCTGTCGTCTCCTTGGAGTCACTGGACCGGACTGAGGCAGAGCTAGGGCCTCCCTTCCGGGGTGCTCTGCGGGCAGGCTCCCGGGGCGAGGGTAGGAGGCTCCGGACCCGAGGCACCCTGCGGAGGCAGAGCCAGAAGCGGCGCGGAGCTGTGTTTAAGCACTAGCATGCCCCGCGCCGCTGCAGCTCGTCGGCACCGTCAGGGGCACGCAGGGCCGCCTCCGGCGCCAGCAGCTGTGGCCGGTGTGCGCTCTCCAGTTCCTTCTGGCGAAGCAGCTCCGCAGACATCTCCAACCTGGGCCGGGAGAGGAGACGGCCGGGTCAGCCTGGGCGCTCATGCCACCCCACCCCCACCCCCGCCTGGCTTGGCGGCACCGACCGGGCCAAGCTCTGCTTGCGAAGGGAGCTCCTGCTGCCGGGCAAGCATCTCCGCCTGGGCAGGGGGCAGGAAGCCGTAGCCTGGAAAAAGGTGTTAAGTGGTGCCGGCCATCTAAACTGGCCCTCGGCATTAACGGGGGTCCCTGCAGGACCGGTTTCAAGCAGCGCGCCCACAGGACACGAAGGACGTGTACACCTTCCTATTCCTTACCTGGAGTCTGGCACAGAGCCGAAGGCACCCCCAAGAAAGGGGGTCTGAGCTGGGGACCCAGGGCGATGTGGGGGGCATTCTGGGGCGACAGCAAGGGGGGCGGCTGCGACAGCTCCCTGCGAAAGGCAGGACTGAGTGGCGCGCGGCATACCCGGCCCCCTCCGCGCCCGGATTCCGAACCGCCTCCCAGCGCCTCCCTTCGCCGTCGCCGCTAATTGCTGGCCCCGCGGGCGGTCGATGCGCCGCTCGTTATGGCTCCGGGTCGAGCGCTGCCCCCGCTCCCGCCCCCGCCGGCGGCGCCAATTAATCTCGGCGGAGGCGCTGACCCGGCGGGCCGCGGCGACGGCAGCGGTAATTACCGCGCGGGGTCCACCCCTCCCCCCTTCGCAGCGGGCCCCGCGCTGCCGGGGGCAGGAGGCGTAATTAGCCGCAATCCGGAGGCGGCGGCAGCTGCAGACGCCGCGCTCGTCGGCCAGGCGCGGGGGGTGCCCGGCAGGAGACCTGCCTGCTGTAGGCCCCCACCCCTGAGCCCTTCCCTGGCCTCCACAGGTTCCCGCCCCCCTGCTCCCGCCCCGCCCGGGAGGCCGTCTGCGCAGACGGCTAGTGTCTGAACTGGCGAAGCGGGCTTCCCTCCGCCCCCAGCTGTAGTCCTCTGGCCGACCCCTCCCGACTTACTTTGGGTTGAGTTTCCAGACCTCCAGCCGGTCTCCCCTGCTTTCCGCTCTCCCAACCCGCTCCCCTGACACACTGTCCCAGGGGCACCTGGATTATGCTGGTCCCCAGTTGCTCAACAAAGAAACCAGAGTGGCCCTTCACATTTCCTGCCCAGGGTTGTTGGCACCCTCGTACGTACTGCCCCAGAAATGTTTTCCTGGGCCTCTGCCCAGCTCAGCCAGCCAACAGACCCTGAATCCAGAGCTGGGAGCAGGCAGTACCCACATGACTATGTGGCTGCAACTGGGGAAGAGTAAGTGGGTGGAAGGTGCAGGCTATGGGCCTGCAGAAGTCAGATACCAAGCCTGCTCCCCAGTACCTCTCGGAGAAGGACGGGGCAGCAGCTGCAGTGGTGTTCTCCCTGTGCTGAGCCAGGCCCTGCTTCCGGCGCTGACCTGCTGTGGATGAGGGCAGGTGAACTTCCAGGCCACTGGGACTCCTCAAAGCTGCAGCTGCTACCTCCTGCCGGACCCTCAGCAGATCTGGGGATGGGCAACAGCAGCGACCCTGAGGCCCAGCTTTCTCTGGAGTTTCCCCCTCATCCTAGTGAGCAAGGGACACTGGCCCAGGGAAGCCAAGAAGGGGAACCAGGGGCCCACTTCCACACCATCCCTGCTGTATGTCAGCATTGATGGTCACTGGGGCAGGAGAAGCAGTCCTAGGGCAGGGGAGACAGGTTGCAAGAGGACCTGCAATATGCTGCCACGAAGGAGTGTGGGGTTGGAGGGAAGGACCAGAGAGCCTAGTGCTGGTGCACTGAGGATGGAGTCTTGAGGGAAGGGTCCTGCGCACAGGTCCAAGAGTGAGAGCATAGACCTCCTCCTGAGGTCACTGTGACAAGTCCAGGTTCCACCAGGTGACCCCCTCTGAGATGGGAGGTAGGAAACATCCTGACATGTACACATGGCCACACCAGCAGAAACCAACATCCGTCCCGTTGGTCATCCAGCGGTGGTTGCATATGGTCAACGTCCAGCAGGAGTGCACCAAGCCCATGCACCCGCGTCTTTGCGGGCACACCGGCCACAATCCCTGGGCGTGGGTACATGCAGTGGACTGATGCACGGTGCTTCCCTCTGCCCAGGGCCCAGCCTCCAGTCCCCGCAACCCCCCTCGCGTAGCTCCGCCGCTCAGCCGCCGCCTCTGTTTATAAATTAATTACCCGAAAAGCGGAGGTGGGTCTGCCCCGGGCCGGGTGCCAGCCCGCAGAGCCCAGCCGGCGCGGCCGCCCGCGTCGATCCCAGCGGGGCCCGCGCCCCCGCCCGCCCGCGGCCTCAGCTATTTGCAGCCGGCTCCTTGGCGGGGCGGGGCGGCGCGCATGGTGATTGACAGCAGCTCCCTGGCGGCCGCGGCCGCGCCCCCTCCCCCACACAGGCCAGCAGAGCCGGCCCCAGGCAGGGCAGGGAAAGCAATTAAAAGGGAAGATTTTTAAATTATTAACATTTGGTGAATTATTCAGGCTCTTGGTGGCTAAGCCGCCCTAGGGGACGGTGCCTTGTGCAAGAAGAGGAAATCCTGCCCCCTCCCGCACCCCATCCACCTCCGGCCAGAAAAGCTAAGTTCACCTAGCAGGAGCCTAGCCTGTGAGGCCAGAGTACAGCTGGATAGGTGTCCGACTGCTCCTGGGGTGTGACCACAAGGGACAGAGCAGACCCACTGAGTGGAGAGGGGCAAGAGCTGCAGCATCCCAGTCTCCAGCTGGGCCGCTCATGGCATCCAGGAGGTCATGGTGGCCACGCTGCTGCCACCCAGTCCTGTCTTTCTGGGATGCCTGCCCCCCCGTCCTTGTCCCCCTTGCAGGATGAAGAGATGGCACTATTGCGGTGTGACCGTAGGTCAACATCCACTGACTTAAATTTCTGCACCAACTGCTGTGGGAGTCCGGAGAATGGGGCACAGACCACAGGATCTCCTGGACAGGGGGTAGGTAGCCTGCTCAAGCTCCCCCCTCCTCCTCCCACCCGGGCTCACCCCTGAGTAAACTGTGTGCGAGGCTGGAGGGGACCCTGAGAATGTGACCCTGGGATGAGCCACAGGGACTTGGGACAGGACCTTGGGCAGCCAGGCCTCACCACATACCACAAGGGCCTGGGGGCCATGGATGGATCCAGCCCTAGTCTTGATGTCAGCAGCTCACACCCTCTTCTGGGGTGGAGAGGTGACTGAGGGGCACACTCGGGTGGGGGGGCCAAGTGGGGAGGGCACATACCATGGCTGGGGAGGCCCAGGTGGTAGAGACGCTGTGGGTCCTCAAAGCTGCCAGCCTCACTGAGTGCCGAAACTAGCCGACGGTAGTGGTCCTCAGGCGCCATGCTGGGTCCCAGTTCTGGCAGCAGCAGAGTCTCTACATTAGGGGGAGCAGATGGTGAAGGGGACTTTCCTTCAGATACTGCCAAGGGGAAGATGCACGTTGGGAAGGCAGATCTCATCCTGACCTGTATCCCTCTGCTCCTGCAGTGAAACCCAAGTCCCTCTCTGTGCACTTGGCTGTCACACGCCTGCCCTCTGGGAAGGTCTGAGGACACTTCCAAGCACCCAGTTACCACTCCCTCCTCCAGTGACCTGTCCCTCCTCTTTGTGTTGGGCTCCTACCTCGAGGGGACTCGCTCCGGGCCTTCTTCTCTGAAGAGCAGTCACTGGTGATGTGGGGGGAGCAGCCCAGCCTCTTGCCCAGCAAGTCACCTGTGGAGGGTGGAGTGAGCCATACCCAGTCTCAGGAGCTGGAGGGGGATGCAGGGAAGGCCAAGTGGGGAGGACCCACCCTGCACCAGCTCAGGCTGGTGAACCCCAGTCCCCACCATTCAGGAGCACCATTGGTGCTGGTGGGCAAGGCCTTGCCAGCCCTGGGTCTCAGGCCTCTACCTGGTGGGCCTACTGTGGCAAGTATGGAGCAAGGTGAGGAAACAGGGCAGCCCTGACCCTGGGCCCCAGGGTGCGTCACATGACAGTCTCCCCACAGGCCTCTCGCCACCCCGGACCAGCCAGTCCATTCGCTTGTGCGCTAACGAGCCCTCCTCAGCTTCTCCTGGAGAACAGAACTGCCTTCCCCTTCTAAGTCAGGGTTGGGGTGGGCTGTGCAGGTGCTTAGAGGAGAGTCAGGAAGGCACACCTCACACCCGCCCCTGTTGCGCTCAGTGGGGCCCCTCTACTCCTGGGTTCTCCTGGGCCGGCGCCAGAAGCCAAGACCCTCCTCTGCTGCACTTGGCCTTGGCAGGCACACACTGCCCTGCACAGGCCCTGTGTGCCCTGCTCCTGGCCTGCTTACTCCTGTACCCTTTAGAGCCTTGAGGTCACACCCCCACTTGAAAAGCCACACACATCGATAGGCCCATCTCTAAACCTGTCCCCAAGCCCGGCTTCCTCCTGAGCTCCCTGACATCAGGGGCTCGGCTGACAGCACCTCCAGGCCAGACCCTCTTCATCCTCACAAGGCCTGGGAGTGGGGGGATGAGGGGCTGCTCCTCGTGTAACTCAAGCCTTCCATGACACCTTGGTACGGAGGGCTCCCAAACCCTGTGCCCCCGGAAGCCCTGCCCTCAGCTCAGGAGCCTAATTCCTTCTCCTTATTCCTTTAATCTGTCATTTTTATCAGGCTAAGGAAGTGCGGCGGCAGCAACAGCACCGATCAATCTCCACATTACAGCTGACAGAATGGTGCTAATAACTTATTGATCTCAGCCACCTCGCTGCCACTGGTCTGGCTGGCTGGCCCCAGGCTCTGCCCCAAAGAGGGGACAGTCCCCGCTGCCTGGATGAGGGGTCAGGGCAGACAGAACCCACAGGACAGATGAGGGCACTCAGGAGCACTTGGGCATCACAAGCTGCAAGGCAGAGCCCAGCAAGCCAGAGTGCACCCCAACCGCACCAGGCAGGGAACGGGTCCTGCAGGGCCCAGTCTCTCCATACCTGCCACCCACCTCCTGGTCCCTGCAGACGCTCAGGGGTCAGCAAGGGTAACCTCTGCAGTCTGTTCCCGTCTCAACAGTGGCAACTCCCCCCTCCTGGCTGGGTTTCTCTGCTTTTGGGGAGCTTGAAAGTCACAGCCTGGGGAGGTGGTACTGAAGTGGGAGTAACTCGCAGTGAGACCCAGCCCCAGGGCTGCCTTGAGGAGACCGCATCAGCTCAGAGACACACCTGGGGCAGGTGGTGACAGGAGGCAGGCACATGCACCAGGGGTGGAACACAAAGTCACAAGACCCCTCGGTCTTCTGGGCCCTTCCTGCTTAGGGCCCAGGAAGCAGTGGCCTGAGGGGGTGTCTCCTGGGCCACAGGAAGTGAGAAGAGGCGGTGACAGGTAAAGACCCCTGTGCGGCCCAGCAGGTGCATGTGTGAAGCCCAGAGGCAGCACCCTGGCAGCCACGCACAGCATGTGACCTCACTCAGGGCAGGTGCGTAAGCCCTGCAGGGCCACACGGGGCACGCGCAGGTCTGTGCACCTGAGGAGTCTGTGTGTAGGCGGGGGGCGGCCTGCTGCCTCAGAACCTCTCAATCATCGAGGGGCTCCCTCGGCTCTGCCCGATCGATGGGGCAATTAGATTTTATCAGCTGCTTGCTCAGCCACCTCCGAAGCAGCTCCAGAAGCAACCCCCCATCCACAAGGGCCTCCCAGGCATATGGGGGCTCTGTTGGGGGTGCCCAGGGTGGGGGGCTATGCCCACCCTGCTTTCTGAGAGCTGTAGCCACTGTCAGAAAAGACCCTGTCCAGAGTCCACATGACAAGCCCCTGAGGCCAAGCCTGCCCACTCTCAGCAGGGGCATCTTGCAGCCCCTCATGGCCTGCTCCTTAGGGGACTTAGTCCTGAAGCTGCCCCCTCCCTCTGAGCTCCTGTTGCCTCCAGGAATCAGGTCTCCTTGGTGACTCTGGAAGCTCCCGGGCCAGTGCCCTCTTGCCCACCTGCGGAGCTCCAGGCTGCAGGGATGGGCCCTTTCCCTCCCAGGACCCCAGGGAGGCAGGACCAGGCCAACATGCCCAGTGGGCTTGGTGGGGGTGGGGGGTGGACATTGTTCCTGAGCTCTGGGAGGCCTCTGCCTGTGCCGCCCTGTGAGGAGGGGTGGCTGGCCTGACCCCCAAGCCCACCCCAGCAGCAGCCACAGTGGAGCGGCCCTCTGCTGCCTGTCTGCCTGACTGGCTGGGATTAACACAATTACCGTCACATGGAGCCCCAGGGGACAGCCGGCCTCGCACCTCCCGCCTCCTCTGCTGGCCTCCCTGGCTGCCTGCCAGGGCTTCCAGAGCTGCTGAGCAGAGACACAGGGAGGGTGGCTGTCCCCAGGCAGAGCTGCTGTGGCACTGGCAGCCTCATCCTTGCCCTCAGGACCCCTTGGCCTCCTCACCTGTGGGTCCCAGGCCAACCTCCACACTGCCTCTCTGGAATTCACAGCGGCTCTGGTGCTCGGGCATAACGAGGGTGGCGACTTCGGTGCACACTGGATATGAGTGTGGGAAGGTCGCTGTCCTGGCTGCAGCAGAGCAAGACAGAGGATGGGCCATGAGCAGCCAGTGGAGCCGCGAGCCTGGGCAGTGAGGTCTGGTGAGCATCAGCAAGAGGGAGCCTGGGCTGGGGACGGTGTGCACCTAGTGGCCATGTGTGTGGTGTGCACACCTCTGTGGGCTTCTGATGCCACATCTGTGCACACCCACCAGTCAGACCACCAGATAGCAGGGACGGGCGGGCATCCCCCCACCTTCCTCTCTCCAGAGGAACAGTGCTGTGCTCTGCTCCCTGCCTCAGAGGGACAGGCGCAAGGGTACACAGTCACACATGTGCTGCAAGCTCTGAAGCAAAAACATGGCATGTGCTACTTTAGTTAAAATTTGCAACCACCCTCCTGGGGTCCTCACTTCTTCAAATAAGGAAACTGAGGTTCAGACCAAAGTCCCGTAGGTGAAAAGACACATGCTCTGGCATGTGCCTGCAGTCGCAGGAGATGCACCGGATAGCTCAGGACACCTGTGATCCCCAGGGCTCAGTCAATCCTGGCCTTGGGTCACCCTGCATGTGATTCTTTGTCCCCTTCTCCCTCCTGCTGAGCCCTCACCCAGAGCCCCAGAGAGAAGAGGGAGGAGAAAGTGGGGCACCCCTGGGTTTCTGTGAGCAACCCCATCATCAACAGAGAAGTGGGGACAGGAAGCTAAGGCCAGGACAGAGCAGGGGCAGGGATGCCCAGTGCCCCAGCAGCGCCCTCCCAGCCCACCTGTGGCGGAACGGCCTCTTCAGCAGCGCTGACACTAGCAGAGCCTCCTCACAGTGACCTGGGAACCAACCCTGAACCTCATTAAATAGCCCCCAGCCCCCCAGCCCACGCTGGCAGGAGCTAATCCAGGGCCAGGCCCTAAGTAGATCAGTTTCAGCACCAGATACCCCAGGGCGGCCCCAGAGCCCCTAAGAGACCCAGCTGTGGGTTCTCCCCCACCCCCGTGAGGGCGGGAGGCAGGTGGGGGAGTAAGTACTTTATGGGATTAATCGCACGAGGCTCATCCTCCCCCATCATCCCCACTGATGTGGGGTGTTGGACAGAACTGCTATCCTCAGCACGGGGCAGGGCCGGCCTGGCACAGGGCTGCAGCTGCCATGGGGCTTCTCTCCACAGATGCACTGGGCACTTCCAGCTTCCAGAGACTGGACAGGTAAGCACAGTAACTTCCTGTGAGCCTTGGCCTTGGCCTTCAGCAGGACCTGCATCTGGGACCAGCCTCAGTAACAGCTATCAGCTTGTCACACTCAGGGGTCACCTGGGCTCTGGGGGTACAGCCCCATGGGGGCAACCACTGGCAAGAGACAGGATCTGACCTTGTACTCCACAGTCCCTGCCTTGGGGGTTCATTCCTCAGGTCCCAAGACGGCCTAGTCCTGAAAACCTGTTCTGGTCACGCAGTCACTCACTGAACAAATTATGCGAGGTGAATGTAAGAACTGCAGAGAAACTCAGGCAGGCTGGAGAGTTGAGCCCTGCACCTGTCTTCACAGGATGGGGCCACTACACACAGGCACAGAGCCCAGGAGGGAGGCCTCAGGAGGCTGCAGTGGCAGGTGGAAGGAGACTGCGGTGAAGGCTGCAGGGAGGGTTGTGAGGGCAGGGGAAGGGACGAGGCCCGACTCCACCCCCACCCCAGGCCTCCCACCAAAGCTCTCTCCTGCAGCCCTGGCCAGCTGGGGGCCCTCGAAGGTCAGGGACCTGGGAGGCCCTTCCTGCAAACAGTGCTGCTGGTGCATCGCAGGGCACTGGGGTCCTGGGTCCCTGAGTGCAGCCAGCAGCAGGCATCCCAAACAGGACTGGTCAGAGGGACAGAGAGGAGTGTGCAGACAGACAGATGCAAGAGGCAGATGGACAAGTGAAGAATGACAGACGGATGAGGATGGATGGACAGCCGGGATGGGACGACAGTCAGGTGGTGCAGTGTGAGGCAGCTGGCCCTGGCTGCCCTCCTTGGCCAGGCGCTGGGAGCTGTGTTAGCAGACGGGACCCAATGGGCTGTTAGTCTTCCGGGGTGTGCTGTGTCCTCTTTCCCAGAACTGTAACCTTCCCTTTGGTCCAAAAAATCATCCTTGCCTCTTCTGGGTCCTCTGTGGAACCAGGTTTTCCACTAATGCAGGCCTGGCTTCCTCCTAGGGGCAGCCCAGGCTGCAGCGGCCAGCGCTGGTGAGAACTCTGCTTGGGACCTCGTCACACCCAAGGCCAAGTGCACATGAGGGGCCACAACAGGAGGGGATGGCCCCTCGGGGGGAGGCCCAGCCACTGGGTTTCCCTAAAGGCCTTGCTGGCAAATTTATCCTGTAGCGTCCCAAGTAAAAGGCTCATAAAATGTCATCAATGTTCATGACGGTTCATAAAAATGATCAGTTGAGCTGGCAACTCCAAAATGAGGTGGAAATAAGTTTAAAGATGTTTTTATTGTAATTCGGCTCCAGGATCCAGACGTTCTCAAAGACATAAATAATGACACCCCTGGCAGAGACCCAGGACAAACTGCCTTCCTGTGGCTGGGCCAGGGAGGACAAGCACCCACACAGCTTGGGCCACAGGAGGCTGGCCTTGCCCTGGGTGCCCACTGCTCCCCTATCAGGCCCTTCCTGTGGTGCTTCCCTGGAAGCCATGGGGAAAGACCTGACCTCACTAACCAGAAACCAGCCCCTGCCCCTTGGGAGCAGGAACTCGGTCCCTGACACCTGACCTCCTCCTTGGGGGCTTCTTTTTAATCCTCTGCGTCTTGGATTTGCAGCCCCAGCCTGTTTCCATAACCCAAATCCATGTGAGCAAACCATAACCTGCCAGGATCTTTCCAAAACACATACCTGGTCACTCCCTGATCAAGAACTTTCTGTGGCTCACTCTGCCTGTAGGACAAGGCCCAACTGGTCCAGCCTCCGAGGCCCAGGCCTTTTAGCATCCCACTGAGCCAGACCTGCCAAGCTCACGCTCTCCTCCCTCCTACCCCTTCCTTCATTCCTTCACAACTCTGCAGACTGCCTTTCCTTAGTGAACTCCTATGCATCCTTCAAGAACCCGTTCACACATCTCACCTCCTGGTGGCCCTCTGGGAGGGTGAGAGGTGGAAATTACGCCTTATCCGAGAGCTGTTGGGCTCCAATGGACAGTCCAATGGTGGGGAGCAGAGCATGCTTTGGCTCCAGGTGTGGCCTGCCCAGAACCCTGCCCATGCTGTTGAGGCCTGGCACCAGTCTGCACTTGGCCAAGATGGGTCTCCTGATGTCAGCTGGGCACCACGCCACCTACCTTCTAGCCAGGTAAGAAGGACACACATCAAAACAAGCCTGGCAAATGCAGGGCCCACACTGGCTCACACTGACTGGGACAGAGGACAAGACAAAAGACCACGGGCAGAGGAGGGAGGAAGGCGGGTGGAGACACGCAGAAGCAGACCCCGGGGAAAGAGCAACAGCTGCCCCGCCTGCGCCAGGCTCCTACCTGCAAGATGTCTCTCGGAAGGAGATGTTCACATCCCAGTGGGTGTGGACTCTGCCAGGAGAAGAAGTGAGGGTCAGCAGCTCCAGTGCTGGCCTTGGGGCAGCAGGCTGGCGTGGGCCTGACTCTTAACATCCCACCAGCCAGCAGCCAGGGCAGGGTATGAGGGTGGCACCCCCTGCCCAGTTCAACCTGCTGGCAGCTCCCACTGAACAAACCCAGGGGCCAGATGTGCTCCGGCCTCTCAGAGATGGCCAGGAAGAGCACACTGAACAACCTTCACCACTCCTGACTGCACTGAGACCAAACCCCTCCATGCTGGACTTCTCTGGTGGACAAGGACCACGTCAGGAAACAAGCTCAGGCCGGTGCTGGCCCCGGTGTCTCACAGCTGTGGCAGGAGAGGGGACAGCTCCTGTCTTACCCCTGCCCTACAGCAGCACCTAAGAGACGACTCTTGGTCTTGGTGTCTCCTTCTACAGGAGCCTGGGCCTCCCGGCCCAGCTCTGGAGCAAGTACCTTCTCTTCATGATCCGAATGTGTGGATCATCCTCCTGTTTCAAGCCCGGCCGCCGTCCACAGGCTGGGCCACCTCCGTCACTGTCACCATCACTGGCAGAGAAGCTGGGGGTCCGCTCCTTCTTCAGGGCTCGTGCAGGAGGCAGGGCCACTGTCCTTTTGTCTGCCAGCCGCCCCCGGTTCTGGGCAGGGGGAGGAGGAAGTTAAGACTGGACCAAACCCTCAGCCTCCTGGGCCTGGGCCAAGGCACAGGGGTCTTGTTACTGCGGCACAGCCCGTGAGGACAGGAGGGTGTGGGCTGCCCTGCAGGTCCAGTTGAGTGTGGGTGGGAGCCCCAGGGCTCTTGAGCTGTGCCCTTGGTCCCTCTCTGGGTCCCAGAGCCTCCTGGGACTGTGCATCCAATCTGGGGCAGGGCTCGCAGGGCTGGTCCTGGTGGCAGGGAGCAGGTCCCTCTGTGGTGTCTGCCCGACACCCCATCTCCTCCATCAATCCCACAAACAGACAGCAGCATCAACAAGCGAAGTTCCTTTTCCTTTCCTTGCAGTGCTGGTGGTAGAACCCAGGTGGAACCCAGGGCCCCACAAACACTCTCCCTGGGCTGCAACCCCAGCCCCTCCTTCCTATTTTGTCAGCACCATGAAGAGCCCAGCTCAAGGGATGTCAGACCAGTAGCTGTCTGAGCCTGCTGGTCCCTTGCAAGCTGCAGGCCTGGGAGTCACAGGCTTCCCAAGAGCTCTCAGCAGCCCAGACCCTTTGTTCCCTGGCCCTAATGGCCCTTTTCTCCTCCCAGGCTCCTGCACTATGTGTATGTGCAGCTGTGGGTGCTCAAGCTTGGGGCTCTGCACACAGCTCACACACATCTGCACAGAATAGTGTGAACGAGCGTGTGGCCCCAACCCTGGCATTTCTCAACACTTCCTGGCTCCAGGTCCCACTGACACAGGGAAGAGAAAAAAGTCACTGATTATTTTCCAGTGTGCAGAGGTTTTTTCTTATTTGGTAAGAAGATGCTGGCTCAGAGGCGGCATGGGCTTTCAGAGTATCTATTTTCCTCTCCTTTCAGTCCCCCACTGGCAGAAAGAGGGATCCTCACCACAACCATGAGCTTGGTGAGGAAGGGGTCAAGGAGGCCCCTGCCTCAGGTTATCCAGGATCCTGTCCTAGCAAGGATGCTTCTTTTCAGATTCAGCACCACATCATCTCCAGATGCATGGTTCTGCCCAGCTCAGTTTGGGTGGTGCCCCTGCACCCAGCTCCGGGAGTCACAGTATCCCCCACACTTGCCCTCATACGTCTGCTGGGGGCTGCCCAGAATACCCTCTGTTTCCCTCTATAACATGGTGGACAAAAAGGACCCAGCAATACAAGGGCAGTGTGGCATGGTACCAATGGGGTCTCAGGGCCATCCAGCAGGATGACAGGGTCCAGTGACAGCAGAGCACAGGGAGGTTGTGGTGATGAATGCCCACCTATGCCCTAGCCTCTGTCAATCCATAGGCTTGGGACCATTTTTAACAGCCTTTGGCCTGTCTAGAGCAGGCTCTGCCTTCTGCAGCCTGCCAGAGCCCAGTGCCAGGACCGCAGGAGGCCCTGCACTTCTCCTCTGCCACCTTTCTGCCTGAGGTGAAATACTCTCTTGAGAAGAAAAGGAAATACATCTCTCTGCCTCTCATCTGTGGGAAGGGAAGAGGGGACTGCTACTTGGAAGGAGGCCAGGCTATATGCCAGCCTAAGCCCCATCATGCACGGGGCTGGGCACAGGACCTGCCAGTCCCTGGTATGCTCTGAAAGCACCCAGGAGAATAGGCCTAGGGTGGCTCCTGTGGGGAGCTTTATGGGGAGAATGCTGAGGACCCAGATGGCCACCCTGACCCTGCTCAAGGACAGGTAACACATGCCCCCATACATACACACTAAAGAATTAGCTGCCCACTGCTCAACAGATTTGAGAACCTGGTTCCTAACCAATGACTGACCCCTTCTGGAGTGATGAGGGTGGGTCCTGGCAGGAGTCACATGCCTATCATATTGCACCCCTGGCCACAAGGGCAGGTTGAGAGCCTCAGTGCACCAGAAAGTGGGGGCTAGAAGGAAGGGGACCCATGGAGGTCCCTGCAAGGGAGCCACCAGGCGCAGGAGAGGCAGACAGGCCCAGGCCTGAGGCGTCCCTCATGCAGGGCAGGTACCGGGAGCTCCAGAAGGGCAGGCAGCCCCATCCCTCTCTAGGCTCAGATTGCCACTTGAGGTGAGGGCAGATGTTGGGTGCAGGCCACCTGCTTCCCCTCTCTTGCAGCAGGACTCAGGGGTGGCAGGTTGGGAGCTGTGGGGCACTCCCATCCAAACAGAAAACAGAACCCAGACTAGCTCAGGGTGGGCACCCAGAGGAACCTGTCCAGTTCCAGTTGCCTGAAGGGGTGCAGCGGTGGAGGGGGAACCTCAGTCTCTTGCCCAGCAGGTATGCGACAGCAAGCAAAAGGTGGCTATCCCTGCACACCTGACTGGGGAGCTCTTGTACAGGTGCCCTGTGCTCCTGCAGACTCGAGTGTGTATGGGGGCTTGAGGCTGTGACTATGGCAGACCATGTGTGGGCTGGGCCTGTGGCTCTCCTTCCCCTGCCAGCATCTGTGTCTAAGGTTTCCCAGCCTGCTCAGGGTGCCCCCTGCAGGGTCCAAGATGCAGCCAGGACACTGCACTCCAGTCTAAAGGGAATAAACCCAAGGTGGCAGCCCGAGTCCTCTCCACCCCTCCTGCACCTTCCTATTACAGCAGGCTGCTGGGTGGGGCCAGGAACAGTAGTCCCCCCTGCCCAGCACCATGTCCCTAAGAGCTGCCCACAGGGGGAGCTTCCTCTCCAGAGGTAATTTCCTTTTCAGATCAACCCTCCACCCCTCACTGCCTGAAGCGTGCATACCTGCTCCCCAAGCCAGTGGGGAGGCCATAGATTGTCTGCCCTGGGTGGGGTTCTTGCTCTTTGGACACCTACAGGTAAAGACCCCACCCCCTCAGGCTCTGTGTCACTGACAGAGGTCCAGACCTTGCAGGGCAGCACTCTGACCTTAAGAATATCAAGACACACACCACTCAGGCTCAAGCCTTGGGACAACCCAGACACACATCCAGGCCAGCTAACACTGTTACACCTCAGAAGAGCCCTGCCCCAGAATCAGCACCTCCCTCTGCTATACCAGATGACTTGGTCCCAGATCTCCAGACCTGGGACAGGGGAGTCCCCAGGCCCATGAATGACAATCTCCAGAGGGAAGACCCTGGAACCCTAGGCTTGAGAAGGAGCTGCAGGACACCCATGAGGAAGGTCGCTAAAGAACAGGCAGGAACCACCCTTCACCCAAACCAGGAGCGGCTCCTGTGCCCCAGGATTCCCACCCCTTCCCAGGAACTGTCAGGAGAACACAAAGCAACCCCCACCCACGCCATCTGCCCCAGGAGGGCTCCCTCCAGCACACTCAGAGGGCTGAGGTTAGGACTCCCAATCTTAGAGGTCACGGGCACCAGCTCTCTTTTGGGAGTCCAGACCCCCCAGCCCAGTTTATCTCCCATGTCTCACCACCGGAGAGGATATTCGACAGCCCGGGCAGTCGCAGATCGGAGGGTGAACCTGAAGAATTCCCTTGGACATAAGCGTCTTCAGACTTTTTCCTGCGAGGAGAGCCGAGCAGAGCTGGTGAGGGGCGGTCAGGGCATAGGTGGAGCCTCTGGGGCGCCGTCACCGGCAAGGCCAGTCCCCACTCCCGGAAGGTGTATGAAATGCACACCAACCTTCCAAACCCACTGTCATCCAACTTCCGAGCCTGCTGCCCGCCCCACCCTCGTGGACGCGACGGGGATCTGCTGGGCTCTGAAACTCAAATCCTGGGCGAGGCCCTCCCCTGATCGAGGGCGGCCTCCTCTCCGCCCTGGCGCCCCTCCTCCTGCCCCACCCTCTCCTAGCCGGTTCCGCCTGAGCTGTGGCAGGGCAGTGGAAGGTCGAGCTAGGGAACAGGTGAGCCGCGACCCCGGCCTGCGTCAGCCCCCACAGCAGGAAGCGGGCAGCCACTGCGGAGCCTGAACCCCTAAACCGAACACTACCGGGTCCCAAACTTTCCAAGCCCCCCATCGCGCCAGACGGTTGCCGCGCTTATCCGGTGCTGGCCCCCAAAGGTGAACTGTCGCACCTTTGGAGCCACCATCCAAACAGGCTGCTCCCGCTGACACCGCTCCAGCTCCGCGCGCCCACGCCCCGCCCCACCCGTACGGCCCCACTTGCCCGAGCGACCCCCACCAGTGTGCACTCGCACCCCGGCCGCACGTGCGTCCCTCCACTCGCGCGGGAACCAGTGGCTCCGAGGCCGGGGAGGGAAGGCGTCCCTCCCAACCCGTCTCCCGAGTTCCTGTAAACTTCCTCTGGGCCTGAAGGCCCAGGGGCTTCACAAAGACCTTCGGAGCTGAGGGAGCGCCCGCTCCTGCGTAGCGCGCAACCCCAGCACTCTGTGGTCCGAACTGGGGGGACAGTGGCGGCGGAGGGCGCTCTGCCGTGTCCACCGAAGCAACCCTGCGGGGGCGGGCGGGGTGCGTAGGTCCCTGCAGCAGCTCTGGAGCTGCAGCGCCCCCTCTGGGTCAAGACCGAGTCTCCCCGGTGGGAGAGCGAAGGGCTCGGACCCGCGGGTCCCGGGTAGCGAAGGAGAGAGACGGCGGCTTGCGCCCCCACGGCGGCCGCACCTTTGTGGCGGATGCTGCGCTTCCAGTCCTTGGCCGTCTCGCGGCCGCTGACGAACTGGAACTCGTTGGGCGTGAGCCACTCGCCGCGGTGGCGGATGGACGGGCCCTTGCTGCCCTGGCAGAGTTTCCGTACGTAGAGCAGCGCACGGTTGGCGCCGCACTCCACCTCGATGCACGGCTCACCGTTGTCCAGCAGCGGCTGGAAGTCCGCGGCCGCCGCGGCCGAGAAGAGCTCGAGGGCTAGCGGGTCTCGGGGCAGGTGGAGGTGCGGCGTGGCCTCGTGCAGGCTAAGGTAGGCGCGCGGGGGCCGGAGTGGTGGCGCCAACAGCGCTTCATAGCCTGCAGCAGAGGCGGGCAGCGAGGCGGCCGGGGGCAGGGCTGCCGCGGCAGGCAGCGGCGCCAAGTAGCCGGGCAGCGGCGGCAGTGGCAGCGCGGCCAGGGTCGGGTGGAAGGTGGCCAGGGCCAGGGCCAGGTCTTCGCGGCCTGGGAGCTCCTTCTTGACTGCGGGCATGGCGCGCGGGTGGCCAAGCAGTCGGCTCTCGGCCGCCGGCGCAACTTATTTTGGCCCTGGCTGCAGTTGCGTCTCCACCGGCCCTGGAGGCGCCCGGCCGCTCTTCCACCCCGCCCGCTACTGCGCCCTGGCACCCGAAGCCGCCGCCGCCGCGCCGCCCGCCGGGCCGCCCCGGCCTGCTACCCGGCCTACTGGCGGGCTCTCGACGGACCGAGACATGGTGCTGCCAGAGCTGCTACTGATCACGGACTGACTCGCCCAGGGCCGCAGCTCCCTGGCGCTGGCGCTCCGCGGGGCGTCGGGAGTCCCCGAGCCCGCGCCCGGGGGCAGTCCTGCAGCCCGCCGAGCCCGGGAGTGAGGAGTCGCGGAGTCGCCAGGCTCGCTCCCTGCCCTGCCCGGGGGTCCCAAGCCCCCGCCCCGCCCCGCCCTGCTGCCCGGCCGCGCACCCGCGTCCACTGGCGCGCGCCCGCCCGGCGGGGACTTGGGAGACTCCCGCCGCCGCCGCCGCCGCCGCCGCCGCCACAACTTGGCCCATTTAAACAACCCCGGCGCGGCGGGCGGGCGCGGGCTCCAGCGGGGGGTGCGTGACGGTCGACTGAGCCTTGGAGGCGGGACAGGGCTGCACCCGCTTCCCCCCGCCCCGTTCCGGCAGAGCGAAGGAGAGGGGGAAACTGGGGAGTGCCTGCGAGCCAGATGAGGCACCGTGTCACTGTTGTGGCGCAGGCTTGAGTTTGGGACCCCATGTGGGGGCAAGGCGGGGCGCAGCTCGGTTGGTGACTTTTCCCGGAGTGGATGAACTGGCTTCTCTGGCCCCTCCAGTGTGTGAGCCTGTGGCTTTCGGTAGGGTGTTTGCAGGGTGCATCTCTTCGTGTGCAGTGGGTGAAGTTGTGGATTTGTGGAGAGTTTGAGTTCCGTGCATAAGGGTAGTCCACTCGTTCACTGTGTTTTTTGTTTTTTTTTTTAAATCATCTCCATTTTATGGATGGGGAATCTGAATCAGAGAAGCCAAGGTCGTCCTGATGACACACAGCTGTTTCAAATCCAGGACGGTTGGCTTTCAGGACCGTGTCAGCCATGGTGTGGGGCAGGAGTGGTTGACTGATTCAGAGTGGGGATGGGGGGGTGAACAGCTGGCAAAAAGAGTGTGCGCACTACCTTCTGTCCCCACTAGGAGAGAGTCTGGGAAAGAGGCATCTGCTAGTCCATGCCCACTTAGGTGTTCTGGGGGCAGGTGAGCCTGGTGATTGGCACTCTGGTTAGCACCCCACCCCCACCACTCTTCATAGAATTGGAGTGTCAGGAAGAGAAACTGAGAACACCTCTGGCACTTGGCACTGGTTAGAGAGGCTTGCCTTTGTTGTGTTGTGTTAGATACACTAGAAAGTGGCCTCACATCCCAACACAGTAGCCCAGCCCTGTCCCTGACCCCCGAGACACTTTGGCAGGGCATCCCTGGGAGCCTAAGCTGGACCACAGGCCTGTTTGCACCCTACCTTCTAAAAGGGGGTAAGTCCTGGGAGTGAAGGACAGCTCACCATCCCCTTTCTGAGCAGACAGCAGCAACAGCTGGGCTTGGGGCTGACCACTGGTGACCACTGTGCTTCCGTCACTAACTCATCCTCAGCCAAGACACCAGCCGGCCCCACACTGACTGGCAGCCCCGTCGGGGTGGGGTGTGCTCTGCTCCGACCAGGAGTGTGACTGGGAGCCTGGGGGGTACTGCGGGGGTCTGAGGGCCAGGTGGAAATGTGGGTGACCCCTCCTTTCTTCATGACCCTTGGTCCCCTTACCTCACCTGCAGCCTGGACACCACCCCCGTCCTGCTCCAAGGCACAGTCTGCCTCATGGAGGCCATCCTGACAGTGGGTGGGTGTGCCACGCCTGGAGAGCCTGGCCCTGTGTGCCCACTGCCTGGCTGCTGCCCTGATCCTACTGCCAAGGACTGGGTCTTCTCATGTCCACCTGCACCCGTCCTGGCCTCAGCTCCTGGCCCTCGCTCCATGGGCTGGGGAAGCACAGGCTCACACTGGAGAAGGCCCCCCAGTCCTGGGGGCAGGATTGGCAGAGAGCCCCCCCAACCCCCCAGCCCCCAGCCCCATGCCCCCTCCCCTGCAGCCGGTTCATGTTGCTCAGCGTGTGTTAAAAAGATAGGAGGACCTATCCTTGGGTTTTTGTCTGGTCTGGGGACCAACCCAAAACCCATGCCAGTCTTCCCCAGGTTCCTTCCTGAAAAAGACCCTGATTGTTCCAAAGCTGGAGGACCAACACCCCACCTTCACAGAGAGGGACCACCCCAGGGTGGTCCTGGGAAGCAGACTGTCTTGCCCCAGGATGGGCTCTTCACCCCTGACCTCATGCTGAGGAACACCTGCATCCTGGCCTAGGGCACTGGGCCTCACCTTCCTCTGTGCTTCTCAGGCCAGAGCAAAGGACTGAGTTTTGGCTCTACAATCATCCCAGCCAGGTGGTCGGGACCGGCGGGATTGCAGGTGGCAGAATTAAAAGCCCCACCTCCAAACCCACGAGGCCCCGCCCGCCCTCCTCTGGGCGCCACACCGTCGCTGCTCAGGGTTCCCCCGTGCAGGGCCCTCCGCCGCTGGGCTGAGGCCGGAGCCGCCTCTGCCGCCGCCGGCAGGGGGAGGAGGGTCATAAATAACCCGCGGGCAGCGGTGCAGACTGTGACCCGAGACGTCCTGGGGGAGTGCGGGGGCGGCCGCCAGCACTTCTGCCCCCAACCCCGCTGCGCCAGCCTTGACCTATCCTGGAGTGCCTGCCTCTTAAAGCCCCCTTTTATCCATTCCTTCATCAATCAATCAACCATTTATTGAGCGCCAGATGTGGTGTAACCCCAGGAAGAGACTACCCAGACATGGGGTTGTAGGAAGAGAAATGCAGAGGAAAACAGTGTCTGAGAGCACAGGTGTAGAGTCGGAAGAAGTGCAGGTGAGCAGAGTCCTGGCCTGCCTGCCAGCTTTTCTGCATGAGCTCACGGCTTCTATGAGGGTGCTGCATGTGAGCACACCCAGACCTACTCACGTCCAGGGGTCCGACGTGCACAGCTTATGGGCCACAGGTGTGGGTCCAGCTGATCTATGAGGCAGCACACCTGTGTACCCAGCTGCCCAGCCACCAGCAAATGCATGCGTACTCAAAACACACAAAGAGCAACCACAGGTGTGTCACACCCATGACTTGATGTACGCCAGCAGGGCAGCTCCTGAACCTGTATGCACAGGACAGGTTCATGGTGCACACATATCCTCAAATGCCCACATGAAGACAGACAGCTTTCCCACAAGCACAAACACAGACAGGATGGGTGCTAACTTAGAGATACAAATCACAGATATC
Organism: Sciurus carolinensis; assembly: GCF_902686445.1. NCBI lineage: Eukaryota > Metazoa > Chordata > Mammalia > Rodentia > Sciuridae > Sciurus > Sciurus carolinensis. The sequence continues at coordinate 208,827,496 of NC_062213.1, forward strand.
CCAAGACCCGGACACAAAACATAGGCACAGATCTGTAGGCACTGGCAGCATGGACCCAGGTCCACATGTTCATCTGCCAAGTTGGCTGCATTACTGGACAAGGAAGGGTTAACCTGGAAGGTCAGGGGTTAGAGGTTAGCCAGATGAGGCTTCCTCAGACATTCCTGCAAAGTGGCCAGAAACTTCAGGAATGTGGCCCTTTCAGACCTAGGGGAGCTGCCCTGCTGGGACACACACAGCCTCTGGCTGACTGTGAGCTGGAAATAGGCCATGCCACATCTCTCAGGGGGCAGGAAGGTGTTTCTGAGGAGGAGCTGTCCACTACCTTTCTCTCTGCCACTTAAAGGAACAAAGGGCCTGAGGTCAGGGTCACCCCACTCCTGTGACTGTGCAGTTGGTCTTCTAGAGGCACACATGCAGGGATTCTAGCGGGCACTCACGGGCCGTGCTGAGGGAACATCTTCACCTGGGCAGGTGTTCAAGGGTGTCAGCACATGCAGCGACTCAGACTCGTGCACGGACTCGTGCACGGTCAGCGATCACTTGTGATTGCTCGTCTGGATGCACCCTCGAGGCATCACAGAGACCTTTTCTCCTGGTCTGGCAGCATGGCCTAGTCGTCTCTCACCAGTGGATCTGCACATTCAGCCCTTCCTCTGGAGGAGGGACAGAGATGCTTATTTCTGACCACTTGGGGACAGGAGCAGCCCCCATCTTAAGGTGGTCTTCCTGGTGCTGTGGTTCCACCTGAACGTATACTCTGTTGGGAAGGCTGAATCAGATGTGTGGAGGGTGGGCCTCAGACCCTCCTGGCAGCAGCTGCATGACCCAGTCTTCTCTGCTCTTCTTGGGACCTTACTTTCCTATCTGAAAATGAGAGGGGGGCTCAAAACCATGGGCCCTCTTTAGCCTGGAGTAGAGCAGTCAGTGGAGCAGCTATGGGAGGTGGAATCAACAGACCCCTGCATACCCCATACGCTTTCCTCTGTAAATGGATCTGACGTACAGGAACTGGGAGGCTCCCACCAACTCAGAGCCAAGCAAAGGGAAAGAAGTGAGTTCTCCAGGAAGCCCAAGAATCTGTCTCATCTGTCTCAGGGAACAGATATGTGGGTGATTGCCATGCTTCTCCCTGCAGACAGTTCAGCTGCATCCTGGACCCAGCCTGGATACTGGAGTGGGAACGGGCTGCATGGGATCAGCAGCTGTCCTGCAGGGTGGATGCAGGATGCAGTCCTCTCCCTCTTGACTCAAACTGTTGCAGAAATGTTGTGTACTCTCAGGGTCCAGCAGAGCTGAGCAGCACACAGGCCTTGAGTGCAGTCCCACCCACCCCACGTCCCAGGGCGGAGTGAGGGTGGAGGGCCCTGTGTGCTCGTGCGTGTCAGTGCTGCATGAGAGGTGTCCTTGTGTTCATGTGTGTCTTCCCCTTCCTCCCGGCACTCAGTTCAGCAGCTGCTCAGCACAAATGGTGTGGGAAGGCCTCAGGGAATGATGTTCCTTGTTCCTCAGTGGTCAGACCCAGCGGTGCTGGTTACAGTTCACTCTGAGCACAATTCACAGGCCCTGTACAGCCCTGGGCCACAGCCTGTCTCTATCAGACAGTCCTCACAGAGGCACTAGGTTGTGCTATCTGCAGAGCTCTGGGGCAGAGGTCGCCCCCAAGTAGGGAGAGGAGTGACTGTAGGGGAGAAGTGGGCTCAGGTGGGGTCTCTGCCAAACTTCCAGGTGGAAACAAGAAGGCACCCTGGCAGGTCCTTTCACACAGAAAACCTTGAGACCAAGAGAAGTACAGATGGTGCGGGAGGGACAGGGAAGTGACTATAAGGGGCCAGGCGGTCAGTGGCTGCTCTGACTCACTTGAGAGCCCCTCAGCTCTTCAGGCTACAGGCTGGATTCAGCAGTGCCTGAAGTGGCTTTCTTGCCAGTCTCCGGCACATAGCATGTACCAGTGTCTTAACGGCTGTTCATGGGGTATCCCAATGTAGCCCTGGGTGCATCCAGCTCACACCCAGATCTGGTACAGCCCAGGCTGGGCTCTGGGCTCTCTGAGCCACTCCTAGCCTAACATGGCTTCCCTGGTCCTGGGCAGCACCATTGCCTGCTTGCTCCCCTCAGCTACCACCTGCCTTGGGGAGCGCTACATATCTTCTTGTCCTCAGAAGCTTATTAAGGGTTGGATCACAGATTTGGGAGGCTGAGGCAGGAGCAGAAATTCCAGGCCAGCCTCAGCAACTTAGCTGGCAACATAAGCAACTTAGCAAGACCCTCTCTCAAAATAAAAAAATAAAAAATAAAAAGGGCTGGGGATGTAGCTCATTGGTAAAGTATCTCTGGGTTCAGTCCCCACTACTGAAAAAAAAAAAAAGTTTGGCCATAGGGACCCTCTTCATCAGAGAGAAACCCGAGAGTCTTCTATTGCAGCCAGGGTAGACATTCTTGGTCATCAGCAGGTGCTGCCCAGACTGGAAGGTGAGTTTAGATCTAAGGATGCAGGAATGGGGTGTGGTGCTATTCTGAGGACTATGCTACCCACACAGGGTGGTGCAGAGTCCCCATGGTCATGGCCAGGGACAGGCAGGGGTCACACCATAGAGGGGTCTGAGATCCTGAGATCCTAAGTGCTGGCTGCGTGAGGTCTCCTGATGCCTTCTCTGTGCACCAGTGAGGGTTCATGGGGTAGTTTTGTTGTCTGGGGCCCCCAAGGGCAGGATTCAGACCTCGGAGAAGCAGATGTGGAGGTTCAAAATAGAGAAAACTAGTCAGAGTTGCCTGGTAACAGCAATGGCTTTCTCTTAGGTCGAGATGCTGATGAAAAAGCTGATGTCTACCTGCGGAGAGCCTGACACCATTGGTCAGGGTGCAGCAGCCCAGATGCAGGCCAGTGCACCAGATCCCCTGCATGTCACATGCCCCTTGCCCAGTGTGGCCTGTGTGCAGTGTGCACATGGGCATGTGGGTGGAGCAGTAGTGAGTGTTCAGGAGCAGGACACAGAAGAGCAGCTTGCATTTGGGTGAGGACCGGAAGCAGCAGTGTGCACATAGGTGTGTGAACTAGGGACGTATGTGTGGGTATTCAGCATGGAGAGCCCGATGCAGAACACCCTTCCTTACACAGCTCCTAGGCTGCTTTCTGAGGCATCTCCTGTCTGTGAGAGGGGCCAGGCTCGATGGGCTTGCACACAAACCCAGTTGTGTGGGGGCTCCCCTTCAGTGTGTCTTCATGCTGTGAAATTGTCACCCTGTGCCCGGTGGGCCACACCTCTGAACCAGCTGCTCTGTGAAGAGGGTGTGTCGTGTGAGGCCCATTTGGAGGGCCAGCTTCATCAGCACTGCTGTCTCTGTTCTGTCAGGACCTTTGGAGGTGCAAGCTTGGGTGGACGAGATTACTGTCCTGGCTTCCTGAAGTATAGACTGAGCCCAACCCATCCAAGACCAGTCCTGGGCTCCCATTGCCACCCAGCCTCATTCCTTGGGAGGCGGGTTGTCCAGGACATCCTTTGGGGTGCACTGATGACTTTGTGCATCCTGTCCTGTGAGGGCCTCTGGGTGTGAGGTTCCTGTTCCTGACTAGGCTGCCCTGGGGCCATCTCGTCTCTTGCACTGTGTGAGGGCAGGTGGGCCAACCCTGAACGCTGTTCCCTGGGACCAGGACTCTGCTGCACACTCTGGCGTTATGCACCATGACCCCAGGTGTGGCCCCAGGCAGGATGGGCCGAGGTCCTGTGCAGAGCCCTGTGCAGGGGCTCGTGACCTGATTACAGCCATCGCCATGGAAGGAACGGTGCACATGTGTCACACGTCACCTGTCTGCTGGTACCCACAGCGCTTCTGTGTTGGCCACGCCCCCCTGGGTGCCTTGGCAGGACCCCTCGATGGCTGCTCACTCCGGGGCTCTGTGTACAGTTGCAGCCCAGGTCCAGGGGCTGTCCAGGTCCCTAGAGCCTGGCCTGTATAGCAGGAGGGACTCAGAGCCCTGGGCACCAGCTAGCCTCCTCAACAGTGCCGAGGATTCCAGCGTAGAGGCCCTACTCCCACCCCAGCCCCCACCTGCAGCACTGAGGCCAAGAGTAATAAAACACCCACCTCACATGAGACAGCTTTATCTTGTTGATCGGAAGTCTGCCAGCCCAATTTATGATGGAGCATAAGATCTCCAAATCTGAATTTATGTGCCGTAGTATAACGAGAGGTCAATGAGATTGAAAGTGGGCTCGTGAGAGGACCTGGCAGACTCACTCCCACGTGCTGCAGGAAACCTCACACTTCATCCCCAACTCCAGCCCAGCTCAAGGGGGAAGGGACGGCTGGGGAGAGCCCTGCCTGAGAGGGCTCAGGCGGGGAGGCCCAGGGCTATGGCAGGAACCTTCCAGAGGGCCAGCCTGGACCATCTGTACTGAGGATGCAGATCTTGCTCCCTGTCTCAGGCCTGGCCCTCCACGGTGGGTGAGCCCCTGGCTCAGAACAGTCACAGCAGAGCTCTGGCTCTGGCGCAGGGACCCACCATCGAGTTCCATGGGTGCACATGAACCCACGGCCCTCACCTCAGACCTCTGTCCTCATCACCCCTGGAGTTGGGGGCGGGGTGTGAGGAGGGTCGGGTCTGTCTGGGGTGGGCACCCGGCCAGCAGGAGGCTGGCTTTCTGAGCCCCAGGGCAGACCCTGACTTTAGGATTTATACAAATAAATGAAATGAAAAGTGCTGGCAGCCCTGATCTGATTACAGCCATTCATTCTCTGGTCGTTAATAATTTGTGCAATAAAGGATTGCGGCCGCTCCAGTGTGGGGGTGGCTGCGGCTCAGCCTTCCCTTGGCGCCGGCTTCAGGAGCTGGAAACATGAATTATTAGTTTCTTATCGCTTGGACCGCCATCGCTCATGCTGCCAGGGCCTGGCGGGAGCTGGCCGAGGTCCCGCCGCCTCCTCTGCCGGCTCTGAGATGCTGCTTGTCTGGGAGACTCTGGGTGGGGCCCGTTGCTACCCCACCCAGCCCCTCTGGGAGTGTGACCCCTGAGCAGGAGGCTACACCTGGCACGGGGGCTTCAGTGCTTGTGCTCGGAGCCTCGGATCCCAAGTGAAGCCAGACTCACACGCCAGCACAGCACCCTCCCAGCGAGGCTGCGGTCCTTATCAGTGTGCTCAGCAAGGCCCACAGACTGTCCAGTCCCTGACCAGAGAGGAGAGGAAGTCCCATCTGGGAACCACAGTGCCTCAGGTGGCTCGGAGCCCCATCACCTGCAGGATGGCCTGCGGCTTGAGGAGACCGTGAGGCAAGGGTTGGTGCTGGCTGGGGTCTGGGTGGAGGCGGTGGGAGTCTTCTGAGGCCTGTGTGCCTGTCTTGTGCTGTCCCCTGGGCTTTCTGTCTGCACCAAGTACAGCTGCTGAGGTGTGTGGGTTGGGAACTTCACTCCAAGGCCACAGCCCAGATGGTGGCAAGGTGGTTACATGTCATGGAAACAAGCACCCTCCTGTGAGGCTCCCAGCTGCCGGAGGTGGTTCTCTCTCCACACCCAAGCTGGGGAGGGCAAGGCTAAGGCAGGGAAGCCAAGGTGGGGTAGCGGGAGGAATGGGGACCTGGAAGCCACCTCTGCCTCCTGCCTGCCAAACTCCTCTGGATGCCTCCTGGGCTGCAGCCGGCTTCACCTCTGTGAGCACGCAGAGCCCAGGGGGCAGGCATCATGGCCAGAACTGTTTGCCCCACTTCCTGGCTGTGTGGCCTTGAAGAGACTATCACCTCTTCAAACCTCAGTCTGTAAAATGGGAATGAAGATAAAAGGAGACACGATTAGTAGGTATTGAGTGTCCACAGTGTGCAGATATCCCAGGCACTGGTAGGCGCAGTGGGGTGGCCACGCAACCCTGCCTGCTGGGCAGTTCCACCGTTTAGGCAGCATTGCTCCAAAAAGTCCCTTTTTACCACCTTCCATCTGCCTTCTGCTTTCTTGAACATCTGGACACAGTGGTAATGAATGCTTTAATGTGCTTGTCTCCTCCCAGGTCATCCCTGTCACTTCTGGGTCACCTTCAGTTGACTAGTTTCCTCTTTTCCTGCTGGGCTGTGTTTCCTGCTTCCTTGCACACCTGTGAGTGCTCTCTCTCTCTCTCTCTCTCTCTCTCTCTCTCTCTCTCTCTCTCTTTGGTACTGGGCATTGAATCCAGGGGCACTCTACCACATCTACATCCCCAGCCCTTTTATTTTTTTATTTTGAGTCAGGGTTTGATCAGTAGTCTAGGCTGACCTCAAACTTGCAATCCTGCCTTAGTTTCCTGAGTGGCTGGGATTACAGACTGGAAACTCTGGGGTAGGCTTGCTTTGACTGTTCTGCCCCTCAGGGCTCCCTGTCCTTCCTCACCTGGTGTCTCTGTGGAGGCTAAGTCTGGCTACTCCATCTGACTGAATGTCTGTACCCACAAGTGTGCTCACAGCACCACCCTGCACTGGGAGCAGGGTCTGGCACGGAGGTCTCTCACAAGTGTTTTTGAGTGTGCCTGGGCTGCACGGCATGTCCCATGTCCTCTGCAACCTGATGAACAGACCCTCAGCCCTAACAGCTGCCAACCCACTTTTTTTTTTTTTTTCGTAGTCGAAGATGGGCAGAATGCCTTTATTTTATTTGTTTATTTTTGTGTGGTGCTAAGGATCAAACCCAGTGCCTCACTCATGCTAAACAAGTGCTCTGCCGATGAGCTACAGCCCTGCCAACCCACTTTTTCTGTGGTCTCTTGGTTAGGTCTCGGGCCTCCTGAACATTGCCCAGGGAGGGGTTGGAGGGCCTCTATGGGCAGGGACTGGGGGGCTGCAGCTCCTGCAGCAGCCAAGTCTGGCTATTTCCTACCTCTAGGACATAGCCTTTCTTCTTCCTGCTGGGGCAGAAGGGGAAACCCCCACCTTGCATCTGGCACTGGAGGTCACTCACCTGAACCTGAGCTGCAGGCAGCACTCGGGTGGCTCTGATTCTGTGCATCCTGGATGCCCGTTTTGAAAGCCGCTTCCTCCAGGAAGCTTCCTGGACCCCTAGTCAGAATGCATCCTGTTCCTTGAGCTTCTGAACTCTTCCAAAACTTGGCGTTCTGGCTCCCACAGAAACTGTGTCTTCCTCTAACTGGATGGGAGCCCCAAAGATGGCACTCAGGCGTCCTTGGCTGGAGGTTCCTCAGCTGAAACCAGAAGAAAGTAGCCAGCCACAGGGTATTGTACTGGGTGGGTTGTGCCAGGGCTGAGTTCTGCCTGGTATCTTAAGGTCCAGAGGCTCCAAATGGAGGGCAGGGCTCCTCTGACTCCTGAAGTTGCCACGGGCTGTTTTGCCCTGCTTACCTGCAGACACCAGTCACTGTTGCTGACCTGTGTGACTCCCACAGCTCCAGGCTGGGCTCTCAGGGGGCTGGCCCCTCTGGGATGCTCCGCCCCACTTTTCTGGTTCCTCTCGGCCCTCCCCTGTGGCCTTTTTGGCCCCATCCTTGGCTACCACACCATGCCCAATCTCAGATGGCTAGAGCTCACACACAGAATCCCTTACCCTGGGGAGCACACCAGTCATGCACAGCCCACTGACTTGGCCCTGGCCAGGCTGTCCATTAACACAAAGACAGCCGGCTGGTTTTCCCTCACCCAGGTCTGAAGGCCCTGAATGGGGAGCCCCCACCCCCACTCGGTGTGGTCGCCTCCAGACTGATTTCATTTATCACTGGCTGAGGATGAGTAATTTTATTGTGAAGCACAGTTCAGGGTGATAGATGAGGGAGCAGGGCAGGTGGTCGTTTTGCTGTCTTCCCCTCCAGAGGGAGGTTAGAAGGAGACTCCTTCTCCATAAATGGAGGCTGGCAGTTGGTGGGGAAAGAACCCTGTCAGGGTGGTTGGCCAGGCGAGATGGGAGTAACGAGGCAGGGGATGCAGACCAGGTCTCCCTGTCCAGATAGGGTGGGTCAGGGACATGACTATCCCCCACGGCCTGGCCAGGGCTGAGGCCAAGGGCCCTACATGGTGGGAGGATGCAGGGATGGGGGGGGCACATGTGTAACTCCAGCTTCCAAACAGAAAAAGTGGGGATGCTTTCTTCTGAAACTGCCACCGCCCTTTGCAGACATCTTATTTGCAGTCAGCTTCTCTGTGAATCCATGTGTTTCTGTTTTGTTTTGCTTTGTTTTGTTTGCAGTACTGGGGACTGAGCTCACTGAGCCACAACCCCCACCCTTTTTATTTTGAGGCAGGATCTTGCTCTGTTGCCCAGGTTGGCCTTGAACTTGAGATCCTCCGACCTCAGCCTCCATAGTCCATGTGTTTAACAGTGCCCATCTCACCAGCCACTGCACACCCACACTTCACAATAACACTTGCCCTGCCCTTCTGGAGCCCTGGTTGTGGATTTTTTGGTCTCTTCAGGTGTTCCAGGAACCTGCACTGCTGCCAGTGGGATTTGAGGTTCTGGCCTGCACACCCACTCGAAGGTGCCCAGCCTCAGTGGGGTGGCTGTGGGAGGGGTGGGTGGAAGCTGGGAGGTGGGAAGCACAAGGTGCCAGGGAGCAAGCCCACCCTACATACTTATGGTGGGCAAGGTCCTAGGGGTCTGAGAGGGCTGAGTAGACCTAGGACTTCCCTCCCCTGTGGTCAGCCAGCCCTCGCACTGTCCTTGGCTGGACATGGGCCAGACTCAGTCCAGCAGGAGCAACTCAAATCTCCTGGTTGGGAGGCGTGGTTGGTGGGCGCCTCGCTGAGTGAAAGCCACTGTCAGTCACCAATGTTGACGGCAGGGAAAGACGCCGGGGGCGGCGACGGGAGGGGGCGCTGGCTGGTGAAGCTGTCCCCAGGCTGCCGGCTGCGTCCCCGGAGGCCGGCGGCAGCGGCGCCAGGCGCGTCCGGGAAGTCTGGGCAGCAGCGCCACTGCCCTGGGCCTGCCCCCCCCCCCGCGGCTTAGCCCTTAGTCCCTCTGGGCTTACCCGTTGCGCCCAGGCCTGTTTAACCCTTCTGTCCCCGAGGTCCCGGCCCTGCTTAACCCTCTGTCCTGTGGGCTCAACCCTTCCGTTCCACCTTCCCCGCCGCCTCTTCTGTCTCAGGGACCAGCTCAACCTCTACTGCTCTGTGCCGGAGCTGGCCCCAGGAGACTGAAGGAAACCCCGTGGGCATCCGGGGAGCAGCGCCCATGGGAGCTCCAGGTTGGAGGAGGAGGCCCGCCCAGCAGGTCACTGAGGACACTGCCCCTCCCACCTGTCCCCTTCCCCCAGGGTCTGCAGCCAGGTCTGCTCACCTCCCCCAGCATCACAGGGATACAGTGAGGACACACCGGACAATGACTGTTAGTGTGCTGGGCACCCAACTGAGCTCTTGGAGCAAATCAGGAAGCTGGTGATGACGGCCTGCCCAGGAAACGGAGGCTCTGAGAGGCAAGGACGTGGCTCAGCCCTGGCAGGCAGGCTGAGCAGGATCCTGCCTCCTGCACCAGAGTTAATGGCATCTCCTCCTCTCCCTCCTGCCCCCTGTCCCTTCCTCTTCTCCTTCCTCCCAAGCAGATGGTGCAGGAATTGAAATGGCCTGGTGGAGAGGTGGAGCTCTGGATTCCCAGGGCCTGTGAGGAGGGTCTGCAGATGATGAATCCTAGGGGTGGGGTGTCTGTGGGTCTCATGGAGGAAGAGTTAACACTCATGAAGCCCAGAGAAAATGGACTGCAGCAGTTTTAATCAGGTGAGGCCCAACCTCTCCTTGACCCTGGAGGGGCTGAAGGGTGGACATTGCATCAACCCCTCTTGCCCACTGCAAAGCCAGCTTGAGTTCTCATACAGGATTGGCATTCTCAACATAAAAAGGAGCCTCTAAAAATAACTTTAAGATTGGCCACTGTGGCACATGCCCGTGATCCCAGTGACTTGGGTGGCAGAGGCAGAGGACCACGAATTTGAAGCAGGCCTTGGTTTCTTAGCAAGCCCCTGTCTCAAAAAAAAAAAGAAAAAAAAAAAGAAATATATATATATATATATATGGCTGAGGATGTAGCTCAGTGGTAAAGTGCTCCTGGATTCGATTCCCAGTACAAATAAATATACAACAAAAACCGGAACTTTAAGGGGTTAGGGTGTAGCTTAGTGATAGAGCACTTGCCCAGCATGCATGAGGCCTTGGTTCAATCCCCAGCAACAGGAAAAAAAAAAAAAGAAAGAAAGAAAGGAAGGAAGGAAGGAAGGAAGGAAGGAAGGGAGGGAGAGAAAAGAAGACACCAATGAAAAGGAATCTTTGGTCAACCAGAGATGACAGAAAAACCTTGGGCACACTACAGACGTCACTGGGGACAGGGGAGAGTAAAGTGCTCCAAATCAGGGTTCCTTGGGTCTCCATGGGCTCAGCCTCTCTATTCCATATAATTGTGCTCCCCAGGACTGGGACATTGGGGGCAAGTGTGTGCAACAGGATGTGTATTCTGTCTGAGGCTGGGGAGGTCTCAGCTGTGGCCCGCAGGTTGGGCAGGGATGCCTAGGGATCCAGAGTCTTCCAGCACCTTCAGGGAATTCCCAAACTATCTTTCTGGCTGCTGTGCATTTTGGGTAGGGGTGGCTGGGGTGGGAGTAGGACCTGGCTAAATTTCCCAGCATTTCCCCAAATGTCCCCCTCACTGTGACTTTGGATGCAATCCCCAGTACCGTCCTAGGTAGAGGCAGTTGGGTCTGCTGAACTAGGGGAACTCTCCCCTGCATTTTGCTGAGCAGGAACAAAGAGAGGGTGGGAAGCTGGCTACTGAGACCCAGGCCACATGTCAGTAGGACCTCTGGCTGCATACAGCCACCTCCTGCAGTAGGAGAACAGCAGAATGAGCACATGTGAAGGGTCCAGGGACCAAGAGACTGAGCATGAGAGACAGCTGTGCACCCAGCCACGGCCTCCCTCTTAAGCCATTATCAGGGCCTAGGGGTGGGTGATGCCCAGACATGCAATGGAGACACCTGGACAGATCTCACTGAAGACCCCCTTGGAACTTCTGAGTCTAAGGAGTAGCCCATCTCTTCTTAGTAGGAGCCAGCACTTGGACTGAGTGGACAGTGCTGGAACAGTGGTCTCTCAGCATCTGCCCAACCCTCTCCCTCTGGTCACTAGGCCTATAAAGAGGTTAATTCCATGAGGGTATTCTGTACTGCTGCAGGGTGTCCATAAAACTGCAAGAGTGGGTTGGCACGTGAGGAGAGCCTTTGATCCAGAGGGCAGACCAGATCTGCTCCTGAAGACAGGGTGGAGCCCACCACCCATGCAGGTGAGACACCTGCAAGCTTCTCTTCCTAGACAACTGGCCAGGTCAGAGAGAGGCAGAGTGGAGAAGAAAGTCAGAGTCAGGGTGAGTTGACCCCTGGCCTGATTGGTGATAAATAACATGTTTAAGGGCCAACGGACTGAGGTGGGGGCTGAAGGTCCAGGAGAGTTCCCCCAAACGAGGTCAGCTTTTGTTGGGAGGTGATCCCCAGCATCAGGCCAAGGGCAGGAATGCCTGATTGGTGGGGTCTGTTCAGACTGGTGAAGGAGGATGAAGGGCAGGCAGGGGTCAGCAGGGCTTCCACAGCTTCCATGGATGGTTCAGTGAGGTAGCAAGGGTGCAGAGGTTGCTGCTAAGTGACTGAAGCCACAGTGTAGACAGAGGTGAGCCATCAAGGTCTCCTCTGCAAGGAATGGTGTCAGGAGGTGGAACCAGGCTGCAGCTGGTGGAGGCAGCTGAGGTGGAGAGGAGTCATGGACACCCAGTGGAAGAGGGCTGCAGGTCGAGGGAGGGCAGAGCTATTACCTACAGCCTGAGGGTGCTGGCCTGGCTGGGGAGGTGGGGCTGGACTTCCAGGGACAATTGGGTACCGGCACTCAGGCACAGCTGGACAGCTGAGCGGGGGGCACACATGGCCTGCATGGCTTAATTTTTTATTTCATTGAGAGGAAATCCACATGACATAAATTTAAGCTCAGAGTGAAAAATTCAGTGTGCTTTTTGCATTCACAACGTTGTAGAGCTTGAACCCTAATCTAACTCTGACACATTTTGTAGCACCAAGCAGTTACCTCTATTCTTCCCTTCCTCAAGCTAGATAACCACAACTCTGTTTCCTGATTCCATGGATTTGCCTTTTCTGGACTCTTTCCTAGATGGAATCCTGCACTAGTTGCCAGTCCTTTCACAGGTGTGGGGGTGGGGTGGGGCAGGTGGAATTGTGTGTCCTGTGTGATTCTGCTAGCTCTTGTGAGGAGTTACCCTTCCACATTTTACACTCCCATCAGCATGGAAGAGGGTCCCAATGCTCCACATCCTTGTCAACACCTGTTATTTTACTTTTTATAATTTAGCATTCTAGCAGATGTGGAGTGATAACTGGCTTGCTGGTTTTGTATTTATCGTTATCATTTAAGGGCTTTGGAAGTGGGGTTTACTAGTGGGGTGGGGAATGAAAGTGTCCTACCAGGAATGGGGTGGACTGCCACAACATGCCTGCAGGACCACACAGTACCCCAGGGAGAATGGGCAATTGCTGTGGACAGGAGCTGCTCACTGCTGGACAGGCACAAGAGAGAGCCCTTCTTCCTCTATCCCATGTCCCTGCAACACAGTCTCCAGTTGTGTGCACATGGCCACATCTGAAAATCTGCACCCTGGGGCCACAGTCAATGCAGGGTCTCCCAGAGTGCAGGGAGGGGCCCCTGGCAGGTGTCCTACCAAAAGTGTATGGACAGATCCTTTCCGGAACATGAGACTATTTATGGGAATTTAAGGTCACATTCGGGAGCCTGGCTCTTGTTACAGCCTGCATCTGTGAAGCTTACTGTTTCCTCGCCCTCAGTTTCTACACATACGTGGGTCGTACTGCAGGCATCCGGGGGGTGGAGTGGGTGCTGGGAGGAGAGTTTTGCCCCCTGGGGGGCTGTGTGGGAAACCTAGTCACCCTGTGCCAGAGCCTGTGCATCTAGGGAGGTCATGAGGATGGGGGACACTCTTGTGCAGGTGGCACCAGGGTTCAGCACCTGAGCCCCAGGCTCTCTTTTGGGTCTCTCCTGAGAGTGAGCAGGAGGAAGGGCATGAGGGGACATTTCCTGTACCACAGGGTGATGGGGGAGTGTCAGGTGGACCTGTTGCTGGCGTGTGGGAAGGGACTCCATGCCCAGATGCTCAGCCCCTGACTCTGGAGGGCTGCATCCAGAGAAGACGTGCTCTGCTAGAGGCTGTGCTGGTTCCAACCGCCAGGCCTCCCCTGTGCCGCTGTGATCACTTCTTCATGGGACTCCAGGGAAGGGCCTAGGCATAGGCAGAGAGGGCTCCAAGGGTGGGAAGGCTTATTTCCCACCACCCGACCCTGAGACTGGAAATCAGAGACACTGAGGCCAGCACAGTGCTCAGTCCCCTGAGCTCTGAGCCTCCACCTGCTTTGCTTGACCCAAGTTTTCTCATTGCCATGGCTGGACTTTGTCTGATTACATGGAAATGAGAGGCATACAGGTGCAGCGGTCTCCGGTCTCTGGTCTCCGCCCTCTGGTCTCCGCCCTCACTTCCGAGATCCTGGGCCTGGCTACTGCAAGCTGTACAGAAGGGTCATTGTGCCCTCTTGTGGCCAGTAGCGTCCTTGCAGGCTGAGGGACAGAAGCAGCAGACCCTCTCCTTAGGCTGACTTCTGGCTCTGCTCAGCCCAGCCCCCAGCCCAACCTTGTCTTTGACATTGTAAAAACATTTGGGCTTCACTTTCACCCTCAGGGAAGCCACTTACTATGTGCTGAGGCAGCCCCACAAAGTGAGCACCATGCCCAGGGGCCCAGGTCTGTCCACAGTCACAGGAGGGAGCTTGAAGTAGACTTTCCAGCCCAGCTTTCAGATGACTGCAGCCCTGGCCAGTGGAGACCTGGAGTCTGGTAGCCAGCTGTGCCACAACTCAGCTTCTGATCCAAAGCAGCTGTAAGATAATGAATGCTTATTTTTTTAAGTTTGGGGGCATGGGGCCCAAAACACGCCACTCTGAACCATATCTTTGGCATATTTCAAGATGAAATTCAGAGAAGCTTCTGAAAAGCTGCCCTTTTGTAAATGAGATTCACATCCATTCATACTAGGAAAAATGGCGGATGCAGGCAGGCCTTCCTGTCTGACACTTATTCCCTTTCTGCCTGGGAAAGGTTCTTCTGCAAGAAGAAGATGGGGGTCTGACACTTGCCCAGTCAGAGGCGGTCACATGTGGCTGTGCTGGGAAGTTATCAGAGAAATAGGACAACCCTGGCTCCCTCTGCACTCCTCCTAAGCTTCTGCATCCAGCACCACTGCCAGTGCCCCAGGAACCCAAGCCCCTGTCGCCATCCTGCCCCTCCCTGGGTCTCCTGGTGAAAAGTGTGTGCCTCTTGGGTTTAGGCATGTAATACCTAAATTGCCATCTAACTTCCCCATGAATCTGTCTGTTGCTCACTTTCCTTCATAGCTTAAAATTATTAAAACTTGAGGGGGCAGGGGCTGGGGTTATAGCTCAATTGGTAGAGGGCTTGCTTCACATGCACAAGGCCCTGAGTTCAATCCCCAGCACCCACCCACCCCCCCAAAAAACCTTGAGAGGGCAAAGAGTAAGTCAAGAACTTCCCTACAGGGGGCTGGGGTTGTGGCTCAGTGGTAGAGTGCTTGCCTAGCATGTGTGAGGCACTGGGTTTGATCCTCAGCACCGCATATAAATAAAATAAAGGTATTGTGTCCATCTACAACTAAGAATTATAACAAACAAACAAACAAAAAAACCTTCCCTACAGGGCTACTTACTTGCATGGTAATAGATGATTCACTCAGGGTAAGGATGCTCCTGACAGAGAGAGCAATGCAAAGACCTGGACTTGGGAGCATAAAGTCACTGGGTTTGTGGGGACGAGAGTGTGGCTCCTTACCAGAGAAGTATGTGCTCCAGAAGGAAACACAGATAATAAACAAAATCACAGCTCAGCAAGATGACTTGGGTCACAGTGCTGGGAAGAAAATACCAAAGAGATGTGAGAGGGCCTGGGAAGTAAAGTCGGGTGGTCAGGCAAGTCCTCTCAAAGGAGTGACATTTGAATGGAAACCTGGGTGGAGGGAACACTCTGGATGTGGCTGACAGTGAGGAACAGTGAGTGTTAAGACTGAGTGGGGAGTTCGGCATGGCAGGATGGAGCACAATGAGGTGGGTGGTCAGGGTGCAGTCAGCCTGGCGGGTGGCAGAAGCAGCTGAGTGTGGCTGGGGGTGCCAGGACCACCCTAGAGCTCAGTAACCCACCACAAAGGACTCAGGAACTCAGAAGGGCCCTCTGCTCGTGGACGCAGTTTGAGACAGCCAGAGGATGTGGACTGGAACAGCAAAGGGAAGAGGGGTATGGGCAGGGCCAGCGGTCAGGGCAGGCCCGGAGGGCCACCTCCCGTGGAGCTGGACCAGCACCCTCTCCTGCCTGCCACTTCCGTGGGGGACGCCAGGGGCGGGATTCAGTGCTCACTGAATGTGCCTCTGCGGAGACAGCTGGCCTGGAATATAGGGGCGCTGGAAGGGGCTCCAGAGTGGGAGGTACAGGACGCGAGCCATGAGCACATTCTGCAGGTGCGTGTGAGAGAGGGGGACCCCGAGGCAGCCGGTCTGAGGGAAGCAGAGGAGAGAGTTTGCAGGGAAACATGCTGCCCCTGGGATGAAGAAGGAAAGCCAGGGCCTCTGACAGGGACACACAGGCCAGGGAGGGGAGGCCTGAGAGTCCCAGAGGACACCAAGGAGGCTGTGATGAGTGCTGGAGGTGGGTACATTCTGCACACAGCTGACACGGAACAGACTGGCCTGTGATAAATGAGAAAAAGAAGCCCACTGGTTTTTCTAGAATGAAGGAGCCCCAAGAAGCTCTTGCAGAGCCAGTCTCACTCACCTGGGAAATACGCTCTCCTACCCCAAACCAGCTCCAGCAACCCAGGAAGGCCCCACCCACCAGAGTGAGGCCACGCCTACAAAACGAAGTCACACCCACTCGCGAGGAGGCCACGCCCACCTGGGCTTCTGGCACTGTCCCGCCCACGTTCACACGGATACCTCTGCAGTGCTGCAGGGCTGCCATCTCTGCTCCTGGTCAGACACCCAGCCTCGCAGCTAGCACGGCTGCTGGGCTTCAGGCGGCTCCCCCTGGGGGGTACAAGTAGTGGCCAGAGGGTCCACCCACCACACCTGTCCTGCCTCTCACCTCCTCCTCTCTCTCCAAGCCTGGCCTCTTGTTTCATGAGCAAGGGTCCAGTGTACCAGTGGTCAAGGGGTTCTGACAAATTCTGGGCAGAGACAGGCCCTTATGTACAGGGACTGGCCTGTTGTAGGGGCAATAGGGACTTTGTGGACTGAGCACTGGGGGTGCCCTTCAGGACGCTGGGCTGGTTGTTCCACCCACGGCCACGCTGAGTTTCCATCTCCATGCACAACTGGAGGGCCACAGACACCCTGGCTTGGCCTGTCCCCAACCTGTTCCTCCTGCTCTGTAAGGCCCTGTTTCCTGCTCCACAGCCAGCACCACAGCCCAGGGATTGCATGCAGTTTCTTGCTTTCTCTGGTGCTGCTGCCTTAGTTTGCTAAGGTTGCCATGACAAAATGCCACAGATGACTTACAGCAGTAACGATTTTCTCAAGGTTCTGGAGGCTGGAGGTCCAAGTCCACTGGATCAGCTGGGTCAGTTTCTGGGGGACAACTAATCATCTCCTCAGGAGGCCATTTCCAAATGCTGTTCCTTGGGGTTAGGCTTTAGCCTATGGATTTGGGCAGCATGCAGATGCTGAATCCACAGCACCCACCCACCACCTCACATTTCTGCTCAGGGTATCTTGGGTTGTGTTCCCCCAAATTCATCGTTGTAGTCCTAACCCTCAGGACCCCCAGAATGTGACTGTGTAGAGACAGGGTCTTTAAAGAGGCAATTAAGGTTAAGTGAGACCCTATTCCAACAGGTCTCACGAGGAGAAAAGGATGGACTCGTGGAGGACACAGGGAGCAGAGGGCCCCTGCAAGCCCAGCAGAGTGGCCTCAGGGAAGCCAGCCTGCAGTACCTCCCATCTCAGACTCCAGCCCCCAGGGCTGTGAGGACGAGTGACTGCCGCTCGAGCAGACTGGCCTTGCCAGCTGTCATGGGTGCCTTGCTAGCTGACTAGAATGGCACGAGACTGGCATGAGCTGACCTCTCCCTTGACCCTCCCTCACCCCACAGGTGGTTTTTCAGATGGGTTTCCTGGGACTCATATGGGGGTCATTATTATAATTATTTGACCCCACAAACCCACCCCTCTCTCATCTGGAGTCAGATCCAGGTTCTCTTTATGGGGAGCACTGGCTGGGTAGGTTGGGCTGTGCCCATCTGCTCTGCTGGCTGCCAGGGCCCAGACTTTGCTCGGTGTCAGCTCAGGACCCTGGGTGAAGAGTTACCTGGGCACTGCCTGCTCCTAGTGTTCCTGCCTGTGGCCTGAACTCAGCCACCTGCTCCCCACAGCCAGATAGAAGCCACTTCAGACAACCTCCAAAGCTGTGCCCCTCCCCACAGGGGCATGTGGGTCCTCACTCAACCAGGGATGAACACAAAGACTGGACTGCAGAGGAGGTACCTGTGGACGCTCTTTCCTCTGACCAGAGGCCAGCACACCCCCCACCAGACATGTCCGAGTAAACAGATTTGCCTGCCCAGCTCCCTCCCACTCAGAGTCGCATACTTGCCTGACTGCCCCACTGGTCCCAAGATAGCCCCTACATGCAGTGGCCAGTCACTCCCTCGCGGACATGCCTGCCCAGCACTCCCTGAGCCCACAGCTCTGTAGACATTCCTTTCACTAGACCTCTCTGCATCCCACATCTCAGAGGGATGGTGGCTTCCAGGTGGGGCTCTTTCCAGATCCCTCCAGCAGCTCCATGGGCCTGGGAACCGAGGGTCCTTATGGCCTTGGGACATTTCCCTCAGAGTCCTGGCCCCTCCCCATGGTATCCAGGAGAGCTGGGGACCTGGTTTGTTCTGGTGTCATAAGGAAGGGACACTCATGGGACTGGAGGTCATGACTTGCCTCCCCTCAGTGATGACTTGGCTTCTTCATGTGGTGTGGAGGGCCTGGATCAGTTGCCTGGGGAATGGCACCCTGCCGTCTGCAGAAAGTGCCTTCAGAATCAGACCTGTTACTTAGAACAAAAAAGCCTATTTTTAAAACACAAATTTGGTACAGAGAAAACCTTGCTTTGTGCGCCTCACAGTCTTGTGGGGGGAGTCCAGCTAGGAGCCCCCTCCCAGGCCTCCCCCTGACTCCTGTCCTGGGGACAGCGTTGGGAAGAGAGGGCAGCCACGGGGCTGGATGCCACCCTTTCTTCCCTGCCCTGGAGATGTGCTCTGGGGGCAGCCAGTCCCTCTACTCTTTCCTTCTGAAGTCCTTTTCCTTGCACATCACCCTCTGCAGGAACCTTGCCTGTACACTGGAGTTTCCCTCTATGCCTCTCTCCTGGGAAACGTGTGTGGGTTGGGGGGCGGTCTGGGGATTGAACCCAAGGGCACTCTACTGCTGAGCTGTCCCCAGCCCTTTCGATTTTTATTTTGAGACAGGATCTTGCTAGGTTGCCCAGGCTGGCCTTGAGGTGTGAATCTCCTGCTCTAGCCTCTTAGGTCTCTGGCATTACAGGTATGGCCACTGCACCTGGCTAGGAAATAATTCTTTATGTTAGAATGTCCGTTAGCTGGGTCCCAGCATGCAGGAGGCTGAGGCAGAAGGACCACTTGATGTTGCTGAGTCCCATGTGCTGCAAAACTGCCCTCTTCAAAAGGAGCCAAGACTCCTGGTTTCCCTCCTGCTTCCTGCCTCCTTGGGACCTCTAGAGGCTGGCGGGCCCCTTGGTCCCTTCTCTTCTCCCCCATGGCCCATGTGCTGTGGTTGCCCCTACACAGCCCCTGCCAGCCCCACGCCCCGCCCTTGTCGTCAGCACCTGCTCTGCACAGCACTCCAGAGTTCTTTGCCAGGCGTGCACCCGAGGGAGTGCCGGAGAATAGCCGGAAGCAGCCTTTAACAGGTGGATGGGTCAGGGAGCAGAGGCCATTCTCTTGACAGCGTCTTAACACTGTCCCCCCTGGGATCGCCAGCAGGACCTGCCTGCTGCCCAGGGAACTTGTGAGGCGCACAACCTCCTGTGCAGCCATAGGTATAGTTCTGTCCACTACCTGGGAAGGTCTCTGACCCCTGTCTTTGGTTCTCTTCCTCTTTTTATCCACCCTTGTCTCTGTGCTTCACTCGGTGCTGGGAACAATTAGGTGACCCAGACACATATAGCCGCTGTCATGGTTTGATGTGAGGTGTCCCCCAGGGCTCCTATGTTAATGCAGGAATGTTCAGATGGGAAATAAAGGACTGGGTTGTGAGAGCTGACCGAACCCACCCTGCTCAGAAGAGACGCGCTGGGTGGTCACTGCAGGAGGTGGGTGTGGCTGACCCCGGGAGCTGCCCTGGCAGGGTGAACCTTCCCTGCAGCCCCTTCCCCCTCTCTGGGCTTCCTGGACCCCTTGAGATGGGCATGGCTCCTCTGCCACACGCTCTGACCTGGGCACCCAGAGGAGACGTTGAGTGCTGAGCCAGGGGGTGTCGTGGGTGGAGTGAGGAGGACTGTGGCCCTGGGGGCTGGATGCCGCGCCTTGTCCCTGCGCTCGCTGCCTCCCAGAAGGGGCTGGAGCAGCAGCAGCTCCTCCGTGAGAAGTTGAGGATGAGGACCAGGCTGGCTGCAGCCCTGCAGGTGACTTCCACAGTCACAGGCAAGTGGCTTTCTTTTTTTTAAGTTTAGTTTTCTAAAATGGCCCTAAAATTGTATGTATGTTAAAATTGCGTGTATTTATACATACATAATACATGTATGTTTGTATTTTTAAAAAATATTTTTAATTGCAGATGGACACAATACTGTTATTTATTTATTTTTATGCGTGCTGAGGATCACGCGTGCTAGGCAAGAGCCCCGCCACTGAGCTGCAAACCCAGCCCTGCCTGTTTGTGTGGCAGTGCGTGCCCTCACCCAGCTGTGCCTCACGTGAGAACACTCAACATCCTTCTCTGGGATTTCCTAGATACAACATATCATTACTACAGTGGTATCCTAAGAGATGTTTCCGGCTTACTTTCCCGGCCAGCGAGCTCAGTGTCCTTCCACAACATGGCTTCCGTCGCCCTTGCCGGCCTCTGGTGACCCCTGTTCTGAACTGGACATTTGAGGTCCTTGTCTTCCGTGCCTGGCCTATTCGCTGAGCGGGCTGTCCACCAGGCCCCCCACCTTCTTTCTAAGGACTGGACGGCATCCTGTTCTGTCCCTGGCACACTCTTTGCATGTCAGCTGGTGGACACCTCTGCTG
This sequence comes from Sciurus carolinensis, assembly GCF_902686445.1. Classification (NCBI taxonomy): domain Eukaryota; kingdom Metazoa; phylum Chordata; class Mammalia; order Rodentia; family Sciuridae; genus Sciurus; species Sciurus carolinensis. The sequence continues at coordinate 208,847,817 of NC_062213.1, forward strand.
ATTCCCCACCTTGGCTGTCATGAGTGGAGCTGCAGGGACATGGGGCTGCAGACCACACTGTGATGTGCTGGGTTCATTTCTCCCCAGGAGTGGAACTGCTGGATCACATGGTGGTTCTAGTTTTAACTTTTCCAGGAATCTCCATGCTGTTTCCCACAAGGGCTGTGCTAATGGACATTCCCACCAGGAGGGTGCAAGAGTTTCCTTTTCTCCATTTTTTTTTGCCAAAACTCGTTAGCTTCTGTCTTTTCGATAGTTTGTGGCTTTCTTTACTTTGCATTTCCCTGATAATTAGTGATGTCAAGCATTTTTTTAATATCATATACCTGTGGATATTTGTATGTCTCCTCCTCTTCCTCCTCCTCCTTCTTTCTCCTCCTCTTCCTCTTCCTCTTCAGAATACAAGAGGCTTATTGGGGGTGTCGCCTGTGAAGGACAGGGCCAGAAGCAGGATGGGGCAGAGAGCATCAGACAGAGCTGCAGAAGCCTCAACCAACCAGCAGGACCCAGTGGCAGCTGCCTGGACAGGAGCCCTGCGTGGGGTAGAAGTACTCAGGTCCCATGCCCCTCACTGGGCTCAGTCACAGGTGGAGGCCACCCCAGAAGAGCAAGGCCTAAGTGTAGCGGCAAATCCAGAGCAACAGGGGCTGCTGGCTGCACTCCTCTCAGCCCAGATGTTCTCTTAACTTCCTCTAGCCCACTCCTTCACAAGAAAATAAAGTGTTTCAAATCCCCCACACCAGAGGCTGAAGCACACGGAAAACTGCACTGCCTGGCAGACCTGTCCACTCCTGGACCCTTCACTGTGTGCACAGTGCTCTGCCTGTTCTATTAAACAGTAATGCTGTGAAGAAGAGCCGCTCATTTCTGAAGAACTGCCCACACGGTGTGATTTCCTCCTCCAAGACACTTGAAGAAAAGCCCAGCCCCACTCGACTCCTCCTTGTCCAACCTGGGAGGGCAGCTTTTAACACCCACAGTCCCTGTACCCACACCACCCTCTGTCATCTGGTAATAGCAGGCCTCCCTCAACAACACCCCTGGTGGGAACCATCTGCACGCTGGTCACTGCACCACAGCTCTGGAGCCAGCGACTGCCCAGAGGTGGCTCTGCAACCCGAGGCTCAGCTGCGGGCCTGGGAAAGTGCCACTCCCTTCCTCTCTTTGGGGTTTGAGCTCTAAGGACATTGTCCAAGGACTTCTGAGGAACAGTAGAGAGAGACCAAATCAGGGAGGAGCGAGGCAATGCCGGGAGCCTGCTGCTCCAGCCTAGAAGAGTCATGCCTGGCTCTCCTGGCTTCTCCCCAGTTATGGGAGCCAGTTAGTCCCTTTGGGCTGCATCCCTTCCTGGTGAGTTTTGGACTGACGAGCCAGTTGGCCAATGCCCTCTTTTTCCTGCCTGTGGTCCTGGGAACCCAGGGGAGGAAGGAATGGCTAGGGGAGGGCCTGGCCCCCCAATCCCTACTCTCTCCACCCAAGTCCTCCTACCCCTATCTGCAGACTTAGGAAAGCTCTCCCACCCTACAGGAGGATACTGGGATGTCTGTCTGGTTCACCCCTCGCCAGGGTCTGAGGCTGTGGACCTTGGGCCACACTGAAACTACATTCTCTTTAGCACGTGATCTGCACTCGTTTTTCTTTTTTTTTTTTTTAATATAGTTTTTAGTTGTTGATGGACCTTTATTTTATTTATTTGTTTGTATGTGGTGCTGAGAATCGAACCCAGTGCTTCATACGTGCTAGACACGCACTCTACCACTGAGCCACCACCCCAGCCCAATGATCCACACTCTTGAACAGCTCTGGGAGGCGAGGACTGTGCTGGCTCCCTTGGGGACATGCCCAGTGTCACACACCACGGGGTCCTTGGCCTCTCAGAGGCAGCAGCCGGGGTGGGAGGTGTCCTGCCAGGAGCTGGGTGAGGGACCTGGGTGTAGCCTGCGGCTGCTCAGGCAAGGCTGCCATGCCAGGGCCTGGGCCCCATGCAGTCCTTCCTCTGGGCCTTTTGCAGGCACGGCTTGGCCTCAGCCACCTTGTTCTTGAGCTTATCCTGCTCCTGCTGTTTCCTTCGCTGTGAGGGCCGAACACTTCTCCACCGGTGCTGCTGCCAGTGGTGTCCCGCTGTGCTTCGGATCTCCAGCTGCAGGCGTGCATGGTGGAGGATCATCACACAGTCTGCCTGCACAGCGGGGGCTCCACTTCATCTTCACCTCCAGATCCGGGACCTGCCCTGCATCCTGCTCCCTGCACAGCTCTTCCAGGGGCCTTACTGCATCTGCTGGCACTCCAGCAGCTGTGGCAGTTCTTGGGGGTCACCGGTGTGAGGTTCCCCTCATCTTCTGCTGCTGCTTTCCTCTGCTGGGCCTTGCTGACAGCGCCTCCTCACACACCTCCACCTTCATGAAGATGAGCACCAGCTCCCGTGGCTCCAAGCCGGCCTTCTCCAGGGAAGCCTGGCTCCTCCCCTGTCTTTATTGTCTTCTCCATCCACCAGGCCCTTTTGGTCCTGCCCTGCTATCTCCAGGGCAGCAGTGGACAGCTCCTTTGGGCTACCCTGGCCCTGGGCCTGCTGGATCTTTTCCCGTAGCACTGTGGCAGGACCTCCAGGGCAAAAAGAGAGTCTGACCCTCTATTCTGCCCTGAGTCTCTTCTTGGGTCACTGCCGGCTTCTTGACCCCAGAAGTCACTGGAGACTTCTCCCCATGGGAGTTGGCCTTGTTCCTGCCTCCGGAATTTCTTTTGTGTTTTCTTCCTTTGCTTCTTTTGGGGCCCAGAAGCTTCTGAGCCTTGAATATTGCCAGCCTGTGTGTGTGTGCCACAGCAGCTGGGGCCAGGTGGGGTGCAGGTCTCAGGCCAGGTCCTGTGGTAGGCATTCTTGGGGATCTGGGAGGCCATGGCTGCCTCCTGCTGGGTCCCTGCAGTGGTACAACTCATGTGTCTTCTCACAAGACACATGCAGGGTCTTTGGTTAATTTTTTAGTTTTTTTTTTTTTTTTTTTGGCTATTCAGTTGAGTTCCTTATATATCATTAACCCCTTGTTAGATGAAGAGCTTGCAAATATTTTCCTTCCTTCTGGAGGTTGTCTCTTCACTCACTGATCATTTCCTTGGCTGTGCAGAAGTTGTTTAATTTGATGTGATCCCATTTGTCAGGTTTTGTTTTTGTCCCCCGAGCTTTTGAGGTTGTATTGAAGAAATCACAGAATGGTCATCTAATGTGGTCTTTCCCCTGGGCTGCTCCCACCTGGGGCCACCTGCCAGCCTTAGGAGATACCTTGGCCTTCCCCTAGGCAGCCCAGGTCCCAGGCAGAGCTGCTGCATCAGCAGGGTTGAGGGAGGCTATGGAGACAGGCCCAGCCCGGATCAGCTCTTTCCTGGGAAGAGGGATGGAGAGAGAGGGAGCTTCTGGTCCTCACTGCAGAGGTGAGCCCTGAACCCCTGACTAGAACCAGCCTCCTCAGATTGTCTGCCTGTGTCCTGGTTAACTTGAAGCAGTCAGGTGGCATGATGCTGGACTCTGGGCATCTTGGCCTCAGCCATGCAATGCTGGCACTGTGGGGGTGGCACACACCAAGCTCCTGGGGTCTACCGACAGCCACGAGTCAGATGGAGACTTTCAGGCCCTGAGAACTATGGGCTGCCCAGAAACATCTGCGGCCAGCACCACCTTCTTTCCTTCCCTATGAGAAGCTAGAGAGGTGGAGGGTGGATGGTGACCTCCACTGGACTGGACTTTGGCACAGGCCAGGGGCAAACTGGGAAGACATTTCTCTGTGGCTGCAGAGCCTGCACCTCACTCCTCCCCTGAGCACCACCCCATCCCTGGAGCTGGAAAGGAATCCTGGGTGGCCCTGGAGCAGCCATGACCACAGAGGCCCCTCCAGCAAGCCTGGCCATCCCCTCTGGGAGGGCAGAGCAGTGGGAAGCAGGGATAGAGGGCATGCAGTGTGCTGTGTGGGGCTGCCTGCTCCAGCTGTGTGTGGAGCTGTGTTTTGGCCCAATGTCCCCGTCCCTCGAGGTGTCAGAGGACTCCCTTCTTGTGGAGAGCAGTGACAGAGGATGAGAGAGCAGTCATTGGGGGGGTCTCTGATGACCTCATGGCTGTGGCAAGCCCGGAGCCTGGGAATGTTCCTGGGCAAGGGCACAGGATGCTCAACTGCTGTGGCAATGCCTTGCATGAGGAGGCTGTGCAAGGGTCCTACCAGCTCTGACCTTGATCTCAGGCACACAGATCCTGGGAAGAAAGGAATTCTTATGCTAAGGGATCACAGTGTTTCACCAGCTCAACTTCTCCTGTTCCTGCACGCTTTACAGTAACTTTTAACAATGGACTTTCTTGAGAGCTACACAAAACTCCTAACATTGCACTTTGCAATTGTGGATTGCAACTCTAGAAAAGCTACATAGATGTCCTGGTTTCTGTAACTTTCCTTTTTTTAAATTTTTTTATTTTTTTTTACGTTGTAACTTTCCTGAATACAAAGAATAATGTTGCATAGTCTTTAACCTGATAATGAGACATATGTAAATAAAGATTGCTGGCATAACTATTTAGATCTGCATCTCCACCAGAGAGCAGAGCTCCACCCGGTCCCAGCTTAATCTTCAAGATCTGTGTCTGTGAATCTTTACTTTCCAATCCCTCTTTGCCCCTTGCTGGACGCAGAGTCTGGTGGCGCTGGCCACAGCACCTTCCACTGTCTGAGAGAGGCGGGCCAGCAGACACGGGTGCTTTTCCATTTAACAGATCAGAGAAACAGATTCTGAAGTAGAGGACTTATTCTTGCTCCCAGCCAAAAAGAGCACCTGACTGCTATTAGAGTGGCATCGCGGCAGCCTGGCACACTGGCCTTCTTGGGACCATTTGGGGGAAAGACTCTGAGGGGACACGCTGTCACTTAAGTGTGAGCCACACATGGCACTGCCACCGCTCAGTCTCACCCATGATGTAAGTGTGGACTCCACTCCCTGCCCCTTCAGAGAGATGGGCAGCTCTCTCTGGGTGGTGTTTCTAATGGCCTTTATTGTCCTTCATGGTCCTAGTCAAAGCCACATGTCACCACAAAAACACGAATCACTGAAGCCTGTTCAGGACTGAGACCAGTTTCCTTCTCCTCCTGTCACTTTGGGAACAGGCAGATAGATACTCATGGCACCTTGGGGCCAAGAACAGCTGTGGGGGTGGGAGCGCATCAGTACCTGGACCCATCTGCAGCCTGCTGGTCAGGAATGCAATGTGAAAACTTGAGATTCCTTTATAGATTGGGAGGAAGAGACTTGCAGGACACCTGACCTCGAATGACCTTGCAAGTGGGGCAGGTGGATCACGTCCAGCGTGGCACCTTGGACTGCTGGGCTCAGCAGAGGTGAGATGAGCTGAGAAGCACCAGTTCCTGCCCTGGTCCCAAACCTATGTCCCTGGCCACAGCTCTGCCTGGCTCTCTGGTTTGACTGCCAATACATGGTCCCTGTCCCTGTCACTCCTCCCTGCTATACTATGCTCAGCTTCCACCGGCCCCTGTGGATGTGACCCTGACTGACAGCCCACCAGGAAACCTCTGCTGCCCCTCTACTCAGCCTGCTGCTGTCCCCGGCCCCCAGCCCTGCACCACCCCCATCCACATGTTCCCTCCCACAGACCATGGTGCGGACATACTGATGCTACAGGTAGGGTGGGGCCCTAAGGGGCTGGAGAAGAGGACACTATCCCAGGGACAGAGGGCAGGTCTGGACCAACCCCTTGTCTGGCACCCTTGCTCTGGGCTACGTGCCATGGCCAGTTCCCGCCTCCTGTCCCTCCTGCTCCTGCCTGGTGACACTGGCTGCAGATGCCCTGCCATGGCTTCAGTCTGAAAGGGACCTTGAGGGTGTCAGCAGTTTTCCTGCTTCTGGGGTCCCTCCTTTACCCTCAAATCCCTCCGGCTTTCTTCTTGACTGTTCCATCCACTGGTGGCCTTGCTCGTCCCCGCCGACAACAGGGATGACCTGGTTTGCTGGTTTTAGCTTCCCAGTCAGAGGGCCAATTTGTCCTCTTCTGGGACTGAAGGCCAAGGGAAGAGGGCTGAGGCTCAGAGGGACAGCTGCTTGTATAGGTCAGGACAGGGATGGCTCAGAGATGTGCCCATGGTGACACACCCGTGGCTCCTGGTCTGCTTCTCGCCTGCCGTCTGAGAGACAGAAGGCAGCACACTGACCCTGAGGACTGTCTCTAGGGTTTCTGTGGCTGCTCTAAATCAGCTCCCTGGATTCTTCCACCCATGGCCTGGAGTGGGTGGTCACACTGGAGCAACCTGGACCCCTCCCCCCAACCCCAGGCACAGGTGGAGCCTGTGTTCTGTGGCCAGGTGCTGGTAGCTGTGCCCTGGCAGTGGGGACCTCAGGGAGGACCCCCATGCTCTACCTGTGCTCATTGCAGACTGTGGCCTGCACTCTACATCTCCCTGCCGCCAGCACCACCCTCCAAAGGCAGGGATCCTGCCACCTGCACCACAGTCCAGTCTTTGAGACTTCCCTGGGAAGCAAGCCTTCCCCACAGCTAATGATGGTGTTCTGTGCTCAGGAAGGACTTGCACCAGACTCTACCCCAAGGAAGGTGGGGAGCCTGGGCCGAGGCAAGTGAGCAGGGCCACAGGGAGCTGGTTGCAGGGCCCTAGAGAGCTCACGCAAGGACTAGCATTCTCTTGATGTCTCCCAGGTGCAGGCTGGTGGTGCTCTGTGTGTGGATGGAGTGCAGGTCCTGAGAGGAACTGGAGATGGAGCTGCAGCAACTGTGCAAGGACAAGGAGGAGTCTCAGCAGCATGCTCTGACCTCTAGCTGGCCTGAACTTCACTCCATCTCCAGAGTCAGATCTGATCCAGGATGCAACTGTCCCCCTTCACAGACCAGGGTACCCAGCCTCAGAAGGCATATCAACCAATAGCAGCAGTGGTTCATGTCCAGCCCTCCTGACCTCAGGACAATGACTGGCCAGTCATCTCACTCTCTCCCCAACCTTCCAAACAAGGATGTTTATGTGGCCCTGGGCAACTTGGAGGCGGGCTGACTAAGGATGCTGCCACACAAGTCCAGGGCTGCTGGCTTTGCTGGAACAGGAGCAGGAACTCAGTGACCAGTCACAGCAACAGCACACCTGTGCAGTCATATGACATGTTCATGGAGTCCTTCGAGGCCACACCAGGTTCATGTGGAGAAACTGAGACACAGCCTCACATCATTCTTCAGGTTCCCAAACGTATGTTTTTCCTACTTTGTATGTGGTAACCATATGTCCAGGATCCAAAAGGGGACACATGGTCTAACCACAGGTTTTTCTTCCCAGGCTTATGATTTTGTACAATGAATCAAGATGCTGCATTTGAAGTGGACCTGCCACTGGTACCACTCCCCATTGCCCCTGGGCAGGCTGGGTAACCCACTGTGGAGGAAGTGGCTCCACAGGCCCTGTGGCCTGAATTCCACACCCTGGGTCTGAGTCGCTCTTCGCCAGACCCAGGGCTCTTTCTGCTGGGGCTCTTGCTCCTGTTCCTCCCCTGGAGCCCTGTCACTGGGGCCATGCAGACCTAGGCCTCAGAGCCCTTCTTCCTGGCCCATCAGGGGCCAGATCTGACTGCAGTGAACACCTGCAGTGCCCCACTTCCTGCCCTGTGGACTCTTCCCACAAACCTAGGGGCAGGCACTATCCAATTTCACAGATAAGATACAAGACTGAGCTTCCATGATTTATCTAACATCATAACCCCAAGTCCAGATCCATCTGATATCTTAGCAAAGCAAACAAAGCCTGGATATTGTCCAGAGATGGGACAGGGATAGAGTGGACTTACCTTTCTGGCCTGGCTTGAGGGGAACTGACCGTTTCCCCAGGCATTGATTTCTTACCATAATGTTTTTATGATTTCATTCCATCACCAGGTCCAGATTTGCCATCACAGCTTTTGGGGTATTGACAGTGGGTGGTTAGATCTCGCTTGCTCTGATAAGGCCTTTGTGTGAAGGAAGGGCTGCAGGTGGGAAGCTAAGTGGACCAAAGTGTGTGGTCCCTGGGCTCCTGGAGTTAGGGACATTCTGGGCATTCCCACCTGCTCCCTCTATGGCCAGTAGGGTGTAGGGTCCCATGCTCCTGGGCAGGTTATCAGAACCAACATTATTCAGATGGCCTGCATCTATTCCTCCTGGCTAGGGAGAGGACAGTGAAGGAAACAGCCATCAGTGACAAGAAGGAACAAGAAGGGGGTGAGAATCTGTATTCAAGTCAAGATAGCCACCCCTAGGTGGGTCATACTGTGACTGAGGAGACTGCAGAGACCAGGCAGGAAGGCAAAGTGGGAATGGGAAGAGGGGAGGTGTGCAGGTCTCTTCCAGTTTCGCTGGGATCCACCAAGCACCTGGAGTAAGTCTGGTGTAAAAGGCTCCTGATGGCTAGAGGCCTGATAGGCAGGGACAGCCCTGGCTGCAGACTTCCCAGGGGGATGTGCCTCCAGCCTGAGCTCAGCCTCACCATGGTAGGTGAGCCTCTCAGAGCTGAACAGGGGAAGTGGCACATGGACAGTACTGGCCCTGGAAGATGGTCCTGGGGCCAGGAGCTGCACTGGGTGAACAGCTCAGCAACCTGCTCAGCCCTGGCCCACTGCGAGGCACACACCTCAGCTGCTTCCCAACGGCATCTCACAGTCCTCAGTCACCAGGCTGCTTTCCGACACCTCGGGAGCCGCCAGAGCCTCTGCACAGCCTGGGTCCCGTGCACTCAGCCCCCATCCTCTCCCACCTGACTCAGCCCCTGCTGCACCATTCCTCGTCCAGGTGAGATTCCCTGGGTGAGGCTGCTTCATGGAAGACCACCAACCAGCCTTCCCGCTCTGCCCACTGGCTGAGGCAAGGAGCCTGTGCCCAGTCCACCTCAGCACATTCTTTTCTTCCAGACTAGGGAGTCTGCGCTGACCTGGGGCCCTGAACTGAGGTGAGAGCCCAGGCAGAGTCCTGTGCTGATAGCTCATGGGGTGTGGCCTCAAACCTGTACAAACCGTCTGCAGAGCCAGTCAAATCCCACTCACCTGGTGCAAGATGGCTCCAAGGCTCCTGGACTCAGCGGAGGGTCCTGCTTTCTCTATGCCCTGTGGTGGGTGCTTGCAGGCCTCGGGAAAGGAAGCTGTGACAGAGGAAATCAGACCCATGTGCCCCCAGCTGGTCCTGCGTGGACACTCCCCATGCCCTCCACAGCCACTCTGGGTCTTACTAGTCCTGAAGAGAACACAAAGCCCCGATCCCCCAGCACAGGGTTCACTTGTGACACATCCTGCTCCAGCACAGAGAGTTTGGAAGTCCCTCCTGGGCACAGGGCTTGCCCCAGTTGGCATCTGCAGAGCCCCCTTGACTTCTGCCCTCCCTCACTCATGTCCCCTTTCACCCCACTGTCCCTCACACCCAGCCCCACCCACCACAGTGGGCACTATTAGCCTGAGGCCTGTGCACACAAGCTGTGAGGGCAAATCCAGACCTTATGGCAAAAAGTCAGTGCCTGGGGAAGGTCAGTTCCTCTCGCCTCTCTCAGTCACTCTCCAGGAAGCCTAAAACCATGGGTCCCTAGTTTTTGGATTGTAAATAACTACCTGGGAGTCTGACTACTCCCTCTTGAAATGCAACAGGTGCCTGTGAAAAAAGCAGTTTCTTCTTGTCTGTTTCTGTGAGCATGCTTTATGTTAGAGACCTGCACAGGGCCTTCAGCCACCTAGATTAGGAATTTTTGTAAACAGAGGAAAAAAGCCCCAGTGACAGGTTGGGTCTAAGGTGACTAGTAACCTACAAATGTCCTGAGAAGCTGTGGATCAGGGCTCAGGATTCGGAGTTTTGTTTTCCTCTGGGCCTGTGGGTGTAAAAAACAGTTTGGAGTTCTCTCTGAGTGCTTCTTGACTAGTCTGTTTTCCATAACAAACCCACACTGAAAACATGGGCCCTGGTTTATGTATGTGGGGTTTTCCTTCCCAGTGAAGGTGAAGTCGGGAGGGCAGGCCCGTGTTCCCAAACACCCTGCCTCAGTTCCTGGCCAGGGGTGGAGCACAGGGCTCCAGTCCAGATGCCTGGGCCCTGGGTCTGAGTCACCTCTGCCTCTGAGGATGCTGAGTAAGTCTCCTAACCTCGGGCCTCACATGATGGGAGATGAAGCTCTGTTCTGCCCAACTCCCCTAAGCAGCAGGAGGGAGGAGGGGAGGCTGTGCAGGTTCCAAGGCGGTGTGCCAGTGGGAGGGACTGAGTTCCCTGCATCAAGTGGATGAGGTGCCCACAGAGCTGGCATGCACTCAGGGAAAACCAGCACAGTGGAAGGAAGGGCTTCAGCCACACAGATGCAAGTGTGTCTTAGATCATACCTTTAATTTCTCATTTTTTTTTCATAGTCTGTTAGTGCCCTGGGTTTGGACTGATGTAGATTTACTTTTTAAGTCTTAGGCTTGAGTTGTAAGTGAATGAAATGCTATGATTTGAGCCATAGTCAAGTCTGTGACACTCTGTGTACTGTGTTAACCAGGAGGGTCTGTGTCCCTCAGTGAGCAGGGACTTCTCCAAGAACCAGCTGGGGAGGTAGAGGAGGCCTGCATCCCAAATGTCAGTGGACACAGGTGGCTGAAGCCTGCCTCGGGCCTGGGTGCTGAGGGCCAGGAGTCCATGAGGATGTTGCAGGGAAGGCGCTGCATGTGGGCACGGCAGAAGTGACAGACTGATCTTTCCTTCTCACTGACCACAGGTCTCTGCAGAGGGCAGCCCTATTGAGGTATTTCTACCTGGCTTGGCTTGTGGGGTTGGCATGGGGTAGCCATGGCTTTGTTGGAGTGGCTGCTCCACAGTGCTGAGGCTCTTATCCAGTGTGAATGTCTTAGGACATTCACAATAAATGAGTAGAACGTGACCAAATATGAGGTGGAGCCCCTGCTGTGACAGCCAGCAACCCAACCTGAGGCCAAGTTGCAGCAGAGCAACTGCTCTGCAGCAGAGCAACTACTGTCTATAAAGTGAGACCAAGGACTGCGTTGGCTGGCTCAAGTGAGATTATGTATGAAACATTTCCACAGACATCATGAAGTGAGCCACCTCTATTTGCCTTAATCTTCACAACATAAATCAGATATTTCTAAATTAACAGGAAGGAGCATGACTTGTGATCGGCTGGCTCTGGGAGCAAACCAGATCCAGCTTGGGCAGAGCCAGGCAGCTCCATGCTTCTGATTGCCCAAGCAATGGGAATAAAAGGCAATATAAGTGTGTGCAGGCCACAGGAGCAGAGTCTGTGAGGGGCAGGTGGGGCTGGAAAGCAGACAACTGTTCCAGGGTAGGTCCCTGCTCCAGAGAATCCATGAAGACGGGACGAGCCACGTGTGGCACTGAGTGGTCGCAGTGTGGCTGGTGCAGCTGAGGCTCTGGTTTTAAAGTCCGCTTTAGCGTCACCAAGTCCAAACTAAACAGTGCATGTAGACAGTGGCTGCCACAAGGAGTGGTATGGCCCTAGAACAGAAGCAAGGTCTTGGTCAACTGGGTTTGTCTTAGGTCTGCAACTCTAGCCCCTGATGCCTTTCTGTGATTCTTGACAATGGGAAGTTTGTTGGGACCCCAATCTTCACTTGCTATGACCAATGAACTGTGAAGTTTCCTGTTATGGGGCGCAACTTAAGAACAGGCCGATCACCACTGAGAAGTCCGAATTTGAGAGTCTTTATTAAGCCGGCTGGCTGACTGTCTCACACAATGCCCCAAAAAAATGGCTATTGGGAGAACAGCCCCGACCACAGGGTTGTAGGGGTTCTTATACCAAAAATCACATTAATCGTAAGTGTCTGTTGCTATGTTTCGAAATTACATATTAACATCATGAGATCATCGACAGAGGGGGAAGTGGGTCAAAATGACCCTTACCTAGGTACAAACTAAAGAATGGTTACTAACATCCACACAGTCACTGTTCACATGGTACATTGTTTAGGAGCAATAGGAATGAAAAGAGAGCAATTCTTTACTACATAGGAGTTGCCATTATATATTATTAAACATGTCACACCAAGTAACTGATGATGGGCACAGAGGCGGGGTGTTCCCATGGGAGAAACTTATTTCCTACATAACATGGAGTCTCAGAGCAAAATGGAGTCTGTTTAGTCATTTCCCTTACAGTCTGGCCTATAGCATTCTCATGGAGCCAGATCTGTCAGCCCATCACACTCCCTAAGCAAAAGACTACCTGCGGTTATACACTTACCTAAAAAAATACTTCCTTCCCGTCTGTAGAATGCAAAGCAGGGACCAGGAAGGCCCAGGTCCCCTGGCACTTTCAGCTTGTGCTGGTGCGAGTGCAGGTGTCCCCAGGCAGCCTGGGAGGACAGGTGGTCTGTGTGTCCTTCCACACGGTGAATAGGGCAGGCTGGCTGCAGTGTGGTGGAGCAGCTTTGTCCTTGGAGGTACCCTGATGTGAGTGGCTCAGCTCAGCTGGGGAAAAGCAGGCTCCTGACCAACTGAGGACACCTTCCTCAGGGAGTTTGTGGATGAAAAGGAAGGACAGGTGGGAAAGTGGCCCTATCCTGGATGGGTTGGCAGAGGGAGGACAGAGCGCCGTGCCCAGCAGCAGCTCCCTCTCTGGCCTCCTTGCAAGTGGGGTGAGGTCCCTGGTCAACACCTCTGGTTGCTGCTCCTGGGAGGCCCCTGGCCCTGGTGCGATGGGTCCCTGGGCAGGGAGGACCTGACTCGTGCTGTTGGCTTTGTTGACGAGGCCTCATTAGATGGGCCCTGAACTGTGTCCAGCTCTTTGTGTGACCCCAGCTCCTCTGCCTATCCCTGTAAGTCCCCCACCCCCCACTGTAGGGACAGCAAATCTCCCTCCAAAAAACAAGCTCCAGAAATAAATCCCACATGTGATACAGAATCTTCATCTTTGTGTTAGGAACCACTTCTTTATGAGTATCATCCCTGGGTCCCTTTAGGGAAGAGCTGTCTGTCAGGAAGTTGTTTCCTGCAATCTGAGGACCTGAGATGGCCCCCCACCATCTGGTCTTGATCCTGCAGGGTTTATCCTGGGTATTTTTGTCTGGATTATGTGAGGAATTGGAAGGTAGCAGAGGAAATAAAAAAGAGGGTTAAAAAGAGAGACAGCTGGGTGTAGAGGGACATGTTCTTGTCTCAGCACTCAGGAGGCTGAGATGGGAGGAGGGCTGGGGCTCAGGAGCTCAGACCAGCCTGGGTAACACCTGGAGAGACATCTCAAAAACAAAGAAAGTCCTTTGGGTATAGGCCTAGGAGCGGAATAGCTGGGTCGAATGGTGGTTCCATTCCAAGTTTTCTAAGGAATCTCCACACTGCTTTTAGTGCTTTTAGAGTGGCTGCACTAATTTGCAACCCCACCAGCAATGTATGAGCGTACCTTTTTCCCACTAGCCAACACCTATTGTTGCTTGTATTCTTGATAATCGCATGAACAACCAGAGAAACAAAAGTTGTACCCCATTTGTTTACAGTAAAAAAAAGAAAACAAAACAACAACAACAACAACAAAACAAAAACAAAGAAAGACAAAAACTTCCCTAAAGAAGAAAGACTCTGTCTGTCACAAAGCTCCTTCCAGCTGAAAGCAAGACACAATATGGTGATGGGTCCCTATGCATCCCTTAAAACAATGAAATAAAACAGGGCGTGTCTGCTCGGAGCCCCACAGGAGGGTCTCACAGGACTGAGAGATGCAGGGTCTCCCTCTGTGAGCCTCACAGTAGGGTCTCATGGGATTGAGGGATATAGGGTCTCCCCTTTCACAGAACCATCTTTCAGGAATACCAACTTTAACTCACCAAAGTCTCCGTGATGCACCCATGAACCACTGGGTGAGAGCAGAAAGCATCTGACCCATTTTACAGAAGGAATCAGAGCCTTTTGTCAAAGGTTTGCTCACATCACCTGGAAGGTGACATGGGCTTGAGCAGGTTCATCCCAGAACACTGAGCCATGCGGGTCAGTGAGGAGGGTGCCAGGACCAGGGACGGACCTGGTGGAAGATGTCAGGGGCAGCTTCCAGTCCAAAGGGAAGCCCTGGCAGAGGTCAGGGACAAGAAGCAGGGCATCACACACAAAATCAGACCTGGCTGAGACAACCCCGCTGTCACCCAGCTGTGGGACCCGGGTCAGTCCTAGCTACCTCTGAGCGTTGCTGTGACTTGTTAGTGGGATTTACATTATCTCTGCTTTCAGGGCAGAAGCTCAAGGCAAGGAAAGAGATGCAAAGGGAGGTCGGGTGTCTGTGCCTCTCAAGTAGAGATGGCACAGACAGTGTATGCAAGGTGACACCTGTGAGCAGCCACTGGAAGCTGTGCAGCATGGGAGCACTGAGGCAGAACCAAGTTTGAAGTGTTCAAGAAACCAAGGAGGGCTGGGGAGATAGCTCAGTTGCTAGAGTGCCTACCTTGTAAGCACAAGGCCCTGGGTTCAATCCCCAGCACTGCAAAAAAAAAAAAAAAAAGAAAAAAAAAGAAAAGAAACCACAGGAAGGCAAAATGCAAAAAGAGGATAAAAAACAACAAATATAAACAGAAATAAAGTAGCAGAATCAAACTCTGTAAATTGTGTAAACATACTAATCAGACAGACAGAGTGACTTTGAAACATGACCCCATTGTCAGCTTCCTATGAAAACCCACGGGGAACACCAGGACGCCTGCAGGTTGAAGGTGAAAGCTCAAGAAGGTGATGTTGCTGAACAGACCTGCCTGCAGGGCCAGCCTTCTGGGCTACAGAGCAGAGTGCTGGAGACCCAGGGCTCTCCAGCTACAAGGGAGGGGGCAGCCACCAAGGTCGTACACAATTCCCCACCAGTGTGCACCCAGCGGCGAGTTCCAAGACACGTGAAGCACGCTGACAGTTGCATCGAGGCATGGCAGACCCACAGCAGCATGCAGACGTCAGCACTCTCAACAGCTGACAGAGAACTGGACAGAAACTCAGCCAGGGCACAGAGAACTCAACACCACCATTGTCCAAAGGACCTGAGGATGTCTGTGGAGTACGTTACCCAATGAAGCAGGATAAACACTTGAGCTCCTGTGGAACACAAAGCAGGATCCAATAGGCCTTGGTGTAGAGCAAACCCCCAAAATCAGAATCACCAAAATTTCACAGTATGTTCTGCTCCCATCGTGGGAGCAATCCAAAAATCAGGAACAGAGAAGCAACAGGAAAATCTCCAATCACCTGGAAATTCAGCAGATATCCACGTGTCAGAGAGCGGGCCTGAGGGGATCCACAGAGTATGCGCTGGACTGAAGAAGGAAGGAACACTGCTTGTCAGCTCTTGGGGACACTCTGGGAGAGGCTGGGCCTCAGGGAGGTGACAGCACCAAAGGTCCATGGCAGGCAAGGTATTTGGAGCCAGCAGTCCAACTCCTGATATTGGAAGCACAAGAGCAAAATGTGTGAACAAAAGAAAAGATGACCAGCTGAGAGCATAGGAGCCGACCACAGAGGAACCTGTGAAATGGCAGCGAGTCCTTGAAGAGGTGGTGCCCCAGACCACCTCCAGCAAGGCCCACAGAGAGAAGGTCAACATCACCAGCTCCAGGAGGCAACAGGGACGTCAGCACAGACTGCAGACACTCCGGGGACCACTTGGGCATCACAGTAATTCCACACACACACGACAATAATGAAGTGCACCCATGTCTTAAAAAACGTAGCTACTAAATTTTACCAAATATGAAATAGATCATCTTAATAACCCAATAACCGTTACATAAGCTGAATTCATAATTTAAAAAATTCCTAACAAAAACATTTCCAGACCCACAGTCATTTGGAGAATTACACTAAAGATGGGTGTGGTGGTGCCCACTTGTAATCTCAGCAGCTTGGGAGACTGAAGGAGGAGGATCACAAGTTCAAGGTTAGTCAACTTAGCAAGGCCCTGTCTCAAAAATTTAAAGGAAGGGCTGTGGGTATAGCTTAGTGGTAGAGCATCCCTGGGTTCAATCTCCAGTACCACAAAATTAGCAAAAACAGAAATCAATTCTGCACAATCTTTCCCAGAAAAATGGAAAGAAGAGACCAAATGTCAAGTCATTTTTTTGAAGCTAGTGTTACCCTGATACCAAAACCAGACAAGGACAATACAAACAAAAAATCTACAGGCTCATGTCCTTCATGAAAAAGACACAACAATTATTATCAAAATATTAACAAACAATTCAGTAATACACTATGATCAAATAGGGTTCATTCCTGAGATTCAACTTGTTTCAGTATTTGAAAATCAACCAATGCAAATGACTGGGCTGGGGAGATAGGTCAGTTGGCAGAGTGTTTGCCTCACAAGCACAAGGCCCTGAGTTCAATCCCCAACACCACAAAAACAAAAACAAAAAACAAAACCAATGCAAATGACCATATTAAGAAGTTTAAGAAGCTGGGCATGATGACATATACCTGTAATCCCAGTGACTTGGGAGGCTGAGGCAGAAGGATTGTAAGTTCAAGTCTAGCCTTGGCAACTTAGACCTTGACTCAAAACAAAATAAACAAATAAAAAGGGCTGGGTATGTAACTCAGTGGTAAAACACTCCTGAGTTCAATCTCTAGTAACACACACACACACACACACACACACACACACACACACCCCTACCTTATTCAACATATAGCAGAAAGATCTAACGAATTCATTAAGGCAAGAAAAGGAAATAGAAGGCACACAGATTGGAAAGAAAGGAAAAATCTATCCCTATTTGCAAATGGCAGAGTGTTTACAAAGAAAATTCCAAATAGTCCTCCTCACAAAATAGTCTCAGAATAAGTGAATTTAGCCAGATCACAAGGAATATTTCCACAATCCCAGAGTGCTGGGGACTCGAACCCGGGTCTCCCGCATGAGAGGCAGGCACTCTACGAGATGGGCTATATGGCCTGCACTGATCACAAGGAATATGATAAACAAAATCCAAATCCTGCAGCTAACCTTAAACTTACTTCTGTAATGTAAACATACAGAAATCAATTATATTTCCACATCTTAGCATGAACATGTAGACATGGAAATTAAAAATATAATGTATTTGCAATTGTTAGAATGAAGGAAAGACCTGTAATCTTAGCTACTCAGGAGCTGAAGCAGGAGGATCACAAGTTTGAAGCCATTCTGGGCAACATAGTGAGACACTTGCTAAAAAATCAACAAAACAAAACAAAACAAACCAGCCAACAAACAGGAATGAATGAATTCTCAGATGAAAATAAAACAAAGTATGAGCTGGTCTATAATCACAGTGACTTGGGAGGCTGAGGCAGAAGGATTGCAAGTTCAAGACCAGCCTGAGCAACTTAGTGAGGCTCTTATTAACTTAGAGAGACCCTGTCTCAAAATTAAAAAAAAAAAAAAAAGCAGTACAGGATTGTATGCCCAAGATTAATGAAAGAAGTCAATAAAAGTAAAACAAATGCATGGATTAGAAGACTCAACAGAATAAAGATGTGACCTTTCCAAACGAATGCACAGGTTTAATGAAATTTCTATCATCCTATCAAAATCATATCAAGACTTTTTTAGAGACAAACACCATTAATGTAAACTTTGTGTTGAAAGATAGAAGGATAACTGCTAAAACAGTTTGAAAGAAGAACAAGCCAGAGGCATTAGTTCACCAGGTTTCCAGACGCATCACATGACCACAGTCCTTATAAGGTCACCCTCCCCTTAGGTGCCAACATGGCGCTGGCCGAGCTTCTCTTCCTGATTTTACTCCTCATAACTTCTTCCCGCCCATGAACTTGCACCCAATCGGCGCTCGACACCCCGCCCAGACCCCTAGCAACAAGACTCACCCAATCAACCATCACCCCGCCCCCCAGCAACACGGCTCTCCCAATCATCTCTCACCCTGTTTCTTGCCCCAACCAATCAGCCTCTTCCCGGCCCTATATAATTGTGTGCATTTTTGAACTAAAACGGAACTTCTCAGGTGATTTGCTTTGGACTGTGGCTCCGTGCCCTTCTTTCAGTCCTAAAGACCACCTGTGATGACCAGCAGTGGGAGAGACACAGGACAACAGAGCAGAACAGAACATGAGAAAGAGACCCATAAAAATGTGCCAGCTGACTTTGCATGAAGTGGAGAGAGTAATTCAGAGCAAGAAGGGTGGTCTGTCAACAAAGGTGCAGGGACAGTGGACATGATTCACTGGCAAAAAGGAAAAGAACCAAGTCTCAAACCTCATATAAAAATTAACTCAAAGAGCCAGGTGTGGTGACGCATGCCTGTAATCCCAGTGGTTCGGGAGGCTGAGGCAGGAGGATCGCGAGTTCAAAGCCAGCCTCAGCAAAAGCGAGGTGCTAAGCAACTCAGTGAGATCCTGTCTCTAAATAAACCACAAAATATGACTGGGGTGTGACTCAGTGGTTGAGTGCCCCTGAGTTCAATCCCTGGTACCACCTCCCCCCCAAAAACTGGTTAAAACTAATACATCCATGGAAAGTTATTTTCAAAGTTGTAGCTAATCATATATTGACTGTCCTATTTAAAAGTATTTTTCATTGAGTAATGTCCAAAGACTTTAAATCTTGTTTAAAAATGAATAATATGCAAAACATTTTTGTAAATATTGTGATAATATAAAATTAAGAAAAATATGTTTCTAAGCAAAGTAAGAACAAAATACTTCAGAAATCTCCCAAGATAAAAAAAAGTGATTGTAATAATAGATGAGAAGATGTTTCCTAAACATGGGACGGAATCCATGAAAAACAAGCCTCTATCAAAAACAGTAGACTGTATCCCGAAGGTAGGACTCTGATCCTCACAGGACCAGCAATGCCTGTGGAGCAAACGTCTCTGCAGAACACACGACAAGTCAGACCCAGAAGGCAGTGCCTGGGGGGCTCCATGGGCGCCTCCCAGGAGAGCATGGAACCCTGCCCTCGGGCTGCCCCTGCAGGCCTGCTTGGTGCGTGTGTTAAGTGAGTCACAGAGGGGAATCAGCACTTTCCTGCAGAGGGTCTGCTTGCTCCTGGGAGGGTCCCTCCTACCATTCAGGCTCAGGACTGTGGCAGCTTGGTGACAGATCAAGACGTCCACGTGTTCCGTTACACACTTCGTTCTCATCAAGGGCATCAGTGTGCGCTACCATCCCCAGATCACGTTGGCTCACAACACTGGCACTTATTTCACATCACACCCCTAAGACCAAGGTCAGCAAAAGCTGTCCACCCAGGAGCTGTCCACGACTGACGCTAAGAGCACCCTCCTGGCAGCAGCAAGAGCTTTCCTTTTGAAGACTCAGTGATTGAGTCACGAGCATGGAAATATCCCTCTCTTTAATACTCCTTTTATTAAAATTGCCAGAAATAAGAACAACAAAATCACCAAGGGACTGAGAAAAGGAAAATGTTGGAAGAAATGAAATGATCAGAATAAAAAATTCTTCAAAATGAAAAATCCATATTGAGACATTTATGAGGGCTTTTACCCCTCACCCTCACAGAATAAAAGAAGATGGAAAATCCTCTGCCTGTGTGCAGCAACAACCAGCACCAGCCTGCCTGGAAGACCTCTGGGTGGAGGAGGGGTCAGCCACCAAGGCAGCAGCCTCCTGGACAGTCCAAGTGAGGAAAGCGAGGTCAGCAGTCCACTGCACATTGTGGTGTTCCAGGAGCCATTCCTGTCACTGGGGAGGGAGGCACCGACATGGAGACAGGCCCCAGAGGACCCAGTGGGGAACTCCTACACCTTCAGCATGGGGCTCAGCCTCCTGGAGGCACTGCCTGCAGTCGCCGGCGCCCAAGGAGGGGTTACATGGGTCTCCTACCGGATGGGGTCTGTGTTGGGTGTTGGTGTTGCCTGTTCATTATCTCAAGTCCAGAAAGAGGAGTGTATCCTTGAAGGACAGGAATTAGATCATTACGAATTCAGCTGCTCTGATCCTATAGGTAACAACAACAAAAAACAGGATGTCACAAAAGTTTGGATTGTATCTGTCTCTGAAGAATGGGCAGCTGAGCAGCTGAAGGATAAGGTTCAAGAGTTGTGCAGTTACAGAAATGAGTCCCCAGGTTGTCAGATGAATTTGTGGTATTTTAATGATGCAACAAAGAACTTCTAATAAAAAAAGGAAAGGAAAGAAAGATAAGGGGGAGCCTGGAACTCTCGCCTTGCCCACAGTGTGTGCTTATATTTTCTGGGACCAGCTGTGAAATTCCAACTGAATGTGTTACCTTCACCACTGGAGGCCAAGGTGAGTGCTGCCCAGCTTAAAAATTCACGACTGCTGCAGCAGTATTAGCGTAGCAAAGTAGGTTGGAAGTGGGTGTAGAGGATGGTCACTTATGTGATGTACAGCTTCAGAGAAAACCAGACGTGTTTTCAGTTTTTTGATAAACGCAGTATAAATGAAATGTCGATAAATTGACATAATTTTATTATAATATTGACAGATCAACAATATAGTTTTGCAACTTAAAAAATATCACTCAATACCCTGCACACACTACTGAGCTGAAAAAAAATCAATATTCTCTTTTCTGTCAGTTAAACCTTTAGCCTGAGTTTCCTAATAAGTAGCAAAAATATGTTTGCTGTGATCTAAAACCTAAATTTCAAAGTGTGTAGCTGGTGAACTGTTTCAAGTTACAAAACCACATGGTTGGTCTAGGACTAGAGAATTAGCATCAGATGGTTAGGGTTAGGGTTAGCTTTGGTGCTGGGGCTGGTGGGGCTTGTGGTGTAGGCAGGGACCATGTTAGGATCAGGGCTAGGGTCTAGGTTTGGGACAGGGCTGGGGCAGATGATGCTATACGCCATTGCACCACTGAGTGAGAACCCACCCCTAAGATTCTCAGAAAGGAACACAACTTTTCCTTGGCCACTGTAGAGGCTGCTGTGACTCAGGACTGAGGTCAGCCTGAAGTAAAGTCCAGGAAGAAGGAGGAAAAAGCTCTGTAAATTGCCCAAAAGTTGACAAGAATGCTGCGATCTCCTCGACTGTCTTAGGTAATGTTGGCACAGAGATCATTACTGAAGCTTTGCTGCTCATCATCACTGCATGTGGAAGCACTTTTTTTTGAATTGCATGTGTTTCCAGGGAGAAATACAGGACATATAAAGGAGAAACTCTAAAACCAGGATGTAACGATGGTTCAGAGACTGACCCTGGGGTCCCAGGGCACAGGGCTACACTGGGGCTCTAGGGGAAGGGCTAATGCTACCTCATTACTTGCTTTTATTTATGTTTTAATAGCTCAATGTTTTTCAGTGTTAAAATACTGGAACAGTATTGAGAACCTGATGTAGTGAGACTCAAATGTGATTTAGAAGTAAACGTGGCATTTCTGTCAGGAAATGCAGGTGGATACAGCTCAGTGGTAGAGTGGTGTGCAGCATACGAGGACCTGGGTTTGATCCCAGGCTCAGCAAGAAGAAGCAGAACAAACAAAGCAAGAAGAGATTGGGAAATTCCACAGTATAATTTACCTGCTTTGGTCAATAAGTAGGAAACAAGAAAAGAAAAGGGAGGAGGACTTAAGCTATACTCACCAATGCAGTGGGTGCTCCTAGTTGACTGGAAATTACTGGAGAAGTGTGCATGTTGCTTGCATATTTGATGTTAAGGAATTATTCCTGCCTAATTTCAATGTGATAATAACATTGTTGCCATGTTCAAGGCTCTATTATGTGACTAAAATTTTAAAGGAAGAAACCAGCTGCTGCTGGGGCTTGCTGGTGGGGGGGCATCTGGCAAGTTCCAGGAGCCTGAGGACTGCACAGGGAAGATGGGCTGCAGTATCCAGAATCCTCAGGGTGCCTGGCGAGCATGTGGCCTGCAGCTCCTAGGAGCCTCTGGCGAGGGCTGGTATTCAACTTCTTTTTTTTAAAACCCATGACCTTGAAACCAGGTTAGTTTCTGGCTGTCACTCTGTCTTGAAGACTATACTTCCCAGAGGCTTCTGGGTGACTCTGTTTCTGGACTCAGCCCAAAGGCACAAGGGTGACCTGTCAGGTGCTCTGTACAGGTGCACATGCCCACCCAGGACCTGGTATTTCATACTTCTGCTGTTCCTGTTCCCTGGGCTACAGCAGTGCTTGGCCTGGTCAAGTGCAGGGCTAGGGTCTTAAGGAGGACCCCAACTCACTTTTTCTTTTCTCCTGAATTTACTTCTTTTCCTTCTCTTCTGAATTTCTACTTCTAGTGATGTCAAAGATAAATAGTCAGACATCAGTCAAAGGAATGGGAAGAGATTTTATTCAGTAACTACCAATGGTAGAGGCAGGAGCTGAGCTCTGTTTCCACTGTGTAGAGACAATTTGGGCTCTCTAAAGGAAGTGTAAGGGAGTGGGAGCTCGTGAGTTTGGGAATCAGTGATGTGCAAAAGGACAAACCAATGGTTGGTGACCAGGCCAGCAGTGTTGATGGCTGTGTCCAGGGCTCTGTCTGCAGAGACTGCAGATGACTTGTTCTTCTGGATTAGTGTTTTTGAGAGGAGTTGCTCTCAGGTCTGAGCAAGGCCTTCCTGAGCCATACATGTTCAACTCTATGCCCTTTTAGTAAGTGCTTCAAGAAGGGAGGTCAGGGGCAGTGGTCAGGGGTTGGTTAAGGCATGGCATATTCCCTGGCAGCCCTGAGCTTTCCTCAGGCAGACACTAAAAGGAGGTGGGGAGATGCGGGTGCTGCTGGAGTCACCCCAAGGTGATCTTTGTAGCTGAGCTGGATGAGCTTGGTGGGGCCTCTCAGCACCAGGGTTTGGACAGAGCCATCATGAGCCCAGTTCTGCAGTTCTCAGTGGGTCTCTTGACCTAAGTGGCCTCTAATAATTGCTTATGATGGAGCAACTCAGCTCCAGGTGTGTTTCACACATTTTTTTTTTTTTTTTAGCAGTTTTCCTCTGTAGCTTCTGGGGTGTTCCAGCCTGACTGAATCAGTCCTGCAAGTCCCTTTGGCTCTCGTAGGAGAAGTCACTGAGGGCATTTCCACGTTTCTTCCATTGTTATGATTCGGTGGAGGAGCTAAGTGACTATGGCTTAGAGGAAGGTGAAGGACAGTGAGGCTCGGCATAACCGCAGCTTTGCACAGAGCTGCTGCTGACAGGCTCTTGACAGGCTCCTGATCTGGCCAGCATGCAGAGCAGGGCTTTGTGCATGTTCGCATCACAGAAGAGGACAGCCTGCTGCTGTGTGGGCCACTCTGATGGCTAACCAAGAGACCGTTGCCATGGCCAGGGGCATTCAAGCTGTAACCCAGGACATCTGCTGGGCTGTCACTGCCATCCTGCAGCCCAGTCATGGTTCTTTTTATTCCCAGTTCTTTTTTAATTTTTAATTTTGAGGTAGGTCTTGCTAAGTTTCCCAGACTGGCCTCAAACTTGCAATCCTCCTGCCTCAGCCTCCCTGGTAGCTGGGATTACAGGTGTGCACCATCATGTGTGGCAACATTTTCAATTTTAATAAAGTCAAATGATCAAGTTTTCTTTCAGGGATTTGTTTTGGATCTGTATTTAAAACTCATAATGAAACACGGTCATGCATATTTTCTTCTAGATTTGTTACAATCTCACATTCTATGGATTATTTAGAGTGAGTTTTGTGAACCTTGTAAAGGTTTTCCATGTCCATTTCTCCCATATGGTTTCCAAACACTCCATCACCAGCTGTGCAGCAGATGCTCCTTTCTTCACTGAAGGTCTTTTTGTTCCCTTTTGGCAAAATCAGCTGCCTGTATGAGTGGGTGTGTTTGGGGCTCTCCACTCATCTCCATTATCTATGTGTATTCCTTCACTGCATCAAGTTTTCCTCACTACTCCAACTTTCTGACAGATGTTGGGATACAGATATGTGAGTTCTTTGTCCTTCTGAAGTCTGTGTCATCCATTCTAGGTTCAGAAACTGTTTGCTGGAAATTTGATAGTAATTGCACTGAATCTGCTGATCACGTTTGAGAGAATTTCATCTTGACTATGTAGAGACCTAAATAAGAAATATATGTATTTATTTATATTTTGTTTGATTTCTTTCAATTGTGTTCCACAGTTTTCTGAAAGTGTAATTGCAATTTAAAACATACATACATACATATATATATATATATTTTTTTCGTGTTTCACAACTTTAATAGAATACTCAACTATTCTGTACAAATTGAAAACACTGTATTCAGGTACAAATGTGTGATCAGGTAAGGCTGCACACTCTGCCCGCCTGGTCATGGTGTGGACCAGCTGTCCCTGGCTGCCAGAGGCCAGTACCACGACGTACTTGGAAACTTCACACCAGCTGCCGACGGGTCAACCACACCAGGGCTTTAAGACAGGATGAGTGGTGGGGTGCAGAGGGGGGTTACTGAAAAAGCAAGACATGACTTCCAGTGCTGCCCAGTCCCTGCCGGGAGGGAGGAGGAACCTGGCCCTCTGGCTGCACCACCAGCAGCACCAGGTCTGTGTCCCAGAATCAGCTCCTGCCCTCAGCAGTGTGGCAGGAAGCAGTGAACACCCTCTGGTCAAGCCACCAACTGGGTCTCCCAACATAAGAATGAGGGACAGTGTGAGCTCCAAGTTTCTGAGCATCAATGAATAAATGCACATGAGGCTGGCCCTAGCTCCTGCCTCAGAGGCCCGCCTAACCCCAGGAGACTACCCCACTGAGACACTGGGTGCCAGGGCTGCGCAGCTCTGAGCAGGCTCGCTGGTGGCAACAGTGAGATTCCTCAGATCAAAGGAGGCCCCGAGGTACCTCAGGCCAGCCAGCCCGCTCCATCCTCATGGTCTGTGCCTGCAGGCAGGCCTGGGAAAGCACAGGGCCACGGGTGCCAGAGCCAAACCTTGGGTTCTGGAAGTGCATCCTGTCGCCACTGTACAAGTTAAGCAAAATAAGGAGGAAAAAGGAAAAGTCAAAGTCATGCACTTGAAAGTGTGTTAGGTGTTGTGAGCACTGTCCACGTGCTACGGCAGGACCAGGCTCATCCTGACAGTGTCCATGGGTGCCACCCACACGGTCTCTCACTGCTGCTTGCACTAAGCTGGCTGGGTGGGCTCTTTCTTGGGGATAACTTTGGCATCATCCTCGCCTTCTCCCTCCTTGTGACCTTCCAATTCCTCCTCCTCTCCTTCCTCGCCTTCTTCAAAATTGTCGTCATCCTCGATGGCCTCCCCAGTGAAGTAGAGCACAGCCCAGGGCACTATCTGCTCATGGAAGAAGTGTACAATCTCAAAGTCTGAGGCTAACATGGACTCGGACTCTTCATCTAGTGCTTCTTCATCCCCCGAGGCTTTCAGAGGATTGGAGAGGTTGAAAATGACTCGTTGGGGACTTGCTTAGTGATGGTCCTGACAGTGCACTGCCCCGTGTGCTTCTGCTCCTTCCTGATGGTCTTGACTGTGACATCTCTGCCTTTCTTCCAGTCAGTGGTGCACCCAATGCAGTCCATTATTTTGGGACCTTCAAAGGAGAAGGGTTGGCCTTGTCGGGCTCCGACTTCATCTTGTACGTTTTCGTCAGGACTGGGTTGGGCTCAAAGTGGAACTCTAACACAAAAGACATAGGCTGGCCAGGGTCTGAAAACTTCACTTTAATGTCCTGCTGGTGTTTCAAGAGTGGCTCATCATATTCCTGCACCAGCTCACTGAGCATGTCCACATTTCTGAAGTTGGTGAACCAGAACTCTGGGATTCCTCTGGGATTTGGCTCTTCTGCTGCTGCTTTTCAGCTATGATGACTTTATTTTTCATGTCTCTAGCCAGTTTGTCCTCTGCCTTTTCACTGTGCCACGCCGACTCTGCATCTGTGGGCTTTATGTTGCCAGTAATGAACTCCCTCCTCCTGTCACACAGAGGCTGGTACAGGGCTGCGTACTTCCTCTCCAGGTGGTGCAACTCCTCGTAGAACTTGGCCTCTATGTGCACACACTGCACCTGGAGCTGCTTTAGCGCGTTGATTCTCCTCTTGACTGCTCTGGGTAAAGTTTCCATGTAGCTGGAAGGAGAGTGAGAAATATTGTCAAGTTGCTCCTGCAGAGCTGCCAGGACCTGTGGATTCTGCATCACCTGACCTGTGAACTTTTCTGTGGGGGAGCCCTCTGACTGTGTTTCACCAGCTGCCAAATGACCTGTGTGACCTGCATTCTTAGCAGCTTCCCCAGAATCTGCAGGAACACCATCTGAAAAACCATTATCTGCTACCTGAATGCTCTTGTTGCCTCCTGCGGCAGTGGCAGCCATGCCTCTAAAACTTATATTTTAAATTTTCAGTTTTGGGGTGCTATTGTAAATGGTATTATTTAAAATTGTTTTCTTATTCTATTTTCCAAATTCCAATTTTTTCCTAGATATTTTTACCAATAGATAAGAAATCAATGGACTTTTGCCTATTGACCACGCATTTTACTTTTTGCTGTCTTTATCCAATATGACCAAACGTGGAAGGTGGGTTCTACTGCTGTTCGATTTCCAAAATTATGGCCTAAAAAATCAGAACTATGAATTTCAGAACTTCACCAGGACTGCCACAAGGGGGCGCAGGGCCACTGCTGAACACTGAGCACTGAGCCCTCAGCTGCCCACAGTGGCCAGCAAGGGTCCTCGGAGTGAGTTTTTCCGATTCCCTTGAATCTTTTGCCTGCCAGGGATGGGGGTCCTGTGCCCACAGCAAGTTTCCTTCTCAGGACTCGCCTGGGGAAATGCCATGGCTGGGGACACCTGGGGTATATGTCCACAGTGAGGCAATCCTAACCTTAACCCCAACCCTCAGGACCTAACTTGACACACACTTGTGGCCCACCATGGGAGAGACCATGGGTGTGGACACCTGCGGGCCATGACTGTGGTGAAAAGAACTTCCTTCTCCTCGGGACCCACCCAGGTAGACGCCATGGCTGGAGATACCTGGGGTCCATGTCTCCTTGGCACTTACATGTGGAGATACCACTGTGGCTTCAGGATAACAAGTCTATCTGAAGAAAAGGTGAGGGAGAATGTCCACTGCCCATGTGCTGAGGAGGAAGCTCTACCACATTCTATACTTTTGTAGGTGGTATTTTAGCGGGACTTAACTTTTCAAAAGGGTGTTGTTGAGGCTTTGGCTGTGCATCATCACAGCATGCTGAAGTATGTTTATGGGTTGTTTGTATTTCTGGGGTGAAGTCTTGGGACGCTGAGAGGAGAAACACTGAGACACAAACTCAGGATGGTACAGGGGAGGCATGGGGATCCCAGTT
Organism: Sciurus carolinensis; assembly: GCF_902686445.1. Classification (NCBI taxonomy): domain Eukaryota; kingdom Metazoa; phylum Chordata; class Mammalia; order Rodentia; family Sciuridae; genus Sciurus; species Sciurus carolinensis. Next base: position 208,875,013 of record NC_062213.1, read on the forward strand.
TTTGGAGCCTCGTGGGGGCCTGAGGGGAAGGCTAATGCCACCCCACTGCTTGCTTTTATGGCTCACTTTTTAGTGTGAAAGTATTTGAAAAATATTGAGACATTGATGTATCAATGTAAAGAGTTCTTTCTACTGTTACTACAATTTTTAATAGAAGGCAACAGGGCTTTCTTGGGTGACTGCACACTAAGGTGGGCTGTCTGGCAATTCCCAGGAGCCACTGTGGTGCTAGCTGTGCTGGTAGGTGCCAGACTACACTGCCCAGAATCCCTGAGGTGCCTGGGAAAACATGCCACTCCCTTTCTGGAGAGGGCTGGGCAGGCATCCCAGCTCAGTAGTGACTGAGCTACACGACCCAGAATCTTTGGGGTACCAGAGCAAGCACATGGCCTGAAGTTTTCAAAGGCCTCCATGGTGAGTGCTGAGCAGCAGAATGCCAGAGGGCACCGCTACAGTCCTTGCTAGTGGACTGCAGCTCCAGGAGTCTCTGGAATGAGGGCTGCATGAGCAGTGAGGCTACATTAACCATGAACTGTGGGCACCTGCACCTCCAAGAGGTCTCTGCAAGACCAGACTTCCCTGCCCAGAGATCCTGAGCTTGCCCATGTGAACATGCTGACTGCAGCTCCCATGGCCTCCATGGTGAGGGCTGTACAGGAATGATTCTGGAATACACTGCTCGGAATCCCTGGGGCTTCCTGGGGGAAAATGTGCAGGCTACATCTCTGATATTCCTCCGTGGTGACAGCTGCATGGGTAGGTCACTGGAGCACAGTACTCAGAATCTTCAGGGTACCAGGGTAAGCATGCAGCCTACAGCTTACATGCACATCTGGCAGCAGTGTGTGTGGGCAAAACACTGGATTACATTACCCACAATCCTCAGAGGATGGAGATCACAGAAGTCCCTCCCCCACTTGCTGGTGAAATGATACTAAATTACCCACAATTGTAAGAGGGCAGAAGATCTCAGGGTCCTACACAGAGAACCAGCAAAACATTGGACTACATTACTAAGAGTTCTCAGGGCAGAAGCTTTCAGGATCATCCCTTCCACCACTTCCTGTGAGTGGACAAAATGCTGGACTAAATGACCTACAGTCCAAAGAGGGCTGAAGATCCCAGGATCTCCCATGGAGAGCCAGCAAAATGCTGAACTTCAGCCCTCAGGATTACAGTTTGGGTAAGGGTTTTCCTGGTTGTCCATAGGGGATTCTGGGAGCTTCCTCCCCCTTAGGAATATGGATCGTGTAGTCCTGCATTTTGCACACACACCTGTCAGGAGACCCATGATAACTGAAGGTTTCCATGCTTGCCCTCAAACCCTAAGGATTCCAAGTAATGTTAGGGTTAGGGGTAGGGCTAGGCAACGATTAGCCACAGGGCTAGGGTTAGTGAGGTTAATGATATCACCGGAGTATTCATGAGCTGCCAGAAAGGATTGTTTGTAGTGTACTCCCATGATTTGCCCTCTCACTGCATAAGACCCGGGGAACTTCCTCTCTTTAGGATGGTGGGTACTGTAGTCTTTGGCTTACCACTGGTTCGGGAGATTCTGGGGACTTCCTCCCCTTAGGGCTGTGGTTAGCATAGTCCCACCATTTGCCTACGCACCACTGGGTGTCCTGGGAGCTTCCCCCGGACCCCCGCCATTCTCCACTCCAGGATTGTGAGCAATGTAGTCCCAGGTTGTGCCTGATCACTGCAGGGAATTATGGGAGTTTCTCCCCCCACTTCTTAGGATTGTGGATGATGAGGTCTTGGATTTATGACTCACGGGGAAGGATTCTGGGAGCTTCTCCCCTGCTTAGCATTGTGGGTAATGTATTTCCAAGATTTGCCCCCTCACTGCAGAGACTCCTGGGATTTCTACCCCCTTAGGATTGTGGGTAATGTAGTCCTGTAACTTACCTACTCATTGCTGGGTATACTGGGAGCTTCCTACTCCTTGGGATTGTGGGTAATGTAGTTCCAGGTTTTACCTACTCGCTCCAGAAAATTTTGTGAGTTCCTGCACATCTTAGGATGGGGATTTATTGTTCACTGTGAAGGATTCTTGGCGTTTTCTCCCCTTAGAATTACGGGTAAGGCAGTAAAATTTCTTCACTCTCTGTGGCGGAATCTGGGAACTTTTTAACCCCTAGGAATTATGGGCAATGTAGTCCTAATGTAGTCTGGTCCTTGCCTTTGCACTGCAACGGGTTCCTGGGAACTTTCTACCCCGAGGAATTATGGGCAATGTAGTCCTAATGTAGTCTGGTCCTTGCCCTTGCACTGCAACGGGTTCCTGGGAACTTTCTACCCCGAGGAATTATGGGCAATGTAGTTCTAATGTAGTCTGGTCCTTGCCCTTGCACTGCAACGGGTTCCTGGGAACTTTCTGCCTAAGGATTGCGGGTAATGTAGTACCATAATTTGCCCTCTCACTGAAGGAAAACTTGAGAACTTCCTACCTCACAGGATTTGGGGCAGTGTAGTCCCAGGTATTGTCTACTAAACATGGGGGATCTTGGGAGTGTTTGTCCATGTAGGAAAGTGAGTAACTCATCCCCAAATTTTGCCTGCTCACCAAGAGGAAACTGGGGGTTTCTGCTCCTCCTGGGATTGTGTGTAGTGTAGTCTCCAGTTTGTCTTCTCCCAGGCAGGGAACCCTGGGAGATTTCTACCCAATCTATATTTCTAGACTTGTGGGTAATGTAGTTCCATAATATGGCTACTCACTGCGGGTGCCCTGGGTGCTTCCTCCACTTGGAATTGTAAACGTAGCCCCACGATTTGGTGGGTGGATGACTGCCTGATAAATGAAGGCATCCTGGGAGCTTCCTCCACTTAGCATTGTGAATAATGTAGTAACGTAAAGTCCCTGTTCGCCACTGGGTATCCTAGGAGATTTCTTCTTATAGGATACTGGGTAGTGGAACAATCAAATGATTAACCTCCCCACTGCCAATTAGAATTCTGGGTGACGGTCAAGGTCAAAGTCAGGGTTGGGGTCCAGGATCAGGGATCAAGGGTCAGGACCCGGTTAGGGTTAGGCTTAGGGCTAAGGTTAGTGTTAGAGCTAAGGTTTGGGTTTGATTTTGGGCTACATTTAGGGCTGTGGCTAGGTCTAGGGTTAATGCTGGGTTAAGGCTGGAATTAGGGGTAGGGGTAGGGATTGGTGTTGGAGTAGGGTGTGGGTCTTCTTTGGGTTATTGCTAGTGTTAGGGTAAATGCCAGGCTTTGTGCCAATGACATGGCTAGCCTTCTGTTTCTCTTTAGTGTTTTGGATTCTTTTTTGTACAGCCTTTAAGTTGAAATTTTCAGCGTCTGGTTTTTCAAAAAATCTTATTTTTAATATTCTGTTTAGTTAATTGCTCATCGTTCCAGTTTCATTTAGGAATTGTTTATTTGTATTTAATTTTAGTTTTAGATTTGGCCTATTTTTTGGTGGGTTTCCTGGAATGTTTTGCATCTGTGTACCTGTAGGCCTGCAGCCTCATGCTCTGAAGGCTGCTCTGTGACCTGCAGAGGGATTGAGGCGGCCCCAGCTATGTCCAGGGCCCACAAGTGGCATAAATGACCTGCAGGTGTTGCCTGCTGCTGTTCAGGACAGAGCTAAACCTGGAGTGCTCCTTGACAAAGACATGAACTTCCACATTCTGTCTCTTCTTTGGAGTTTCAAAGTGTTTTCACACATAGGGGCATAGTTTTTCATCTGGGAACTTATTTTAAGAGAATATCAGACCGAGTTACTCCATGTTATGACTTGGATATAATGTGTACTCCAAAAGCTCCTGTGTTAATGCAGGAAGCAAAATGACTATATTATGAGAGCTGTAACCTGATTAGTGGGTTAATAGTTTGAAAGGACACCTGTAGTGGGTGGTAACTGTAGGCAGGTGGTATGGCTGGACTTACTATTTTTTTGGACACAAATTTATTTTTTATATATATTTTCCAAATGTTTTACCCAGTCTTTGATTTGTCTTTTTGATTCCTTAATATGATTTTTCACAGAGTAATTTTAAAAAGTCCACCTTATAATTTTTCTTTCATGAATTTGTTTTGGGGCTGTATTTAAAACCTAATCGTGAAATATGTGGTCATGCACATCTAGAGTTTTATAGTTTCACATTTTAAAAGCAAGTCTGTGGAGTATTTTAACAGGTTCTGGAGTCCAGATGTGTGCTTTCTTTTTAAAAATATGTTTAGTTGAAGGTGGACACAATACTTATTACTTATTTATTTTTAGGAGGTGTTGAGGATCAAACCCAGTGCCTCACAAGTGCGAGGCAAGTGCTCTACCTCTGATCTTCAACCCCAGCCTGATACATGCTTTCTTGAAGTATGTTCTTTTGCAGTCAGTGGTGTCTACCCTAGGTTTAGAAACAGCTTTCTGGGAATTTGACTGGGACTGCACTGAATCTGAAGATCAAGTTTGAGATAATTTCATCTTACTATATTGAGACCTGAACAAGAAGCATCTCTACATTTATTTGTATTTCACTTTATACTATGTTTCAAGATTTTCCAAAAGTGTGATTGTAGTTTCAGATTTACATGCGGGTACTTCAATTTTGGGGGTACTATTTTGATGTTAAGGATTTAAAATTTTTTTAATCCAAGCTTTCAAATTCCAGTGTTTTCTATACATTATTACAGATAAATAAGAAATAAATGTGATTTTGTCTATTTGCTTTTTTTTTATCTCCATCCATTCTGACCAAGACTGAGGGTGGTGGATTCTATTTCATTTTGATTTCCAAAATCATGACCTGGAATAATCAGAACTATGAATTTCAGAGCTTCACTGAGGCTTGTGCGAAGGGGCTAGGGGCATCTCTCAACAGTGGGCACCCAGTGTCCTGCATTGTCCATGGTGACCAGCAGGGGGTGCTCAGAACAGCTTTCTCTGACCACCATGAAACACTTGCTTTTGGGGGCTGGTGTCTGTGTCCTCTGCAAGCTTTCTTCTCCTTGGGACCCACCTGGGAAAATACCATGACTGGGAACACCTGGGGACCATGTCTACAGTGAGGATCAGAACTTTCTTCTTCTGGGGGACCCACCTGGGGAGACACCATGGCCTGGAGATGCCTGGGGACTCTAAGGTGAGGACCAGAGCTTCCTTATCCTGAGGACTAGCCTGGGGAGATTTGGAATGGGGATACCTAGGGGATTTGTCTTTGGTGAGGACCAGAACTTCCTTCTTGGACCACAGTTTCCTACCCAGGGAGATGCCACTGTGGATTCAGGATGACTGAGGTCCATGTGAGGTAACCATGAGGAAAAATCTTCCTGTGCATTGCCCAATGTGCTAAGGAAGAAATTGTACCATATTCTTTACCTCCTCAGGTAATATTTTAGCAGAACTTACTTTATAAAAATATTCCTTATTTTGACTTTAGCTGCTCATCATCATAGCATGTCACTGTGTTTTGTGCAGATTGAATGTGTTTCTGAGGAGAAATCCTGAGACACAGAAAAGAGAAACAGGTGCAACCTCAAGGTGGTGCAGGGAGGGCCCAGGGCCTGGAACTTCCCTGGGGCCTGAGGGGAAGGGCTAATGTGAACCTCATTGCTTGCTTTTATTTATGTTTCAATGACTAATTTTTCTTACAGTGCTAAAAGTACATGAGAAATATTGAGAAATTGATATGTTAAAATTCAAAGTTACTTTAAGTATAAGTATTATATTTGTGTCTTTTACAAGAACCTTGTGGGTAGGGTTATAGCTCAGAGGTCGAGTGGTGCCTAGCATGTGTGAGGGCCTGGGTTCAACCCCAGGCATTACAAGAAAAAACAAAACAAGCAAAGAAGCAAAACACAGACTTGGAGATTCTACAGTATAAATTAACTACCTTTGTCAAGAAGTAGGTGACAAGAAAAGGAAGACTTAAGACATTAATCAAATGCAGTGGGTGCTTGTAGTTTGAACCTAATTTGTTCTTCTAACTGTAAAATTTGTTTGAAATAGCTGGAGAAATCTGTGCATTAATTGGATTTTTGATATTATAGAATTATGATTATTTTCAATTATGGCTGTATTAAAGAGTTCTTTCCATTACATAACTATAATTTTTTAAGAAGAAATTTGATGATGCTGGGGTTTGCTGGGTGAGTTTGTTTATAGGAGGGTGGGCCCTCTGGCAAGTCCCACAGTTCTGTGGGCAGTTCCTTGACTGCGCTACCCAGAATCCTTAGGGTACCTGGGCTAGTAAGTGGCCTCTAGCTCCTTTGGGCCATACACCGAGGGTCATGTTGGCAGAATGCTGGCCTACACTACCCAGAATCCTCAGGGGTCCACTGCTTCTAGGAGCCTCTGTGGTGAGAACTGCATGGTCAGAAGAATTACTGCCAACAATTCATGGGAGCTCCTGGGCAACCATGTGGTCTGCAGTTCCCAGAGGTCTTTGTAAAGAATTCTTGACTGACTGGGCAGGCTACACTACCCAGAATCCTCTGTGAACTAGGGCAAGCACATGATCTGAAGCTTCCAGGGTCCTTTATGGTGAGTGCTGAGCAACAGGATGCTGGACAACACTGCTGAGTCTTCAGGGGTGGCTGGGTGAGAATGAGGCAGGCAGCTCCCAGGAGACTCTGGGGTGAGAGCTGCAAAGTTTATGATGGACTTCACTACCCATAACCTTTGGGTACTTACAGTTCCCAGGAGCCTTTAGGGTGAGAGATGCAAGGGCAGAATACCAGACTTCAGTGCTCAGAATCCCTTAGGGAGACTGCATACCCTGTAACCCCATAACTTCCAGAGTTTCCATGGTGAGGGTTGTATTGGTAGAGCACACTACCTAGAATCTCCAGGGTACCAGGGAAAGCATTGAGTCTGCAGCTCCTGTTGTCTTCCTGTGGTCTTCCTGGCAGGGCTGTGCAAGCAAAACACTAGACTTTATTTTCCAGAATCCTCAGGGGTTGCAGCTCCTAGTATCTTTTGTGCTTAGACAAACCAATAGCCTGAGTTACTGTGGGACCTGTCTCCTGGAAGGAGGCCTATGTGGCTTTCTGTTGGGAGACAGACATTCCAAACAGGCCACTCATGGACTAGGACTCTGCCCTGCCCCCTGGAAGGAGGCTGACATGGCATGTGACTTTCAGGCTACTCAAGGACTAGGGTCCGATACCCCTTTTACTGTACTCTGAACAGGATGTTCTGTAGTTTGAGAAATTGTCACCTCCTATGTTCACATGACCATTTTTTCCCTTTCTGTTACCCAACCATACTCTGCCATATGGACTAGACTGGCTAGTAACTGCATATGTAAGGCTTGAACTTTAAGATGTATGGCTAGTTTAACTGCAAGCATATAAAGGATTGTGTCATACACAGTAAAGACAGAAGCAACTTCCTATGTAACCAGTGCTCCATTTTTCCTGAATAAAGCTCTTCTCCTCAGACCTCAGTGCACAGAGATTGGGTCCTTTATTCCATGCTTTGCTGGTGTTGCCGACAGGTTTTGTCCAACACAAGGTGACCCTCCAGTGTTGCTGACAGGGTTTGTCCAACATAGCAGGAGACCCTCAAGCATTGCAGACAACAATCGTGCAACAAATTAACTACAATCCTCAGGGACTGTAGCTCCCAGGATCTTCTGTGGTAATTGAACAAGAACACTGCACTACATTACATACAATCCTCAGGGACTACAGCTCCTAGAACCCTCTGTGGTGAGTGGGGAAGACACTGGACTGCATTACCCACAATCCTAGGGGGACTTTAGCTCTCAGGATCCTTTGTGGCGAACAGGCAAAACATGGCTGTGTTAACCACAAACCTTAGTGCCATCAGCTCCCAGGATCCTCTTTGGTGAGGACTGTAGGGCAAAGAACTTAACTACACTACTTAGAATGCTTGAGGGGGTGGTGTTCATGTAAGTGTACAACCTTAAACACCCAGAGACCTCCACAGAGATGGCTGTGCAGGCAGAAGGCCAGACTGTACTACCCATAACTCCTGGGGATAGATAACCTGGTGAGTGTGCAACCTGAGTTTCCCAGAGGCCTCCACAGTGAGGTCTGCCTTCCAAGGCAAGCATGTCACCTGCAGTTCTCATGGCCCACACAGCAGGGGCACACAGGCAAACCACTGGACCACATTACTCAGAATCTTCAGGGGACTGCAGCTCCCAGGATCCTCAGTGGTGAGGGCTGCAGGATAGAGAATAGAACTACATCACCCTGAATTTTTGAAGGTGTCCAGGTGTGATGAGTTGACATACTTGACTCCATGGAAATGTTATAGGCCGGGCTACACAGGCAAAGACAAAACAGGCTCCTTTTTACCCTGAGACTCCATGTTATGTAGGAAATGCTTCCCCATGGAATACCCCACCTGTGTACCCATCAAGAGTTGCTTAGCATAGCAGGTTTGGCAACACAAAATGGCAATTCTTATATAATGTTCTTATATAATTGTTCTCTTTTTGATTCCTATTTTTCTTAGACAAGATACTATGTCAACAGTGATTGTTTAGATGTTAGTAACCATTCTTTAACTTGTACCCAACTAAGGTCATTTTGACCCACTTCCCCTTCTGCTTATGATTTTGAATTTCATGGTGTTAGTTTATAGTTTTGAATCATAGGAACAGACACTTATGATTGATGGTACAAAAATCCCTGAAACCCTATGGTCAGGGCTCTTCTCCCAATAGCCATATTGGGCATTGTGTGAGACAGTTGGCTGGCTAATAAAGACTCCTAGTTTTGGACTTCTCAGTGGTGGTCAATCTATTCTTAAAATTGCACCCCACGACAGACACCACTGCCTGCAGCTCCCAGACATCTTCCTGTTGAAAGCTGCATGGGTGAGCCTGTATTACACTATGCAGACTCTTTGGGGTGCCTCAGTAGGTTTGTTGTCTGTAGATCCTGGAAGTCTTGATGGTGAGGTTAGCTTAGGTAGGATGGACTGAATTACCCAGAATAATCAATGGATCAGAGCTCTCAGAGACCTCTGAGGTTAGGGCTGCCTGAGTAGAATGAACTACCATACCCAGAATTCCTGAGGGCTCAGAGCTCCAAGGACCCACTATAGTGTGGGCTGTACCAACATAGCACCAGACTACAATGCTCATGATCCTTGAGGACCTGCAGCTCCCAGAATTCTCTGCAGTTAGGGCTGCATGGACAGAACACCAGACCACTTTGCCCATCCCTAGGGGTACCTGGGTGACTGTGTAGTCTGCAGCTCCTAGAAACCTCTGTAGAAGGGATTCATGGTAGAATCCTGGGGGTATGTGCTACTTGGAGCCCATATAGGCTTCTTGGGTGAGGGCTGCATGGGAAGAACCCCAATTTACACTGCCAGAGTCCTCCAGAGTGCCTGGGCTAGCACGTGGCAAGCTGCTCCCATGGTCCTGCAGGGCAAAAGCTGATGGAAGAACACAAGATTACACTGTCCAGAACCTCTGGGAATTCTGAATGAATATGGAGCCTGCAGCTCCCAGAGCCATCCATGGTGAGTGTAAGGCAGCTTGGGACCCGTGGCGATTCTAGCCACTGCTGCGTGATCCCACTGAACTGCCGCCCACTCGCTCGTCTCAGTTGTGGCTCGCCAATAGCTCCCAGAAAAATGCACCGCAGACATGAGGTCTCACACAAGAGACTTTATTATGCGGACGACTAACACGTCCGCTCAGGGTGAAAAGAAAGGAAAAAAAAGAGAAAGATGGCATGTGCGCTTCTCCCAGATATTGGAATCTTGCAGGCTGGAAGGAACCAGTAGCAGAGGAGAATACTTGCAAGCTGACTGATGAACCAATAGCTATCTAGCATGTTAGGATGTAATGTGGGAAGCAGGAAAATGGCGGCAGCATAAGCCAGAAATTCCTGTAACGTAAGAGGTGGGCAGAGCGCAGATCAACAAGTGGTTGGGAGGCGGAGTATCAGCTTTATATTACATTCCCCCATTTTTGATTTTATAAAAAAAATCTTTTTGGGTACATGGATGAAGGTCAGTCTTCTGTAATTACTTCCTGCTGAGTGTGGACGTAGAGCTGATTCAGGGGAGAGATCATTGTGGCAGGAAGAGTTGGGGACATGATAGTTCCTCTGGGAGCACACCTGTAGCTGGGCTCTGATTTCTGTAAGATCCTGATATTTCTGTAATACAAGATGATTAGTTGACATGGAAGTAAAAAGACAGGGGGCTCCCCTTTTTTGGCTGGCATTCTATTGGAAAAAATTCAGTGGTTAGGAAAATTACAAACAGGAATCCAGTCCTCATGGCTGGGTGTGGTTGTCTGGTGTTTCGGTTGTCTGGTTCCCAATTTCTGGAATGGGAGAAAGGGTGGAGGGCTTCATGATCTTCAGTCAGAGATGAAGGGGTTCCACAGGAGTAGCTGAGTATCGGTTGGAAGAAGTCTGTGGATTAGGAGCTGGAGAGGGGTTAGCATTTGACCAGAGATGAGGGCTGTCTTGGAATCCCTGTGGGAGAACTGTCCAGGTTATCAAAGAAGAAACTTAAGTGAAAGGGTCAGTCTAAGTAAAAGCAAAGAGATTTAGCACTGAAAAGTATGTGGTGGAAGAAGGGATAGAGGAAAGCAGGGTGTAAGGATTGGACACAATGGGAAATGGCGACCACTGCCAAGTTAATGATGTGGAGGTCTTGCACTAAATGGTAAGATCCATTAGGCTTCCTAACAGCCAGGATGGGAGTGTTATAAGGTGAGTTGGCAGGGTGCAGGAAGCCTTTCTGCCTTAAACCCTGGATGATTGGTTGAAGTCCTATAAGGCTCTTTCAGGGAAGGGGATATTGGGCCTGGGCTTGGTAGGATGTTGGGTCCTTTAGATGAATGAGTACAGGTGAGCATTTAGCTACAGAGGGTGTATGAGTGTCCCAGACCTTGGGATCAACCAGGGAGGGAGGAAGGGGATATGAGGACTCTGTTTGAGCTGTATATTCCTGTAGAGTCATAAGGAGAGGAATAGCAGAGGAGTCTTGACTGAGGCGCATGGTGGGTGAGAAGGAAATAGAGGCACCCAATTTGGTTAGGATGTCCCTTCCCAGAAGGGGAATGGGACATGAAGGAATTATTAAAAATGAATGAATAAAGCCAATTTGTCCTAAATGGCAGCTTATTGGACGGGTTTGTAAGTGGTTATATGGTTTTCCCTCTACCCTGACAATAGAGGATTTGGCAGGGGAAGTGGCTCCCCAAAACTCCCGCAGCACTGAGAAGGTGGCTCCAGTGTCTATAAGGAAAGGGATCTGCCTGCTGCCACTGTAAGGGTCACCCGGGCTCCTGAGTCGTGATGGTCGTCGGGTGCAGAAGTCCCAGGCCCCTTCATTCATCCATTGCCAATCCCAGCAAGTTGCCGGAGGGAGGGGCCAAGAATGACCTGGCACTTCTCTGAGCACCAGGGCAATCCATTACCCAATGTCCCAGTTAGTTGCATTTTGGACAAGGACTTGGGGGCTGCCAGGGGTTGGGGCAGGCTCATGCCCAGTGGCCCTCTTGCCTGCACTTGAGGCATGAGCTTGGAGGTCTTCTGGGAGCTTGGGTGCCCCTAGCGGTGGACAGTTGGGCAGGTCTAGCTGGCTGAAAGGCTTTGGCCAGCATTTGATGTTTTAATTTTTGTTTTTTTTTCTTCCCTTTCTTTATAAACCTTGAATGCCACTGCTAGAACCTGTGGCTGTGGGGTAAGGGGCCCCCTATCCAACTGCCTCAATTTAACCTTTATGTCAGGGTAACTTTGGGAAAAGTAATAAGTCATAAGCATCTGCCGTCACTCCGGGGTTTCAGGATCCTGGTTAGTGTACTTGAGCATGGCCTCTGTAAGGCGGCTTTGAAATGCTGATGGGTTTTCATCTCTGTCCTGTATTACTTCCTGAAGTTTGTCATAGTTAATGGGTTTAATAGCAGCCTTTTGTAGACCTGCAAAGATGCAGGTTTGAAACTCATCCCGCCATAGACACCCAACCTCGGTATTATAGTTCCATAGGGGCTCCCTATCTGGTACTGCTTCAGCCCCAATGGGGTGGGTTGGGGTCGATTGATGAATCTCATCTGCATAATTGCACGCCTGTTCCCAAACTCTCCTGTGTTCCTCAGGGGTAAGGGTGTTGGACATGATCATGTAAATGTCATGCCAGGTAAGGTTATAAGACTGGGTAAGGTACTGAAATTCCTTAATGAAGGTTGCAGGGTTAGTGGTGAAGGAGCCTAGCCGCTTCTCTATTTGAGACAGATCAGACAGTGAAAAGGGAACATGGACTCTGATTATTCCCTCTGCACCAGCCACCTCCTGTAAAGGAGCTAGGACATGTGCACGAGACTGTGTGGTGGGAGGACTTGGTGGGCTGAGTGGAGGAGTGGAAGGAGAAACAGAATGAGGCAAAGGAGAGGAATGAACAGGGGCTTCTGCAGTAGGAGGCCTGTAAGGAGATGATTCATCAGCTGGATCAAACTCAGAAGAGAAAGAAGGGTTAAAAGCCAAGAGAACATGTTCAGGTTTTTGAGGAGAGCAGAGATTAGGTTTAGCATGAAAGAAAGGAAAAACATGAAGGGGAAAAATCTCTTTCCATTCACTAGGTCACCCACATATGTACTTAATTATACCTAGTATAATTATGCATATAATTATACCTAGTATAAAGCTAGAATTTAGGGTGTAATAGACCATTCTGATTTACTATCTAAAGGACAGTTTGGCTCTAATTCAGGGAACAAGTGAAGGTGTTTGAGATTGTTTAATAAACATCTCAGGGGCGAGTTTGCTGGGGTGGAAGTCCTAGATCCCATGGCGAAGACTGAGAAACACCTAAGTTAGTGATCGGGCATCCCATGACCACGTGTTAGGCAATGAGAAGGTAGTACACAGGTCTGGTTGTCACACAGTACTACCAGGCAATAGCCGAGAGAGTTTGAGGACATGGCCAGGATTTTGAGCGCGATGAGAAAATAAGCCTCAAACCCTGAGAGAGAATCTCAGCACCATAAAATCAGGAATCCACCTGGCAAATAAGACCACTATAGGGACCAACCGTAACTTTGAAAGTCATGACTGGGGGTACCCCCACATCTCAGCAGCCTCGAGAGCCCTGGATACTCAACAGTCGCTTCTCAGGTCAGCAGAAGTGTGTTAAAGTGGTCTAGGGGACCTGCCTAAGGGAAACTCACCAATTTGGAGTCTGATGTTGCATGTAGAAAACTGGGTGTCCAGGTAAATGGAAGGTGAGCCTGTATCTGTGGGCACTGGGGCATTTGGATGGGGTTCCGCTTAGTTAGTGGAAGGACCCATCCCGAGTTTTGGCACCAGATGTAAGGCAGCTTGGGACCCGTGGCGATTCTAGCCACTGCTGCACGATCCCACTGAACTGCCGCCCGCTCGTCTCAGTTGTGGCTCGCCAATAGCTCCCAGATAAATGCACCGCAGACATGAGGTCTCACGCAAGAGACTTTATTATGTGGACGACTAACACATCCGCTCAGGGCGAAAAGAAAGAAAAAAAAAAAAGAGAAAGATGGCATGTGCACTTCTCCCAGATATTGGAATCTCGCAGGCTGGAAGGAAGCAGTAGCGGAGAATACTTGCAAGCTGACTGATGAACCAATAGCTATCTAGCATGTTAGGATGTAATGTGGGAAGCAGGAAAATGGCAGCAGCATAAGCCGGAAATTCCTGTAACGTAAGAGGTGGGCAGAGCACAGATTGACAAGTGGTTGGGAGGTGGAGTATCGGCTTTGTATTACAGTGAGAGTGGGGCAGGCAGGACAGATGAAATTATCTAGAATGCTCCAGGACAGGGAAGTGCAGCCTGCAGCTCCCAGAGGCTGTGAGGGGACTTGGTATGAGCTCAGGTTTTCCACATCTTGACAATGGCTACCATGGGCTGGGATTTAACTTCTTTTCTAAAAACCTGTGATTCTAAAATGGGGTAGCCCCTGGGTAAGTCACCCTGAAAGAGTATACTTCTCAGAGGCCTCTACAGTGGCCTGTTTCTGGTCTTCTGCCCTTGGGCGCCTGATTCAAGCGTCTTGGGCTCTGGGGCTCCCAGCAGCTGTTAAGTCTGCGCCTCTTGCCCTCCTGGCCCTGGCTACAGCAGCATTTGCTCTGGTAGAGTGCAGGGTCAGGGGCTCAGGGAGTTGGTCTCCTGGACTCCCTTTCCTTCTCTCCTGAGTTTGCACTTCTGGTGATGCCCCAGATAAACAGTCAGGCCTAGTTAAAACGGTAGGAACAGATTTTACCTAGTAACAACTGAAGGTGGAGGGAAGTGCGGAGAGATTCACTAGGGCTCCCCAGGAGTGGCACCACCTCTGAGCAGTGGGTAGTGCCCTGCTCTGGGCGTGGCAGGCAGGGGGCGGGGCCTCAGGGCAGATATCGGAGGACCGTCTGCCTGCCTTCTTCAGGGTGAGGACTAGAGCCTGTCCCAGAGGAGAGGCCTGTCTCTGGGATGCTGTGAATTATGCCACAGGGAGGCCCAGAGCTCGCTTCTCCTCAGAGCAGCCCCAGGCAGGAGCCTGGCTTGGGGACTCTTGTAGGTCATGCCTCTAGGGATGACCAGAACTCCCTTCTCCTCAGCAGCCTCAAGAAGATGCCTCAGAAGTTTCTAGATGGACCAGTGGCAGGTGAAGAAAAGGTGAGCAGGGTGAGGAGTGCCCAGCTCTGGGCCTGGGTGCTGCGGCAGCCCGGCTGTGAGCCCGCTTGCCTCACAGAAGCACCCCTTCCCTGGGGCTCTGATGCTCATCATCTTAACATGGCCAGCCTGGCGGTTTCTGAGGAACTCGTCAGGGAGGGAGGAGGAACCTGAGGGAGAGTCCAAGCCCGAGGGGAGGGGGCTGCAGTGCACTCCATGACTTGTTTCCTTAATGTTTTTCTTAGGTACCTTTATTTTATTTATTTATTTTTCATGTGGTGCTGAGGATCAAACCCACTGCCTCATATGTGCTAGGCGAGTGCTCTACCACTGAGCCACAACTGCAGCTGCTCCTTAATGTTTTAATGGCTCATTTTTCTCGGCATTAAAGTAGTAGAAAAATATCAGCCCACTTAGTTATTTAAATATATTGTTTCTAACAGAGCCAGAATTTATTAAAATTTTATTTCTCAGCTTTCATGTAACTAACCTCATCAGCCACATTTTGGTTTGGTTGAGAAAGTCATAGTTTCATTGACAGTATCTGTATATCTTCCCTCTTTTAAAAATGTTTTTATTAGTGCATTTTAGTTATACATAATAGTAGGGTCCTTTTTGATGTAGGCAGACAGGCATGGAATACTATTTACTCCATTTCATCCCCAGTGCTTCTACCTTCCCTCCCCCTCAATCCCCTTCCTCTACTCCACTGACCATCCTTCTATTTTCATGGGATTCCCCCTTATATTTCCTTATTTCTCTCTAGCTTCTACATTTGAAACATTAAACTCTTCACTTGAGAGTCTGGTTTATTTCACTTCCATCCATTATCAGCAGATGCCACAATTTCATTCTTCTTTACATCTGAATAAAACTCCACTGGATCTATATACCACATTTTCTGTATCCATTCCTCTGTTGATGGACAACTGGTCTGATTCCATGACTTGGCTATTGTGAATTGTGCTGCTATAAACATTGATGTTTATAGTATCACTATAGTATATATCTGGGTCATGTGGTCTAGTTGAGGAATCTCCATACTGCTTTACAGAGTGGTTGCACCAGTGTGCAGTTCAACCAACAATGTTTGAGTGAACACTTCCCCCACATTTATATTTGTATTCTTAATGTTGAGGTAAAATTTCAGTGAAGTTTTGCTTTGCATATCCCTGATTACTAGAGATGTTGAGCATTTTTTCCATATATTTGTTGACCATTTGTTCTTATTCTTTTGAGACATGTCTGTTTAGTTCTTTTGGTTATTCTTTGATTGAGTTACTATATATATATATTTTTTTTGGTGTAAGGTGTTTTGAGTTCTTTATATATTCTGGATATTAATCCCCTGTTAAAAGAGTAACTGGCAAAGATTTTCTCCCATTCTGTAGTCTCTCTGTTCATGTTCCTGCTTTCTTTGCTGTGCAGAAACTTTTTAATTTTTCACACTGATTCTTTTTTCTTTCTTTCTTTCTTTTTTTTTTATACTGGGGATTGAACTCAGGGGCATGAAACCACTGAATCACATCCCCAGTCCTATTTTGTATTTTATTTACAGACATGATCTTGCTAAGTTGCCCAGGCTGGCCTCAAACTTGTAATCCTCTTGCCTCGGCCTCCTAGTAGCTGGGATTACAGGGGTGGGCCATCATGCCTCACTCCTCTCCTCTTTTAGCATATGTAATGAATACCTGCAACTTGCAGAACTTATAGGCATCTGGTAGGTGCAGGTAGTTGGGGCGGGCAGTGGAGGAACTACTGTCCCTGGATTCAGGGTGGCTGCTGGTGCCTAGTTCAGTGGCGAATGGTGCATCAGGCAGGCTGTCACTGCCACAGGCCCTGCTTCAACCTGTTTCCCCAAGTGGAAGACTGGAGATTGGCTCTGAAATAGCCACTGCCAAGACTGCTTCCTTGCCACCCGTGGTGCGCCCTGTCCGCTCCTCCAGACCTCACCTATCCTCCAGACCCTCCCCTCCCACCCTCCTCCAGATCCAGCCCCAACCCTCCTCAGACCCAGCCACGCAAAAGTCTCGCCCTCCCCAAGCTCCACCCTCCTCCAGACCACTTGCGGGCTGGGCTAGGACGAGCAGGTGTTCCTGCTGTAACTGGCAGTATGTTCACAATGGTGCACAAAATAATGCTTGTTGTATAAACATTGACATCCTTCATTGTATGAAATACCTTAACTATGCCATAAAATGAAATTAGGAAAGTCAGTTCGTTCTCTTTTCTTCTCTCTAGAGTATGAACATTTGAAATAAAACCAGAATTTTTTGAAGGTCAGGTGACATTCAGCCTGGGCTCTTGGCAAGTGGGAGATCTCTAAGCACTAATAAAAGCTTTTTTAATTGATTGATTAATTGATTAACAGTCTCCTTATTGTAGAGTCATATTGTACTGTCTGTATTTACTAGGGAATTCCCCATGTCCTCCCACTTTCCAGTTCTGTGCACTAGGTTGATCCTGTTCAGCTTCTAATTTCTGCTCTTTCTAGTTTTCCACAATATTATTAATCCTGTGAACTGCTAGCTTTCATTGGCAATATTCTAAAAATATACTTTTAGCTTACTATATTTTTGATTGATAAAGGTGTATTGTTTGAAAATTCTCATAATAATCTTAAATGATTTAAGTTAATTTCTGCTTATTAAGATGTCTTTGGGGGCTGCATGTGCATTTCAGTGGCAGAGCACTTGCTTAGTATGTGATAGGCCACTGGGTTCTATCCCAGCATGTTCTAATCCAGCATCACACACACACACACACAATGCCTGTGACAGGACCCAAGTGTCAGAGGTATCACTTAAAAAGATTATGTATTTACACATCTACATACATACCACAATGCCTCTTCCAAATTTGGATAAAATTATTCTGAGCAAAAATTTTGAATCAGTTTTGGAAGACAGAAACAGAATGGTGATATTTTTAATGCCAACTATTATATTGCATGACACTTAAAACCACTATAGATGAAATTTCCTCAGGACTCAAATCATTACAATACATAAGAGATAAGTTGTAGCTTCTTTTTGTAATTCAGATACATTTAGTAAAAATGAATTTTTAAACAGATATTTTATTTTCCACTTTTCAAATTTGGGAAGCATATCCATGTCTTATTAAAGTTCTACATTCATCAGAAGGTTAGTTTCCCTTATTTCTTGCAAGCAAGGGAATGGACTTCTGATGAGCATGATGTTGTATATGTTGTCAGGAAGTCTTGTTGGAGAGCTCTTATGTTAAGTGTTTTTCCTCCATTCAAAATATCATTTTAAAATGTACCTGATGCTGTCCAGTGGAGTCAATTTGGCATGGGGGACAAAAGAGTAGCGAGGCTCTTGAATTTGGAACGGTTTATTGATGAATCAGGAAACCCAGTAACTGGAACCTCCAACCTGGAACCTCCAACCTCGAACCTGGGGCCTCAAACCTTGAACCCCGGCGCTCGAGGAGAGCTGGCTTATATCCCCTCCAGGAGGTGAAGGATAGGGCTGATGCCAATTATGCAAAGATTAGGTGAGGAGCTAGCTGCCCAATCATGGTAAAGGTCAAAAGGAGCAGGCACGATCAGGAGCACTCGGGAACACCTGTGCATGTGTGGTGTGTGTGGACTTAATTGGATACGGCCAATGACAAATCACCTGGGTGTGCTTATGTTAATCAACCTCCTCACCGCCGATGTGATCAAAGCAACCTCTGGCTGGCTGCCAGGCACCATCCTGGTGCAGTCTGCATGGCATAGCCCCCAACATCTCCCCCTTCCTTATATGAAATGAAAAGGAAGCTGGCAGGGATTGTGCCTGTCTTAGGTCCCGGGAATCAACATCCTGTCCTTACCCGTCATCAAAGGATACCAAGGTGGGGTTGGCCCTTCTGTCTTAGGTTGGTACAGCATTTTCCCATGGCTACCCATCTTTGACTACTGATTCAGCATACTAAGCCATATACTGGGAGATTGTCCCACTTCAAGGGCAGCCATGGCCTATTTTATGATCACATTATGAGCCTGTTGACTGGCTTTGAGGCATTTGTAGATGTAGAATAGAATCAACACAAGCATACCCAAGCTTATTAGTGTGGGACTTAAGAGTCCCCCAAATTTGGTGCCAAATTGTGTTAGTTTATCTAATGCTCCCATGATAAGCCCTCCCGGTTTGACCTCCACCTTAGTGGTGTTCATGGTGAGGATCTGCCGTCGAAGCCTTGTTACCAGCTCGTCGAATCCATCCGTCCATTGTGCGATCTGCAAAAATAACTGTCTAGAGAAGTTCTCATTAGAAGTCACAAATAGGAAAGGGAGAGCTAGGCACACAGGAGTATATGAAAAAGTAATTGTTTCACTCTCTCTACATATTTCAGTATTAACTCCATTAACATTTTGATCAGTGCACTTTCCTTTACTTATAGATCCTCCTTTTACAAAAGCCAGGGGGCTTATATCCATACATGCCTTAGGCCTGCATAAGGACCAAATGGATATTATTAATAGCTTTGGGCATGTAACTGGTGACATTTGTATTGGAGTTGTTTTCTTTATTTAAGGTAATATCTGCCAAAGTACGATCAATCAACTGCACACAAAGTGTGCCACTGCCAAAGTCAAGGCATAATGCATTCTCTAGTGATAAATTCAGGGTAAACTTGGAGTCCAATGGTGGTGTGTACCTAAGGGTAACTTGCCCAGTAGATTCATTAGTGGAAAAGAACTGAGGAAAGACTGCACCACCTTGAGAGACTGGAACCAGTCAAGGCAATACCCTGACTATTGTCCAGAACTCTTCACCCTGGACGAAACTTACCACCATCATCAGTAGCAGCAGGATACCCAGATGGCTCGGCTGCATCTTTTTTTTTTTTTTTTTTTTTTTTCCCAGTGCTGGGGATTGAACCCAGGGCCTTGTGCTTACAAGGCAAGCACTCTACCAACTGAGCTATCTCCCCAGCCCACTTGGCTGCATCTTGATGAACCATCTTAACTGCTTGGACTAGCCTTTCTGGAATCCAAATTGGCATCTTTTCTTCCTGTGGAAATACACACACATACCCTCTTCCCCAAATCAAGACTGGGGAAGGTTCTTTCCATCCTCCTGTTACAACATCTTTCCATAAATCTTGTGGCTTCATGTCAGTGTTAACTGCAGCATGTCGATCCGCTGCTGATTTTCCTGATTTATCCAAATTCAAAAAATTTAAGGTAAAAAGGGCTATGGATAATCTGTTCTTAGGTGGATATAACTCCCCTATTCCCCCTTTTTGTTTTATTAATAAGGTCTTAATAGTTAGAGGAGCTCTTTCTATAATTCCTTGTCCCTGGGGGTTATAAGAAATACCTGTGATATGATATATACTAAATGTAGAACAAAACTATTTAAAGGTTAAGGATGTATAGCCTGGACCATTGTCTGTTTTTATTGTTTTTGGAACACCCAGAATAGAAAAGGTATATAGGCAGTGATTTATAATATCTTTTGTTTTTTCACCTGACTGTAAGGAAGCCATAATAAATCCTGAATAAGTATCTATGGACACATGCATGTATCTAATCTTTCCAAATTCTGGGATATGAGTAACATCCATTTGCCATATATGGTTGGCTTGTAATCCTCTAGGGTTAACACCATTTTGAGGTACTGGGAGATAAGTGACACAATGTTGACAATTTTTGACAATAGTTCTAGCTTGTTCCTTAGTTAATCTAAAACGTTTTTGCAGAGTGTTAGTGTTAACATGGAAGTTTTTATGAAAAATTTCTGCTTCTAAGAACGTGGAAAAAATATGTACATCTCTAGTAGTTAAGTCTACTAAAGCGTTACCCATACTGAGAGATCCTGGTAACCCAGTATGAACCCTAATATGTCCAACAAAAAATGGTTCCTTACAGTCCCAAATTAACTTTTGAATTGTAGATAATGAGGAATGAATGGTAGATGCTGAGGATATTTTTGGTACAATTTCTATGATATTTAAAGCATTGACTGTATATTTGCTGTCAGAGAATAGATTAAATGGCTGATTTGGGAACATTTGGAAAATTTGACAAATGGCTAGAAGCTCTATCTTCTGGGCAGACTGTGAAGGATAAAGAAAAGTAAATGTCTATGTTGGCATGACTATAGCAGCTGTTCCATTACTGGACCCATCAGAAAAGCAAGTTATAACATTTGGTATGGGATCTTTTCTGGTGACCTTAGGAAATATGAATGGGTGTCTGATGAACATTTGGATCATCAGGTCCCCGGGGTAGTGGTTATTAAAATTTGGATTATAATTACATATGATGGTAGCCCATACTTCTGATTCTTGAGTGAGCTCAATTATAGTTTCTGGTTTATAAGGAGTGATAATGTTTTTTGGAACAATGCCAAAAATTCCTATAGCATTAATTATTGCCTTTTTTTTATTAACTTTCCCACTATTTCTGGATAACTCACTAGAGTTATCTTTTGGCTATAGTGAAGATGGACCCAGTAAATAGGTCCTTGTTGCCAAAACACTCCTGTAGGACTTCCTATGGTGGCTATGATTATCAGTAATATAGGCTTAGTTATATCTACCCAATCTAAATGTGCCTTAGCAATGGCATCTTCTACCTTACATAATGCTTTTCTAGCTTCTGTGGTAATTTCCGGAGCAAGGCGGGATCACCACTTCCCTTAAGAATATCAAATAATGGTCCAAGATCTTCAGTTGTTAATTTTAAATATGGTCTTACCCAGTTTATAGTTCCCAAAAGTTTCTGGAAATCATTTAATGTTTTTAATCTATCCATCCTAAAGGTAACATTTTGAGGTCATATTAAGGTCTTGTCAATAATGGCACCAAGGTAGGTAATGGGGCAAGTACTCTGTAATTTATCCTCTGCTATCTCTAGTCTGAATCGAAGAAGATTTTTGATCAGCCCATCATATACTCTAAAAAGTTTGTCTTGATCAGGATGAGCTAATAAGACATCATCCATATAATGATAGATCTTTAGGTCTTTATCAGATTTTCTAATAGGCTGTAAAACTTTGTCTACATAGACCTGACACATAGTGGGGCTATTGGCCATGCCTTGCGGCAATACTGTCCATTCATATCTTTGATCAGGTCCTTCATGGTTAGTAGCTGGTACAGTAAAAGCAAATCTGCAGGTATCTTCCTTATGAAGTGGTATAGAAAAGAAGCAATCTTTTATGTCTAAAACTATAATTCTCCAATCCTTCAGAATAGCAGACAATTGAGGGAGGCTGGGTTGAGCTGCTCCCATTATTACTATTTGATTATTAATTGCTCTAAGATCTTGGAGGAGTCACCACTTTCCTGATTTCTTTTTAATTATAAAGATAGGTGTATTGAAAGGAGACGTAGAAGGTTGTAGATGGTCTAAGGCCAGTTGTTGTCTTACTAACTCTCTGGCTTCTTGTAACTTTTGAACATTGAGGGGCCACTGAGGTATCCAAACAGCCTTTTGTGATTTCCATGTAATTTTTATTGGCTCAGTGGCCCCCTCTGAAAACCCAGTCCCTCTTTATTACTCCTCCTCATAGCTTGGGCGGGTCCAGTTATTCCCTGTGAATGTGCTCCCAGTCCTTTTCCAGGTATAGATCCCTGGTTCACCAAGATATTACAAGCTATCAGGCTAATATGTATATGTTCATTAGTCAACTTGATCTGTAATTGTCTTAATATGCCTCTCCCCCATAAATTAACGGTTAAATCTCTTAAGATACAGGGTTGGAAAGTACCGTAATTTCCTTCTGTATCTGTCCATTTCAATAACTGTGCACTCTGGGGTGAGTTTGAGGCAACCCCCAAACCTCGTAAGGTCTGGTCAGCCTTTTGAAGAGGCCAATCTTTTGGCCATTGGGTCAATGTTGTGATACTAAGATCAGCTCCAGTGTCTAATAACCCATTAAATTCCTTGTCATTTATTCTTATAGTATACATGGAGCGAGTGTTTAGATCTAAGGCAAGCATGGTCATAGGTTCCCCTGTGGATCCAAACCCCAACTTATCTCTTTTATTCTTTTTTGCTAAATATTTGTCATGTTCACTGGGTATCACCAGTATTTGTGCTATTTTATCCCCCTGATTTATAACAGAAATACCTTTTGGGGAACTGACCATTATTTTTATCTCTCCCTCAATCTGGATCAATTACTCCTGGTGTTATATGGAGCCCTCTTAGGGCAGCAGAACTGTGCCCTAATAGTAAACCTACTGTTCCCAATTTAAGAGGTCCATAAATACCTGTAGGTATTAATTGAACCCCAATTTCTGGAGTTAATACTATTCTGGCAGCAGCACAGGTCCAATCCTGCGCTTTCTGTTGTATGTGTGATGAGGGAATTAGTGGATAATGGGTTTGAGGGATCATTCTAATGGGATCCGCCACTGGCTGTCCTTCCTTCAGGGCTCCAAATATTTGTGGGGCCCGAGCCCAAGGGCCCCTCATCTCGTCTTTTGGGAGTGGTTTTCCTTTAATGTCAATTACAAATTTACACTCACTTGCCCAATGTTTTCCTTTTTTACATTTTGGACATACTCCGGGTATTTTTTTGTATGTGCTATGACTTGGATTTGTACAGTCCCTTTTAAAATGTCCTGGTTGTCCACATGAAAAACAGCTTTTGGGTTTTGCCCTCATAGCTTGAGCTACTCCTTGAGTGATAGCAGCTGCTAGTACTTGACCCTGTATAGCTGACTCATTAATATCTCTGCATATTTTTAAATAGGTATTGAG
Organism: Sciurus carolinensis; assembly: GCF_902686445.1. Lineage (NCBI taxonomy): Eukaryota > Metazoa > Chordata > Mammalia > Rodentia > Sciuridae > Sciurus > Sciurus carolinensis. The sequence continues at coordinate 208,898,316 of NC_062213.1, forward strand.
ATCCTTATTTTTCCATGGCCTAATTGCTTCCCTGCACCATTTATTAGTTTGTTCATATGCTAACTGTTTTATTAAAGGCATTGCTTGTTCTGGATCCCCAAACACTCTGCCTGCTGTTTGTAACAGATGGTCTACAAAGTCTGCATATGGTTCATTTGAGCCCTGTATAACTTTGGATAATTGCCCTTGCAGGTCCCCATGACCTTGTAACATTTTCCACGCTCTAACAATGGCAGTAGTTATCTGAAGATAGACTGCTGGATCATACATAATTTGTTGCTGTTGTTCAGCGTATGGTCCTTGTCCCAGCAACATATCCAGGTTTCATGGATGGAAACCTGCGGCTGCATTTACACGAGCCATCTCTGCACAGAGCTCTTGATTGGTTACTTTCCACATTAAATGTTGTCAACCATGCAAAACTGCTCGACACATACTCCCCCAATCACTAGGAGTCAGATTAAGTGTTGTGATGGATTCTACCATACTCGTGGTAAACGGAGTTTGGGGCCCATAAGTAGCGACTGCTTCTTTAAGATTTATTACTGTTTTAAATTCTAGGGCCTGATGAAATCACTGCCCCTGACCATCCACCAAGACTGGGCAGGAAAGTCTTAATGGGCCTTCTACAGGGTCCCAGCGATCCCCGGTATCACTTGGGACTCCACCACAACAAGGCCGACAAGAGTGCCCACAAAATGTCGGGTCCTCCCACCTTTTATCATAAGGGGGAGTTGAGGGGATAATTATCTCATGATCTTTCCTGCCTTTTAGCAACTCTGCAGTGTTAACTCGCCTATTTTCTAGTTCCTCCCCAGTATCTCCTTCCTCCTCAGAACCTCCTTCCTGTTTTTGGCTACTCCAGCTAACTTCCTCCTCAATCTCTTCTAGCACTTCTCCTTCTTGTAATATTTTTTTATGCCTCCTTTTTGAATTATCCCTTCAGACTGATTTTGTGATATTTCCAAACCCATCTTTTACTAATAAATAAATTTGATACAGGACAAACAAAGACCACACTAACAGTAGTACAAACACACAAACAACACTAAATACACGCACTCCGGAGTTCCTTTATATTTCATCACCTGGTCAGCTATCCTGAGTGCCTAACTGCCTTAGAAAGACAGGGCCTCAGCTTACCTGAGTACCTAACTGCCCTAGGGACAGGGGTTAACTGCCCTAGAGACAGGGCCTCAGCTTACCTGAGCACCTAACTGCCTCAGAGAGACAGGGCCTCAGCTTACCCGAGCACCTAACTGCCTCAGAGAGATAGGGTCTCAGCTTACCTCACTACTTAGAGCAAGACCCTTGAATTTGACAAACACACAAACAACACAAAACACATACACTTTTGCACTTCACTACCTGGCCAGCTATCTTGAGCATCTAACTGCCTTAGAGACAGGGGTTGCAGCTTACCTCAATACTCACCATTTGAGTTCTCTGGAGGGGAGACAAACTCAGAATGCCCTGTAGGGGCCACCATTTGACGCCGTCCAGCGGAGTCATTTCAGCATGGGGGACAAAAGAGTAGCGAGGCTCTTGAATTTGGAACGGTTTATTGATGAATCAGGAAACCCAGTAACTGGAACCTCCAACCTGGAACCTCCAACCTCGAACCTGGGGCCTCAAACCTTGAACCCCGGCGCTCGAGGAGAGCTGGCTTATATCCCCTCCAGGAGGTGAAGGATAGGGCTGATGCCAATTATGCAAAGATTAGGCGAGGAGCTAGCTGCCCAATCATGGTAAAGGTCAAAAGGAGCAGGCACGATCAGGAGCACTCGGGAACACCTGTGCATGTGTGGTGTGTGTGGACTTAATTGGATACGGCCAATGACAAATCACCTGGGTGTGCTTATGTTAATCAACCTTCTCACCGCCGATGTGATCAAAGCAACCTCTGGCTGGCTGCCAGGCACCATCCTGGTGCAGTCTGCATGGCATAGCCCCCAACATGTACCAACATATTTTGATTTCAGAAATTTGAATTTCTTCTTTTGAGATGATGTATTGATTAGTACTTAGGGTTAGTTCATGTGGGAAGTGCCATGATTACTTTTATTCTAATGTTAGTGCCCCTCTGTGCTTATAAGATGACTTTTAGAACAGAATGAAGTATGTCTTATATTTGTTAGATTCATTAGAAAAGCACATATACTTTTTATCATATTTAAAGGGTTTGAATTAGACATTTTAGTACTGTGAGCTGAACAAAGTGCAGGTTTAGTTTAGTCATTTTGGGGAGGTTGACATAATGGTTCCTGCCCTGTTGTACACCTGCTATGGTTGTCTGTGATCAGATGTCTGACCTAGAGAAGTTTTTGGCACTGGGGATTGAGCCCAGGGCCTTGTATATGCTAGGCAAGCACTTAGCTACATACATCCCCAGCCCTTTTAAAAATTTCACTTTAGGCAGGGTCTTGCTAAATTGCCCAGATGGCTTAGCTTCCCAAGTAGCTGGGATGACAGGCATGCATCAAAGTGCCTGGCATGTCCTGGAGGATTTTGATGTCAGTATCACATGTTTCCAATGTGTAAAAATTTCCTAATCTATATTATGTCCATTTTTCTTCTAAAGAGTCAATAAAGTCTTTTGTTACTTTGATATATGCTTAATGTGCACATGCTTTACAATGCGACACTGCTGTTCATGATGGTCTAACTGTGCAAGCCACTGTAAGGAGAGTATTTTGATTCTGAGAGTCTGAATTGTGTTTCAGGTCCAACATATTTTCCTAGAAGCAGGGATTATTTGTTTTCTATTTGATTATACAAGTAAGGCACACATTCTTTTTTTTTCCCCTTTGTGGTGCTAGGGGTAGAATCCAGGACCTCTAGTATGCTGTGCAAGCACTCTTCCACTGAGCTGTATCCCCAGCCCTATGTGCTTATAAGGTGTCTTTAGAACATTTAGATCCTGTATTTATCATTAGCTTCATGACTAGCTAGACTGATAATATCATCACTTAGAGGTTCAGCTGAATTTGGAACCAGTCAAGAGTTTGGGCATCTAATAATTCTTTGTGATTTTTAAGAGGTAAAATATTTCCTATAACAGCAGCATCTAAGTCACCCATGGACTGCACTGCCCCTTGTGTTTCTCTACTTTCTCCACTTCCCAAAGAGTTCCATGGAGGAGATGGATGCTGGTGTCCTTTTAAACTTTCCTGCTCAGAAGGCATCACTTGTGTTTGCCAGTCCTCTATATCTTTTTATTTTCTTTGACCATTTGCTCCAGTAGCAAATATTTGATTCTATTATGCTAAAGAGTATGCATAGAAACAAAATAGAGATAAGGATTCTTTGGGATAAGTAATTCAGTTACAGTCAGTCAACTTGCCATTGGGACATACTTTTTTACAAAGTCACTCTTTTGAGAAAGTTTAGTTATGAATTGAAATAGAGTCTTTAAATGTTAGTTTTTTTCTCTAAAGTGATCAAGTTTTTAGAAGGCAAACCTAGGATCTAGAGACAGCATAAAATATAATAAATTTATATATGTTATTGCTTCAACATAAAACATGTAAAAGAGGTACATATCTTGAATTATATATTAGTTTGAATTATTTAATTTTTGTGTTATAAATGCTTATAATAATAAATTCAGAAATAACTAAGAGGTCACTTACCTGTAATTAACTGTATAAATAATTAAACAAGCATGTGTTTGAAAAAATATAACCATGTCTTAAGGTTTTATTTTAGAGTAGTTTTATCTTCATACAGAAATTGAAAAGAAAGTGTAGAGATTTCCCAGGTAGCCTCAACCTCGTTTTTCCCTTGCAATGACATATGTACACTATCTCGGATGTGTTAACATCTTAGACCATTTGTCATGAAGCACAAATACTGGTATGCTATTGTTAACTGAAGTCATATTTCCTTTGGATTCTCAGCTTTTCCTCTTCCTGTTCTAGGACCCCATCCAGGACAGGACCCCACACAACATTTAGTCATTGTATCTCCATAGACTCCTCTTAGGGTGACAGTTTCTCTGACCTTCCTTGTTCTGACGACCTTGTCAGTGTTGAGGAGAACCTGTCAGGTATCTTTTAGATTGTTCTCCACTGGGGTTTATTTTTTTCCTCATATTTATCCTGAGGCTGTGGGTCTGGGGGAGGCAGGCCACAGAGGTGGACAACTGCTCTGTTACCTCAGGCCCTCAAGGCGAATGTCCTGTTAGTGCCGACGGCTCACCTGGCTGGGGCAGTGCCTCTCAGGTTGCTCACTGTGAAGCTACTGCTCTCTGCACATCCACTAATAGAGTAACTGCCATGAGGCCCATGATAAGCATATGATATCCATTCTGTAGCATCTTCTGGAGGAAGTCACCATGCAGGGCCCACACTTAAGGAGCAGGGAGCTAGTTCCACCTCCCTGGTGGTTGTGTCTGCCTCAGTTATCTGAAACTTATCTGCACAAGAAGTTTCTATTCAACCCCGTTTGTTTATCTATTCAGTCAATTATTTGTACCAGTGAGAACATCTGCATAGTTACCTTAAGCTGTTGTTTTGTCCAATTCTATAGCATCTTATTGCTCAGTTCATTCCTGCTTTAGTCATTGGGAGTTCTGTTGTCTCCTGATGTCTAACATATTTCCTGGTTTTGTCCCAAAGTTCTTTCTTTCTGATACTTTAAGATTACCCTCATACATTTCCTGTCTCAGTCCTAGTATCTGCCACTTTTTCACAGAGTCCTAGCTCCTTTGACTAGAAAGTGATCTTAAAATCTTTCATCTGCCAGCTTAAGGTGGTCATTGCACCCTCATACCTGACAATGCAAAGAAGTGTATATGTGTGTTCTAATCTACACACACACCCTAGCTATAGCTATGTCTATGTGGAACCGTCTGTGTGTGTGAAGCAAAACACAAGTCCATACTGATCTGCAGTCAAAGGATTCTGATCCATTATGCTATACATGGCTCTGATTTCTCCACCAGCAGTGAGAACCCTGGCTCCTAGCTTCTGCCAGGCAATTATGTTATTGTTCAGTTAGGAGCAACGAATTCATCATTGTTCCAGATTACAGGTTGTGACACAGTAAGACTTGGTCTCCACCCCCAGTTCCTGGTGTAGAGCTCCCCAAATCCTCATATTTCCTGAGTGATGGGGTGTTAGAGTCATATTTTGGTTCAACATTTGTTTTTTGACGTGATGCCTTTCACAGAGCTCCTAAATCCTGCATAATCTCCTGGGTGATAGGAGCATCTTTTGCTCTAATAAGAACTCTTGGTGGGTTTTAGAGAAGCTTCAGGATGGAGGATGATCATGAGAAAGACTAAGTGATGACTAAAAGCTTAGAAATTTCAGTCCCCCACCTCCTCCGGAGAAAGAATTTGGAGATTGAGTTAATAATTCATCATGCCTACTGGATTAATTCTCCACAGAAGTCCCTGTAATAAGTGGTTCAGGGAGATTCTAAGTTGCTGAACACATCCATGCACAGGGAGGGTGGTGCTCCCCAACTCCATGTGGATGGAGGCTCCTGCACTGGCCTTTCATAATAATATTATAACTATGATATACAATCTAAACTAATGTAATAGCTTACCTTTGGTCTTTAGTACTAAGATGATATGCATACTATAGCATCTTAAACTATCCTAACAGCTGCTCTGTGGCTTTCAATACTAATGTAATATCCATACTATAGCATCTAAATTCAATATAATACCCGACTTTGGTCTTATATTAATATAATATCTATTAGTGTAGCATCTAAAACTAATAGAATAACTGCCATGTGGCCTATAATAAGCATATGATATCTATTCCATAGCATCTAAAACTAGTATAATAGCTTCCTTGTAGCCTTTTAAAAATTGTTTGTTCTATTTAGTTACACATGACAGCAGAATGTGTTTTGATTCATTGTACACAAATGGGGTACAACTTTTCATTTCTCTGGTTGTGCACAATGTGGAATCACACCATTTGTGTAATTATACATGTACATAGGGTAATGTTTGTCTCATTTAATCATCTTTCCTTCCCCCTGCCCTCTCCCATCCCCTCATTTCCCTCTACACAATCCAACATTCCTCCATTCTTCCCTTAGCTCCCTGCCCCCCATTATGTATCAGCATCCACTTATTAGAGAGAACTTTTGGCCTTTGATTTTTTGGTTTGACTTATCTAACTTAGCATGATTTTCTTCAACTCCACCCATTTACCTGCAAATGCCATAATTTTTATTCTTTATGGCTGAGTAGTATTCCATTCTGTATATATACCACATTTTCTTTATCATTTATTCATCTATTGAAGGACATCTAGTTTAGTTCCACAATCTAGCTATTGTGAATTGAGCTTCTATAAGCATTGATGTGGCTGCCTCACTGTAGTATGCTGATTTTAAGTCCTTTGGGTATAAACCGAGGAGTGGGATATCTGGGTCAAATGGTGGTTCCATTCCAAGTTTTCTAAGGAATCTCCATAGAGCTTTCCAGAGTGGCTGCACCAATTTGCAATGCTACCAGCAATGTATGAGTGTGGTTTTCCCCCACATCCACACCAACACAGATTGCTGCTTATATTCTTGATAATAGTCATTCTAATTGAAGTGAGATGAAATCTTAGGATAGATTTTATTTACATTCCTCTAATTATGAGAGATGATGAACATTTTTTCATATATTTATTGATCAAATGTATTTCTCCTTCTGTGAAGTGCCTGCTCAGTCCCTTAGCCCTTTAATTGATTGGATTATTTGTATTTTTGGTGCTAAGTTTTTTGAGTTCTTTATAAATTCTGGAGATTAGTGCTCTATCTGAAGTGTGTGTGGTAAAGATTTTCTTCCACTCTATAGGCTCTCTATTCACATTATTGATTGTTTCCCTTGTTGAGAAAAAGATTTTTAGTTTGAAACCATCCCATTTATTGATTTTTATTTTTATTTCTTGCACTTTTGGAGTCTTTTAAAGGAAGTCTGGTCCTAAACCAACATGATGAAGATTTGAACCTGTTTGGTCTTCTATTTGGTGCAGGGTCTCTGGTTTAATTCCTAGGTCCTTGGTCCATTTTGAATTCAGTTTTGTACAGGGTGAGAGATAGAGGTTTAATTTCATTTTACTACATATGGATTTTCAGTTTTCCCAGCACCATTTATTGAAGAGGCTACCTTTTCTCCATTGTATGTTTTTGGCACCTTTGTCTAGTATGAAATAACTATATTCATGTGGGTTTGTCCCTGTGTCTTCTATTCTATACTATTAGTCTACATGCCTATTTTGGTGCCAATACCACACTGTTTTTGTTACTATTGCTCTGTAGTATAGTATAAGGTCTGGTATTGTAATACCTCCTACTTCACTCTTGCCAAGAATTGCCTTGGTTATTCTGGGTCTCTTATTTTTCCAAATGCATTTCATGATTGCTTTCTCTATTTCTATGAGGTATTTTTAATTGGAATTGCATTGAATCCGTATAGCACCTTTGTTATTATGGCCATTGACATTATTACTTCTGCCAATCGAAGAACATGGGAGATCTTTCCATTTTCTAAAGTCTTCTTCAATTTCTTTCTTTAGTGTTCTGTAGTTCTCATTGTAGAGGTCTTTCATCTCTTTTGTTAGTTTGATTTTCAAGTATTTTATTTTTTTGAGGCTATTGTGAATGGGGGTAGTTTTCCTAATTTCTCTTTCAGAGAATTCATTACTTATGAATAGAAATGCATTAGATTTATGAGTGTTGATTTATATCTTGCTACTTTGCTGAATTCATTTATTGGTTGTAGAAGTTTTCTGATGGAATTTTTTTGGATCCTGTAAATATGGAATTATGTCATTGGCAAATAGTGATAGTTTGAGTTCTTCTTTTTCTATTTGTATTCCTTTAATTTCTTTGGTGTTTGATTGCTCTTGCTAGAGTTTACAGTTGAACAGAAGTGGTGAAAGGGGGCATCCCTGTCTTGTTCCAGTTTTTAGGGGAAAAACTTTCAATTTTTCTCCATTTAGAATGATGTTGGCCTTAGGCTTAGCATACATAGATAGCCTTTACAATGTTGAGGTACGTTCCTACTATCCATATATTTTCTAGTGTTTTGAGCATGAAGGGGTGCTATATTTTATCAAATGCTCTTTCTGCAACTATTGAAATAATCATGATTCTTAAATTTAAGTTTATTGATGTGATGTATTATATTTATTGATATCTGGATGTTGAACCAACATTTCATCCCTGGGATGAACCCCACTTGATCATGGTGCACTATCTTTTCAATATGTTTTTGTATGTGATTTGCCAGAATTTTGTTAGAAATTTTTGCATCTATGTTCATCAGGGATATTGGTCTGAAGTTTTTTTCCTTGATGTGTCTTTGATTTTGATATCAGGGTGATACTAACTTCATAGAATGAGTTTGGAAGGGTTCCCTCCTTTTCTATTTCATGGGATACTTTAAGGATCATTGTTATTAGTTCTTCTTTTTATTTTTTATTTTTATCTTTATTTTTATTTTTTCAGTGCTGGGGATTGAACCCAGGGCCTTGTGCTTGCGAGGCAGGCACTCTACCAACTGAGCTATCTCCCCAGCCCTATTAGTTCTTCTTGAAGGTCTTGTGGAACATGACTGAGAATCCATCTGGTCCTGGGTTTTTCTTAGTTGGTAGGCTATTGATGGCTTCTTCTATTTCATAGCTTGAAATTGATCTGTTTAAATTGTGTATGTCATCCTGATTCAGTTTGGGTGGATCATATGTCTCTAGAAACCTGTCCAAGTCTTTGAGATTTTCTATTTTGTTGGAGTATAGGTTTTCAAAATAGCTTCTAATTTAGTTTTGTATTTCAAGTGTCTATCATGGTATTTCCTTTTTCATCACAAATTTTAGTAATTTGAATTTTCTCTCTCCTCTTCATTAGTGTGGCTAAGGGTTTATCAATTTTTTTTATTTTTTCAATGAAGAAATTTTTTCCAATTGCTTCTTTTGTTTCAATTTTATTGATTTTAGCTCTGTCTTTAATTATTTCCTGTCTTCTACTACTTTTGATGTTGATCTGTTCTTCTTTATCTAAGACTTTGAGATGTAATGTTAGGTCACTTATTTGTTGACTTTTTATTCTTTTACTGAATGCTCTCCATGCAATGAATTTTTCTCTTAATACTGCTTTCATAGATTCCCAGAGATTTTGATATATGTTGTATCATGTTCTCATTTACCTCTGAGAATTTTTTATCTTCCCCTTGGTGTCTTCTGTTATCCATGCATCATTCAATAGCATATTATTTAGTCTCCAGGTGTTGAAGTGGTTTCTTCTTTTTATTTTATCATTAATTTCTAATTTTGTTCTATTATGATCTGATAGAAAACAAAGTAGTATCTCTAGTTTTTTGTATTTGCTAAGAGTTGCTTTGTGGCATAACATGGTCTATTTTAGAGAAGGATCCATGTGCTTCTGAGAAAAAAGTGTCTTTGCTCATTGATGGATGGGATATTCTATATATGTCTGTGAAGTCTAAATTATTGATTGTGTTATTGAGTTCTATGGTTTCTTTGTTCAGTTTTTGTTTGGAAGATCTATCCAGTGGTGAGAGCAATGTGCTAAAGTCACCCAGTATTATTATGTTGTGGTCTATTTGATTCTTGAAATTGAAAAGCATTTGTTTGGCATACATAGATGCTCCATTGTTTGGGACATAAATATTTATGATTGTTATGTCCTGTTGATTTATGGTTCCCTTAAGCGGTATGAAACATCCTTCCTTATCCCTTCTGACTAACTTTGGCTTGAAGTCCACTCTATCTGATATGAGGATGGAAACCCCCACTTTTTTACTGAGTCTGTTTCCTGAAATGTTCTTTCCTATTCTTTCACCTTCACCTATGGATGTGTTTGCCTATGAGATGAGTCTCTTGAAGGCAGCATATTGTTAGTTCTTTTTTGAAAATCCAATCTGCCAGTCTGTCTTTTGATTAATGAGTTTAGGCCTTTAACATTCAGGGCTATTATTGAGATATGATTTGTATTCCTGGTCATTTTGGTTTTTAACTGGACTTGGTTTCTCCTTTGATTGGCTTTCCCTTTAGGGTAGTTCCTCCCTTTGCCTACTTTCATTGCTGTTTTTCATTTCCTCCTCATGGAATATTTTACAGAGAATGTTCTGTAGTACAGACTTTCTATTTGTAAGTTCTTTTAACTTTTGTTTATCATGGAAAGATTTTTATTTCATTACCAAATATGAAGGTTTAGTTTTGCTGGGTATAAGATTCTTGGTTGGCATCCATGTTCTTTCAGAGCTTGAAATTCCAGGCCATCTAGCTTTTAGGGTCTAGGATGAGAAATCTGCTGACATCTGTATTGTTTTCCCCCTATATGTAATTTGATTCTTTTCTCTCACAGCCTTTAAAATTCTATCTTTATTTTGTATGTTGGGCATTTTCATTATATTGAGCCTTGGTGTGGATCTGTTGTAATTTTGTACATTTGGGTTCTTATAAGCTTCCTGTATTTGACTTTCCATTACTTTCTTTGGTTTGGGAAATTTTCTGCTATTATTTCATTGAATAGATTGTTCTTTCTTTGGTTTGTATTTCTGTGCCTTTCTCAATACCTGTAATTCTTGAATTTGGTCTTTTCATGTTATTCCATAATTCTTGGAGGTTCTGTTCATGATTTCCTATCATCTTCACTGTGTGATCAACTTTTCTTTTCAAGATTAAATATTTTGTCTTCATTGTCTGAGGTTCTGTCTTCCAAGTGATCTACTCTGTTGGTGATGCTTTCTACTGAGTTTTTAATTTGGTTTATTGTTTCCTTCATTTCAAGGATTTCTGTTTGTTTTTTTTCCCCAGAATCTCTCTTTATTGAAACAATCTTTTTCTTCCTGCATTTGCTCTTTCACTGTTTATTGAAGTGATCTTTTGTTGCTTGCATTTGCTCTCTTATATCATCCCTTACCTCACAGATAATTTTAATTATGTACATTCTGAACTCATTTTTTGACATTTTTTCTACGATGCTGTCAATGGATTCTATTATTACAGTATCTTGATTTGTTTGGGGTACTTTTTTCCCTTGTTTTTTCATGTTGTTCATGTATCTTCCCCTCTAGCATTGAGGTATTACAGTTTCCCACCCTATAGATTTATAGTGTTCCTGAAGGTTTCCAATACCTCACCTTTAAGGGAGAGATCAATATTAATAGCACCCAATACAATCACTATGCAGCCTTAAACCAAATAGCCCCTATTAAGATGTTAACAATATTGTCATAATTAACAGAGATGTGTTTGATTATTATCTATGGCATAAGTAATAGGTTTGCAATAAGGTCTACAATTTCTAATGGTGAACAAAGAGGATGGGGGAGAGGTGTGGGATGTGATATTAATGAATTAAGAAGTGAGAATATAGAGGTACTAGCTCATAGGAAGAGTGAAAGAGAAATCAAAAGAAGTTGGTTGTTAGCAGGAGCAAAGGGAGAAAGAGACTCTGAGGAGACAGATAAATAAGAAGAAAATAGAGAGAGCAAGCCAAAAAAAATCTACAACAAAACTGTAATATACTATTTAAAGCTTCTAGTCTTCAGTAGCCTGATGCATGAAAGGTACTTAATTTCAAAGATGATGTGAATGTGAGAGTGGGAAATGAAAAAAGAAAACAGAAAAAAATTAGGGAAAAAGAATCTCAAAGGAAAGTTGAGCGATTTTTTTCTGTTGTAGTTAAATATCTTCTTTGATTCCCTTTTCTTCTTATAGGTGGGGTTGTCTGGAGTTTTCTGGTAACTCCACCCTCAGGATGATGACAGTTACTAAGGTAGGTGGATTAGACTTGGAGGCAGGGTATAGCAATTGCCAGTCCCTCTAGAAGATCGCACCCCAGGACTCTTCTTTGGGGTCCACTCGTTGATGCAGGAGCCTGGTCTTAGCCCCTTCCCTCACTTGTGGACCCCACAATTCCTGGTCTATACTTTAGTCTCTAAACTGTATCTCTCCTGCCCCTACCCTTTTGATTTCCCAATAAGGAACCTCTCTCCCCAGAGTTTCTGAGGGCTGAGTGCCAGGACCTGTGCCTGCCTTGGAAAGTCAATCTATATTGGGGAAATCAGGACCAGGCATTGAAAGATGTGGGTCGGCCATGTAGCTGCAGGCACTGCTCCAGTTGGTGGCTAGAGGATGGTTGGGAGACTGGGGATTGAGGAGTCAGAGGGCCCTGTTGATTGCCAAACCAGCAAGACCAGGTGCTTGCTGGAGTTGTGGACCAGGCTATGTCAGGTCCCAACAAGTGCTCCTGAGTTGTCTCTGGGATCCTGGTGGGTGCTGGGCTGGTTGACTGAATGAGCTGGGATCAAGATGCCCTCACAACCTTTTCCCACCTACTGATGCAGGCTCTCTTCTGCCTCTGCAGCAAGATGGTGGCTATTAGCACACCTAACAGGAATAGCTTAGATGTAAACAAACCTTCAGGGTCCTTGGTGATGATCTTTCAGGCCCTAGGCATTATCCCTGGATGTAAGTGGCCACATCCCAAGTTGGTGACAGCAGCAGTGGCTAACTTGTAGGTATCTTGATAATGAGCTTCTATTCTCCAGCAGGTGTCTCCAGATGGAAGCTGCCCCAACTAAAGATGGTGGCAGTGGTGGCAGGGATAATCCAAGATGGCAGTAGAGGTGTTTCAAAACATTGGTAGATGGGGAGCCACAGCAAGGCGAGTCTACAGGGGCAGCGGTTGCCAGAGGAGGAGGCGAGTGGTGAGTTGTTTGGACTCAAAGCGACCACTCCTGAACACCGGTGGCCTGCCTGGAGGAGGAGCGCGGTGGGTCGCTTGGTCTCCGAGCGACTGCTCCTGAACACCCGGGGGTCTACCCCAAGGAGGAGGAGGAACAGGGTGGGTCACTTGGACTTGGAGTGACTGCCTAGGGCTATGGGCGGTTGGCAGGAGGAGGAGACGCGTAGTGAGTTGCTTGGACTCCTAGTGACTGCATCGGAACACCGGTGGCTGTCCAGAGGAAGAGGTGTGTGGCGGGTCTCTGGGTCTTGGAGCTATTGTACGGGGCTCCAGGTGGCGGCTCAGAGGAGAGGCCGCATAGCCAGGCAATTAGGTGCAGAGCAGGGTCCCAGGACCGGCATCTTGGTGGAAGAGCCGCACAGAGACATGCCTAGGGGCGGAGTGAAGTTTCCAGGACTGCCGGCAGATTCTCTGAGGAGAGGCAGCCTAAGGAGACTCATCTGCGAATGGTGAGGCTCCCAGGCCCAGGAGGTAGGTCTGGGCCCCTGGGAACATTGCAGAGGAAGACAGCCCAGCCAAGGTGGTAGTTGTAGATTGAGGGGAACCTCTAGGAGGGGAACTGACCAGCGAGACCTCCCCACTGGGTGAGTCTTCCCTGCCGGGTAAGGTTTTCCCACAAGGATGGTAAAATCAGAGACACAGGCTCAAACAGGCCTTGCCTCAGCCCGCAGCCTAGTTCCCCTTTGGATGACCATCGGTCAACAAGTGGAGGCACCTCTGCCCACTATCAGGGAATATACCCCACCTGAGGGTCACCAACCCTAGAGAGGCAGCTTCCTTGTGGAGCACCGCATTATCAACTTCCTCCAAGACTGCAGGCTACTGAAGGATAAGAGGGGATATACTAGCAATCTTCAGGGTCATTATAAGTCAATAGAGGAAATCTGCAATATCTTAATGACCCACTGATTCCTGAACAATATGAGAAAACAAGGGAAGAAAATGCCCCAAACAAATCTAGATGTTACATCAATAAAATCCAACAACAGCATGGCAGAAGAAATGACAGAAAGGGAGTTCAGAATGTACATAATTAAAATGATCAGGGAAGCAAACGATGAGATGAAAGAGCAAATGCAGGCATTGACTGATGAGATGAAAGAGCAAATGCAGGCATTGAATGATAGCACCAATCGACAGTTAAAAGAGCAAATACAGGAAGCAAAAGATCATCTCAATAAAGAGTTAGAGATATTGAAAAAAACCAAACAGAAATCCTTGAAATGAAGGAAACAAT